>NC_135312.1:82145720-82515720 GCF_048772815.1 Callospermophilus lateralis | reverse complement strand
TCTCTAGGAGATCTTCCTGATTCCCTTCCTGGTAGTTTTCCCGTTAACTGTAACATGCATGACTCAGTAGATAAAGGTCTTGGTTTCCTCTTACCTTAGTTGCTCAACTGGAAAGGTAAAGGAAACAGCTACAAGAACTTCCTTGGGAGTAGGGGTTCATTTGAGGAAGGTTTCCGAAGTACATTTTCAAATGACTTTTAAGTAATTATATAAAATAATTTACTTAAGTTTCTATGGACTTCATCAGTACAATGATGTGGACATCATCACTAACTCTGATTTTACCAATATTATTTATGGTTAAAAGAAAAAGGATGAAACAAACAACTAACAACAACAACAAAAAGAATGAAACATTTACACTAGAAAACAAATATTCCTTTGCATTCCTGCTTCCTTCATTGCATGTCATGAAATTGTTATTCTTATCATTTTTATCCCATGATTTATGTACCCTGAGCCTATATACAGAATAATTGAAAATATGCTTACTACATCAGCACCAAAGAAGAATTTTTTACCAATAAGCCAAAAACAAGCACCAAAAAAAAAAAAAAAAAAAAAGGTGCAACCCAACCCATTGGAGTAAGAAGCAAGCTTTTGAGCTTTTGTGATAAATTATCATCACAAAGCCTTGTTTCCTAGCTTTTTTCACATCCTACAAATGAAATTTAAAAATTTTATACACTGCCATGTAATGATGGAGATGATTTTACACACATTAAGATATAACTATAACACATCCCAAGAAGAAATTTTAGTTTTTCTTATTCATTTTATTTGTTTTGTTGACGTTTTAAAGAGACAAGGATTCCAAATTATAAACATAATACTTTGAAAAATTGGTTCCCAAGCTAATGATTTAGAACTTACACTGAACTTTTCCATAAAAGCAATGATATAAACAGAAACAGAACCAAAACTAATTAGCTGGAAATGAAGCAGAGGTCATCTTCCTGCTTGTTCTTTCTGCTTAGCAATGCTCACGCTCACTTGGCATTCCAGAGTCTTAGTATCCTTATGGATATTAAGAGGAAATTGAGCCTCCTTATCTTGATCAATGCCTTGAAGGTGTGATCTTGAAGTCAGAAGCCCCAAGGCACCTGACTTGTGCTCCTTCAGTCTTAGTCAGCACCTAATTTTCTGTGTTAAATCCCTTTCTGTTTCTGTTTCCTTCACAGAGTTTCCTTTCCTGATAATTTGATGAAGCAGGTTTCTTCCTTGGGCTTATTTCCCAGGCTAAAGACTCCTTTGCATACATCCTTTTTCCTTCACTGATTTTCTTTCTATTCCTTTTTGAAAGACTCATTCCCCTCCCTCAACTGGGAAGTCTTGCATTGCTTTGACCATACAAAACCTACGTTTGGCTCATTGTTATTATAATACCAGTTCAAAAGTTATTGTATTTCGGAACTTATTTCATGTAATACTGAAATACTGGCATTTATATCCGTGATTTATTAATAACTAATAGATTGTCAGCCTTTTATAAATTGTCTTTAGCTGCTACTCTATTTGAGAAAAAGCTAAGCAAGTTTTTCAGTTCTTCTGACCTGAATCTTAGAGGTAGGATGATTGACAAAGGAGGTGTAGTGAAAATCAAGTATCCTAAGAAAGGATGCTTTGAAGAAGGCTGTGAAGAAGAAACCTGTGTTAGGTTTAAAGTAGAGGTCAGACCTCTAAGAGAGAAGAAGGAGAATTTCAGGAGATGTTGAGGAGACAGGACATATTCTGTAGGTGTGTTGATAATCATGTGCATGAGAGATAATCCAAGTATGTTCATGACAGTCAATGCCAGGGTGACTTTAGGCAAGAGACTCTGTGCCCTTCTGCATAGCTGGAATGTAAACATTACTGAGATTTTTATTATGTCTATAGCATCTGCTTAGATGTGGCACACAGTACAGTTCAAAACCTGAATAACCTTCTTAGATTAACTTTAGAATCATTAACTCTAGTTTTAGGGTCTTTATGATTATAAAAGTAATGTGTACTTTGAAAAAATCAAAAACAGAAGTATCTAAAGGAAAAAAAGTATTTAAAATCCTATTCTGGGTAATATTTTGATATCAGATATTTGGTATTGCTATATCTGTGTTTGTATTTGCACATGTTTTAATATAAGCACAATTTTATATCTTCTTTAATGAAAACGAATGCTACATGTTACAAAAATTATGTAAAAACTATTTTTAGGATTGCCTGATAGTATGTTCTCTTAAGCAGTGTACTCTTCATATCATTTCTTTTATAAATAATTGTTTCGTGTATAAATAAAATATATGAAAATATTTGCTTTTAAATCCTCACACCTCTACCTTGAAACAGATTACTAGAAGAAAGAACTAACTCAGTAAATGAAATGCATTGAAGCCCCTTGAAACATCCTAAAGAATAGCATTTAAGAGTGTATATGCTAATGTGCACTTCCAGCACTGATGCTTGAGAGTACCATTGGAATCCATATGTGCCAAACAATGAATAATATGTGTTCTTTTGCCATATTAGTAAGCAAAAATTCTTATTGTTGTAAGACATTACTAAAGAGGTTTGCTAAAACATGGCATATGTTTATTATGCATTTGTATTTCTTTTTAATTATGTTCTTTGACCATTTTTTCTTTTGCCATTATTACAAGGATGTTTACTTCACATTGATTATAAATATCTACATTGCTTGATATTTACTTTGTAATTTTATTGTGATTTTTTAAATTTAGAAATGTTTCAAAAGAAGAAATGTTTTAAATTTTTATTAGTCAAAGGTATTTCTTTTTTGGTAATTTCACACCTACACACGTACATATTATACAGATGTACACAATATATTTAAGTATTTTTGTTTAGAAATTCTAATTCCTTAATGAGTTAAATAGCCACCGATATTTTCTTTAATATGTGTACACTTGTGGGGTTCTTTGCTCTCTATATTTAATCTCTTTAGAATTATTTTATGTATTATATAAAGTATAGAGCTAATTTTTTTTATCATTGAAAAATCCACATTTTCCCTTGCTCTATTCTTTATAATAATATGTGTGTGTATATATATTTATATTTATAGTCATATACATTCATATATAGTAATATAGCTATTGACTCACATATATACATGTATACATTTCATGTATACCTACAGACTAAAGCCTTTTTAAGCTTTTTTATTTCTGTTATTATGACAAGGATTTATTTTCCACATTATGTTTTCTTGCTCTAATGTATAGCTATTGGCATTTATGTATTTATTTTTTAACTTGCTACCTTTCTGAATTCTTTTATTGATTCTAACATTAATAAATACTAATAACTTTTAGACTTGATTGTTTTACATCTTCTAGTTATATAAGCATCTTGTCTATATGTAAGGATGACGTTGCTTCCTTTCAAATGATACTCTCTTCATTTCTACTTCTTGCCTTTTGCTGTGTATGCCTGGAATTTTCCAAAGACCAATGCTGTTTCATAGATATTTAAGTAAATTAATGAAGAAACCTCTATAACAGCATTGAACAAAGTTTTCAATTAGATGACCTTTCAAAAAGGGAGAGGCAAACCATGTGTCCTTTTTATCTATCATTAGAAATATGACTAACTATACCGATTCTACGTCCAGAATATCTAGGTTTATACTTACTAACTTTAGATTAAAGTTAATAGCCTTCTTCATTTTTTTTGTATGCACAAAGTATTAACTGTTGAACCTAATCTTTAAGCAGAACCATAACTGAAAAGAAATCTAATAAAGGTTGTCTTTAATATATCCAGCCTCTACAGTTAAAAAGGAACCCTGGGAGAAAGGCAGAATATAATACTTACTCCTCAACTTTAATTTTTATGGCTATCATCTCTTGTTAAATACAGATTTTGGTGCAGTTGGTGTAAGTTCTAAAATTTTGCATCTCTAACAAACTTCCAAGCGATGCCAGTGCTATGCCTACAGACCACACTTTAGAGGACAGATAAGCAAACCAATACAGTACGCGCCACATTTTCCCTTCAATATACTGTCAGTAATAGATGTATCTAAGGAAGTTAGTTTTTTTTCAGAAGTATATATTTGAACTTTTTGTAAGGTATATGAATACAACAGGCCAAGTGATTGGTCTAGGTACTACAACTGGTGTATACCAGAGCAGACCAGAACCCAGGTCTCCAAACTGCAAAGCCAGATCTTATGTGCAAAAACCAATCACATGGTAGGAAACCAGTTTCTGAAATCTGCTGCTCTCCTTAGATTGCGTAGTTCAGAACTAGATATTTGCTTAGACCTAATTCCTTTCACATCCTTTAAAAGTAATTTTTAAATAATACTATAACAAATACTATAAACTTAAGATAAATTCTACACTAATTTAATTTTCTCTTGTTCCTGAGGACATTTAGTCAGTTACAGTGATACAGGAAATAATTTTGCATAATTAGGCATCTTCTTCTTCAGGTTGTACCGTATTCCAACTTGTTCAGTTTTTATCTCCCTCACATTCCTTTTCTGCCTCTTTCCTACTACCCATCTTCTTTTCTATTCCTATTGAGATTCTTTCTCCCATTGTGCTTTTTTTAAATTGGCTCATATTAATTATACAAAATAGTGGGTTTTATTGCAGCAGATTGTTCCATACTATAACTTAATTCTATCAATTTCACTTCCTAATATTTTTCTTTACCCTCTTGGTCCCTTTTCTTTACCTTAAAGATCTCCCTTCTACTTTCATGGCATCCCTTTTGTCCCCTGGCACCCCAACTTTCACATAAGAGAGAAAATACATGATATGTATTTTTCTTTCTGTGTCAAGCTTATTTCACTTAACATGATATTGTCCAGTTCCATCCATTTTCCTGCAATTGACATAATTTCATTCTTTTTTATGGCTGAGTAAAAATTCATTGTGTATATATACCACATTTTCTTTATCTATTCGTCTGTTGACAGACAGTTGATTTGTTGCATAACTTGGTTTTTGTGAATTGAGCTGCAGTATACATGGGTATGCATGTATTACTAATGGCATGCTGATTTTAATTCTTTTGGACAAATACCAAGAAAAGTATAGCTGGTCATATGGTGGTTCCATCCCTACTCTTTTGAATAATCTCCATACTGCTTTTTATAATGGTTATATTAATTTACAGTCCTACCAACATCTTTTCCTGTATGTTCTCACTAGCATTTATTATTATTTGTATTCTTAATGATTACCATTCTAACTGGAGTGAGATGAAATCTCAGTGTAGTTTTAATTTGCATTTCCCTGATTGCTTAAAATGTTGAATATTTTAAAATATATTTTTGGTCATTTATATTTCTTTTGACAAATGTCTGTTTAATTCATTTTCCCATCTATTGATTTTTTTAGTCTTTATACATTCTGGATATTAATCCTCTGTGAGAAGAGTAGCTTTCCCATTCTGTAAGTTATCTCTTCATACTCTGCTTTCCTTAGCTGTGCAGAGCTTTTCAATTTGATGCCAACCCATGTTTTCATTCTTAATTTTGTTTCTTGAGCTTTAAGGAGTCTTATTAAGTAAGTTAATACCTTCACCCGTATGTTGGAGTGTTGACCCAATGATTTCTTGTAGCAGTTGCAGTGTTTCTGGTCTAATTCTAGTTTTCTTACCAACTTTGAGTTGAACTTTGTACATGTGAGAGATAGGGACCTAGTTTCATTCTTCTAAATATGGATATCCAGTTTCCCAGTACCATGCGTTAAAGAGGCTATCTTTTCTCTAACCTGTTTTTGATACCTTTTCCAAGAATCAGATGACTATAAACTTCTGTCCATTCCTTTGATCTACGTGTCTCATTTTAATATCAAAATCATGCAATTTTTATGACTATGGCTCTGTAGTATATCCCATTGTGCTTTTTTCTTTCCTACCCATCTCAGCCACTTTCTCTGTTTTTTCATTCATCTTCTCCTCTTCCCCATATCCCCCTCTTCTCTGTTGAAGATAAGCTTTGTGAAACAATAAAGAAGTTTTTGGAGTATGAAAGTTTTAGGTTTGAATTCTACTACATATTAGTGTGATCCTTGTTACTTAATCCCTCAGAGACTCAATTCCCTCAGTTGTAAGAGGTCTAATACTACCCATCTCTTAAAGTTTCTCTGAGGATTTAGATTTTTTATTACAAAATGCCTAGCACACAGCAGGCCTTAAAAAAAATGTTAGTTCCCATCAATATTGAAGTTCCTTAAAAGAGTAGGAATGGAACCACCATATGACCCATTTATACCATTCCTTGGTATTTATCCTAAAGAATTAAAGTCATTATATTATAGTAATATCTGCATACCCATGTTTATAGCAGAACAATCTACAATAGCCATATTATGGAACCAGCCTAGGTGTCCATCAATGGCTAAGGAAAATGTGATATAAAACAATGGAGTTTAGCTGAGCATGGTGGTACATACCTATAATCTCAGTGGCTCTGGAGGCTGAGGCAGGAGGATCATGAGTTCAAAGCCAGCCTCGGCAACTTAGTGAGGGCCTAAGCAACATGGTGAAAACCTGTCTCTACATAAAATACAAAAAAAGGGCTAGAGATGTGGCTCAGTGGTTAAGCACCCTGAGTTCAATCCCAGTACAAAAAAAAAAAAAAAAAAAGGTTTTACTCAGCTATAAAGAAAAATAAAATTATGTAATTTGCAGGAAAATGGATAGAACTTGAGAATATTATGTTAAGCAAAATAAGCCAAACTCAGAAGGTCAAGGGTCATGTGTTTTATATGTAGAAGCTAGAGAGAAAAAAGGAAAAGAAAGGTTGGGAGGTTCTCATGAAAATCTAAGGAAGATCAATAGAAGGAAGGAAAAGGGACTAGGGGAGGGAGGAAGGAAGGGAAAGGGGAATTACTGAAGAGTGATATTGGCCAAATTACATTGTTATATTGTGTGAATATATGAATATGTAACAACAAATCCCACCATCATGTAAACTTTAATGCACCAGTAAAAGTATGGGAAAAAAATCCCTTCCTCACAATTAAATTTCTTCCTTACAATTTATATACATCCACACACCCACACACACATCCACACACCCACACACACATATGCGTGTGTATGTGTGTGTGTGTGTGTGTGTGTGTATTTCCAATTCCTTCCTTACCTTCTCTCTTCCCCTATTCTCTAGTTTTTATTCCCTCAACTAATCACATATGGAACTGTATTTTTAGTACATGTATTTCTCTAATTTATAGAAGAAATGTTATTTATTGAATAAAGCATTAAATTTCCTAATCTAAAAATCAGATAAATCAAGTGATTTCTAATTCTCTAAGAAAAAAATAAACCTGTCAATCTAAATTAATGCTGTTTTTTTATGTAGATCTTTTGGTGATTTTTTTCCCCCTTGTGGGTCACTGATCCTTAAACAAGTATACCCACCCATTTCTATGTAAATTTTTCTCAATTTCCCATTCAAGAGAAGTAATAAAGCAAAATCAAAGGGAAAAACTAAAAGTACCATGACATCAGTCTTGCCCTAAGAGGTATAAGTAGAAACTATATTTTATTTATTTGTACCTTCTTTAAGCCTTTCTTTTTTCTTTTTTCCCTTTTTCTCTGGAGTAACAATCTTATCTTGTGATTGTGGCCTTTTATCCTCAAATACCTTAAGAATTCCTACCAGTTATTTTTTGGATAAGTAAGTATATTCGTGTGTGTTTAAAGAAATTGATAAAACATTTGAAAAGTAGCTTTGTCTGAATAAAGAATCTGAATTTCCACTTAACTTGATGTAGAAGATACTTTCTATTTTACTCTCTGATCTAATTTTTTCCCTATGTCCAGTGTTTTTTCTTTATTTTTTTTTCCATTTAACTTCATTGGCAGCTGTGCCTGTTCTTGGAAATGATTAACTTTATTTGTTCCTGTTTTTTAATAACAATAGCTTCAGCTTATCAGAGTTATAATCAAAAAGAAAGCATGGTACACATGTTTTGAATTTCATGGAAGTGAAGGATAAAATTATTATTAATACTTACTATCTAAACATAATGTTAATTATTTCCATTTAGGGCTCTTACTATATTTCCTTGGATAATTTTTTCTAATATCTGTGTTTGAGAATTTTTTTATTCTTATTCAATTATTAAAAAAAGATTTTTGGTTTTTTTTAATCCTTATTAAATATCAATATTTTACTTGGATATATGCATGGAATATAAGTTTGCAAATTCCATCAGCCTAAATGATTTACAATTCCTTATTCTGTGCTTTTCAGAGATAATAACATGTAGCAGAATCTAAATTTTTACTGTTACAAGTTGAGAATTGAAAAGGAATGTCATTTTTTTAGCAAACGTGTTTGATTTTGACTGCTTTGAATAGACAAGCCCCCTCCCTCATCTTGTGGGTAGCATCTAGCATACTATCTGCACATACAAGGTAGTCAGTAATGTCATCAGATATCACTTTACAAAAAAGAAGTCAATTTTAGGAAAAGTACAAAATGTATAAATTTTTTAACCTGCAGCTTGAATTAATAAACAGGTTTAAATTAGTCATATTCTTCACTTCATGGCTTAGTATTATCTGTCATTATTTCATGCAAAGAAAGACTCTCTGTTTCTTTGTCACATGACCATTTCCTTCCACTATAATAAGCAACTGTGTTAATATATTTGATAGATGTCACTGAAATTGGGCATGTCTTTGTGAATACCTGGTTGTTCATTTTTGTATGTTTACAATCTATGGCAATTTAAAAAAATATTGAAAATTTAATTAAAATGAAAAATGATATATGTATATATATATGTGTGTGTGTGTATATATATATATATATATATATATATATATATATAAAAATTCCAAAATCTGAAATCTAAAAGGTTTCTGTTCCTAAGCATAATCAACCTGTGTCACAGCTAGCCAATTTCAGTGTTGAGATTCAAACCTTTACTTAAAATCTCTTAACTACCAAGCCAGTGTTTGGCCATTAAATCAATTTAGTGGAGTACAACAGGATAGGATAGGGTTAGGATAGAACAGTTAGAACACAGAACAGGACAGAAATGGTTAGAATGCACTACATGTAGCTCTTTTTTTTTTTTTTTTTTGATACTGGGCATTGAATCTAGGGGCGCTTTAGCACTGAGCCATATCCCCATCCCTTTTTATTTTTTATTTTGAAACAGGACCTCTCTAAGTCGCTGAGGCCTCCTGAACCATTGGAATTACAGGCATGTGGAACCACATTTGGCTAAAATGCATTTCTTATCCTGGGTCTCAGTCATGATCACTGCACTAGCCCCACCAGATTGGTTTTCTCAGGATCTCTGCCTAGAATTCTTCCCTAGAACTTTCCTTAGCATATCTTTGCATTATCAGTTTAACAGTTAGTTCTTCAGATATACCAGCTCTAAATATTCTATGAAAAGAACCTCAAATTCCTCCATTCCTCAGCCCTGTTTTATTTTCCTTATAGCTCTTCTCACTATTTGAAATTATCTTGTTTGTTGTTAGCATGTTTATTCTCTGCCACTCCTTACTCCCCCCTCTACAGGCACACTTGTAAGGCAGTCTCCATGAGAACAGAGATTATATCATATGGCAAATATTTTAGAATATTATTTTGGCATCTCTAAGATAGTATACAATATGTCAAAACTTCTATCCAAAACAACACTGCAGTAAAAACTCAGTTGATGTTTTTGCCAAAGCAGTGTATCTTCCTAGAAAAAAATCACCATGACAAATTGGTTTTAAAGAGGTAGAAACTTGGACTTCAGTGTAACAAGAAATATAACTCTCTTGTCAGAATCAACAGAAATAAGACTAGTCGTGTTAGTTGTGCATGAGCTTAAATGATCCCTGTGAAATATTTGTTAAAAAAAGTATATGTGTATGTGTGTATATATGGATTATAGTCCTGATATGCTGTATTTAAAAACCACCATGATACAAAGGTAAAATGCTAATATAAGAGCTGGAAATATTAACTAGTATTTAATTGGTCTAGATTTGAAATTTATTTTTCTTGAGCATAGGGTAACAAGAAACTCAAATAGTATATGAGACTCAATGTTAGTAGAAAGATAGGAAATAAAACCCACAGCTAACAAAAATTAAAATTCAGATCAGCCGTCTCATTTATGTCAATGGTAAAACATAATTTTCAAAAAGAGATAAAAATTGTGGTTCTCATTAAATATAAAATGAATACATATTAAAGAGTTTATTTAACTCTTCATTAATGAAGGAGCCCAGCAAATATTACAGCCAATTTAAAAGTAAAATCAAAGAACCAAAAACATTTATGATGAAAAGATACGTTGAGCCAGGCACAATGTCACACGCCTATAATCCCAGAAGCTCTGAAGGCTGAGGCAGGAGGATAACAGGTTCAAAGCCAGCCCCAGCAACTTATCAAGACCCTAAGTAATTTAGCCAGACCCTGTTTCACAATAAAAAAAAAAAAAAGGGACTGGGGATATGACTCAGTGTTTAAGCACCCCTGTGTTCAATCTCCAGTACTAAAAATAAAACATGTTGAAATTTGTTTTCAAATGGACATGAAACTGTATTTTTCTACAGGCAGAAGAAGGGAAGCCAACTGAACCTCCCCTGTAACCGAACTTATTTTCGTGCCTATAGATAAGAATAATTTGCATTGCTATCAATTATCTGTAATTTGCAGACTTGCAAAATAGCACAAAGACCATGTGCTAAATAACACAGTTTGATATAGAGGCATCCAGTTTTTTTTTTCTTTTTTGCTTATTCTAAATCAAGTAATGGAAAAAGATAATTTTTTGCTTTACAATGTGAATTAATTTGTGAATAGCAAAGATATTTGATCTCTTCCTTTATGCAGTGTTTTGGGCTGCTATAAAATATCAATTCTATTCTGACCTTTTCCCATGTTAATATTGAATGTACACGTCTATGTAATTGTGAATTGCATACATACAAGAAAACCAAAGATTGATTTCATTTTTACATTCTTTCCAATGAGGTTATATAACTCAATAGCCCTGAAAAACAGATTTTGGTTAGAACAACGTTATTGCCCCCCAAATTCCATATGTACCTCTTGTTTTTTTTTTTTGTTTGTTTGTTTTGTTTTTGTTTTTTTTTTTTTTTTTTTTTTGTGTGTGTGTGTGTGTGTGTATTTTTTTGTTTGTTTGTTTTAGTATTAAGAGATTGAACCCGGGGCACTTAGCCATCCCAGCCCTTTTTATTTTTCATTTTGAAACAGGGTCTCACTAATAAATTGCATAGGGCCTCATTTAGTTGCTGAGGCTTACCTGCTATCCTTCTGTCTTAGGCTCCTGAACCGCTGGGATTAAAGGTATGAGCCACTGCACCTGGCTTTCAGTTCTCTATATTTTATGACTATTTTATTCATTTGTTCCTACTATAAACAAATTAAAATGCTTCACAGAAAGATCAAAGAAAACAGTAAATTATGGACTTACTGAAGTAGCAAATTTCAAAAAGTTCGTTTCTTAAGGAGGATTATATAACTATGCCTTATAAGGAATCTGTTTAAATACTTTGCTTTCTTTTTAATAGCTGGTTCAACTTCTTTGTATTAAGGGATTTAGAGATTTTTGAGTTATTGGTGTAAAGGAGTGAGAATGAGAAAGAAAATGAAACTTATTTAGAGTGAAGGACAGTTCTGAAAAAGGTATTTTCCAATAAACTGTAAGACTGTCTTACAGTTTCCTGGAATGGGATCAGGATTTCTTGTCAAATACTACTGCTTTCAAATCGTACCAGGTTGTCTGGCTGATTCTGAGGAAGTCTTCTACAGGCTATTAGACCCCTAGAGTCTATAACACCCAACTTACAGCATCTTTTGGAGGAACAAGTGTTTAGAATATATGTGTTGAATGAGTTTATTTAGCAAATGGCTAATGAGCAAAGAAAGGTGGGGAAAGTTAAACTACAAGGATCAAATTAAAATATTTTTAATTTTTTTAAAGACATTAAAAATATTTCACCAGTAATTTTCTCTTGACCAGGGTATGATTTAAAATTTGAGCATCTTCAGCATATAAACTATGTAAGTATTAATAAAGTCATTAGAAGAGAAATGAAATTTGCATCAAAAGAAAGTACAAAGTAAACAGATAAGATCAGCTGCAAATTAACCCCTCACTTCTCACACATAGTCTCAAAAGGGAATGAACTAGAAAAAATAGAGCAAAAACAATGAGACAGATGAAAACATCTGGAATGACTAAAAGGTTATTCAGTTGCACTTCTGGTGGTGCCATTCATTGAAGCAGGGAATCCTGGAGGAAAAGTAAATTTGGGGCAAATAATTTGAATTCAGTAGTGAGCATGTTGTTTTTGAGGTTTCTAAAGACATCCACATGGAAATGTTGAATCTGCAGTTTCATACAAGTCTAGAATCCTGAAGAGTTGCCTGAACTTTAGAAAGACAAGGAAACTATGAATCTTTTGTAAAATTATGGTTCCATTTGATTAGAAAGGAATAGTGCGGCAGTGTTTAAATATGGGGATTGTGTACATATCTTTCATATTAAGCAGCTTAGTGGCAGTGAATATGGATTTTTTCTTTTGTGTACCCCATAGGACTTATCTTGCTTATGGTAGGTAATCAATTATTATTTGTTGTTGAACTAAATTAAAGGATTTATTTTTGCAAACCTGCATGTTCTGTGAATCAAGAATTATGAATTATCAAATTTAGACTTTAGTAATCAAAGACAAGTCGTACTTGGAGAGGACGTGACACACACCAAGAACCAGAGTGTGGTTTCCTGAAAGTAAGCAGCCATCAATCAGTCTGACAAATCAGTCAGATCTGTGCAGGCTTGCCACAATTAGTGCACAGCGTGCTTGCATAAAATGCAGGTGCAAAACTTGCTGAGAGTAGAGGATCATAACTTTGAAATATAACTATTATAGACTTAGTCATAGTAAGCAGAACACTTAATCATTTTCACTGTATCACCATTCACCTGAAATTAAAACTAATGGATTCTGTTACCAAATTATGTGGCTTTATGTAAGATATACTATTTTTCAAAGAATTTCTTCTGTAAGAAATGTCATAAACCCACATATTTTTCTGTATCTACATGACCAGATTCCTGCTGATCATTTAGTTTTACAAATAATGAAAAACTATTAAACCTTTTTCCTCACTTAGTCCAAATGATTGAAAACTTAATAGATATTTCATTTAATAAGAATTGCACAGCAGTGGTTATTTTAGAACTGCCAACAACAACAAAAATCAGCCAAGTTACTAAATTTAACAGAAAGACCAGTATACAAAACAGAAGCTTTGTTTATGCAGGACACAATAAACAACTCCCAAACATCTTATATGAATGGCATTTTCATAACATTTGAAAAATTGTCAGATTCATTACTACTGTTAACTTTGCTTTTTTTTTTTTTAGAGAGAGAGAGAATTTTTAATATTTATTTTTTATTTATCGGCGGACACAACATCTTTGTTTTGTATGTGGTGCTGAGGATCGAACCCCGGCCGCACGCACGCCAGGCGAGCGCGCTACCGCTTGAGCCACATCCCCAGCCCTTAACTTTGCTTTGAGACAAAATTACACTTACAGATCTTAGTAAGAAATTGATGAGGAAAAAAATTTTTAAAGAAGTGATGAGAAGTTAATTTTAAAGGAAGCAATTTTATAAGCATATTATGTATATTTGTATACTTTGATTAGACATATGAACATGTTTAACTCTTCAAATATAACATAGAAAAGATATTTAACAGCAGTTTAACAACTAGAACAAGAGCATCAGCATTAGATTCAACGCATCTAGGGACCATTCCTCATTTAGTGCTTCAGTCTAATACCTCTGATTTTTATGGCATCTTCACTTTTTTTGGTTTTGTCCTAAAAGGAAGTCTGGCTTGCCTGATATGCAAGTGCTCCAGTTCCAATCAGAACGAGTATCGGGAACATAAGACAATATTTTACAACAAGGCATCTAAGCTCAATTTATACCAGTGATATATAGCAGCCTAAAAAAAAGAAGCAGGGAAATTGGAAGCTATCGAAAGGGAGTGGGAAAGAACATGGGGCTGTAAACTCATAGTTGAAATGATGACTATGGAATATAAATTGCAAGGAGAAAATAAAAGATAAAAGAGCTAAATAATAATTTACCTAGAGGCTTTCAAAATTCATAACAGCTTCTTTCTTAGTATATATTTTCTTTTTATGGGATACAGTGTGACTCTTTTTAAGTTTTTATTCTTATAGTTATACATGATAGTAGAATCTATTTTGATTATCAAACATGGAATATATATCTTATCTAATTTGGATCCCAGTTTGTGGATGTACACGATGTTAATATTCACTGTGGTATATATTTTCATATATTCCCTTTCTATATAATACTATGTCTTATTGGTGTTTCACAAATATGAAGAGTCTTGCCCTTTTTAAAGAAGGTAACAAGGCCTTTCTCAAAAAAGCCTTTCTTTTGAGAAGTTGAATGGGATGATGGAGGGGATTAAATGTAACAAAACTTCATTTATTTTTTGGGAGGAGACTTCAAGTCCTTGGAGACTGCCTCCCAATTTACTTCTTTTATTCTTCTTCCTCCTCCTTTTTATCTCTTCATAACTACATTCAGTTTAAAACTATGTTATCTATAAAGGCAGTCTTGCAGTGCATTCTGCTCATGTTAGAAGTTCTTTGTTCTTAGTCATTATTAAGCACATTACTACAAAGGCCAGAAAATTTGGGGGACGTGGTGATTTTCTAGCCAAATAAAATAACATTTTCTCTCTTTACTGGATATAACTAGAAAACTGGGTGGGGGCAGTGGGGTAAGGAGGGAATCCACCTCTGAAATTTTTTGTGTGCTTAGTCTTTTTTAAACTTCTATTTGCTTTGCTTCTGAGGGACAAGGATGGGATTAAAGGTTAGAAGTTGATTTGGGTTTTTATTTTTAAGAAAATAAGAAAAATTTTAAATCCTGTTCAAATCTAAGTATCACAATTGAGACCAGGTGCTATTGTGTATGGCAAGCCAAGTACAAACCACAGGACCATTTTTAAAAATTATTTTAGCTGAATAAACCAAAACAAGACAAATATAACTGAACTGCTGTCAAAAATGGATATATTAAAACAAAATATGAATAATCAAAAGATTAGTTTGTATTTATAAGAAGCATATAGCATAGGGCTTTAAAACATGGGTTTTAGAACAAATTGCCCAAAATGGATGTTTTCCCTCCACCAATTATGAGGTGATCTTGACTAAATTACATAATCTGTCCTCAGATCTACTGTAATTAGTTTCTTTTATGTTTTTAGAAGATCGATGTACTTAAAACATTGCCCAGGACATGCTAGATATTTAATAAATATTAATTGCTTTTGATTAATAAATGTAATGTAATATAATTAAATACTTCATTTAAACATTTTTTATTGTTTCAAAGCCTATCTGCAAGGAGCCAACTTTTGAGATGAAGAGGAATAGAAAGGAAGAAATGAGTCTTTGCAAGGAGCTAAATGCTGAAGTAAAGATGTTTTTGACAACCACAGGTTCAGTTTGTGGTATATCAGTACTGACAGCTGTCCTATTATAACAATACAAAAACAGTTAAATACACTGTTTTATCCATATTATTTTTTCAAAACATCATCTCACTAAATATTTGAAAGCGTAGCATTGATGCTTTTGCCAGCGCTCCTAGATTAGTTTTTGGCCAAATTGAGCAAAAATGCCAAAGCATTTTGCAACTCTTAAATACTTATCACATTTTGAGTTAAAATATACTTAATTGTAATGAAGGTTGACTTTTAAGGAGGTAGTCCTTTATCTAATACATTATTGCCATAAGGAAAATTGAATTTAATTGGTTCTATAAAATAGAAGTTTCTTTAAAGCAAAAGTCATGCTGAATACAAATGATAGCTTAAATATTTTTATTTGTGCTTGTGTATGTCAATATGCATATTTTTTATTTTTATTTTCTGGGCTGCCAAAGATTTAATGTGGAGAGTATAAAGGAGATCTTTTTAATACAGAGCACTTTTGATTTACTTCTAATTGTTCTGCATTTTTTAAGAACTTTTCTGGAGATTCATACATATTGATAGAAAGTATTTTAATTAAGCTGATTGTTTTCAAAAGACAAATTTGGTTATAATATTTAATGTACTGACCACAAATAAGGGGAAAATGGGACTTTTCTGAGATTTGAATTTCCTCTTAACTTTCCTTAGGCTTAATGAAAACCATGAATTAATTACAGCCTGAAGTATTTGGTACTCTGCTGAACAAAGAAGCCAGATTGCCTACTTATAAATTATAAGTGTGGAAATTATAAGAAGGAAGAAAAGGGGAACCATTGATTTTTATTCATTTAAACTTTAAGCATAATTAAATATTTAAAGCCTCTTTTTAAAGTATTAGAAGAACATCTAATTTAATGGGTCCTCAAAAGTCAAACTTTGATACCCAGAGCTTGAGGGCTACAGGACCTATAAAGAATAACAAGTATTCAAAATCCTTAAATTTCCAAAACTAATTCCAGAAAACTAGCTATAAATCATCTAGCATCCTATGATTCAGTCTTAGAAAAAATGTCTTTAGTTCACATTAAAAGTAACTGATGTCCAGAAATAACCAAAGTAAGACTTCCAGAATAGTGAAGTAAGGAATTCAGCAGAATCTCAACCTAGCAAAGCAATGATTAAGTGGTGAAAACTTTTAAGTAAAATAGTCTTCTAAAATCTCTGGAATTATTCTAAGGGCATTGAGCAAATGGAGAAGCATGCATTCAAGAAACTAGTAAATCTAAGAACAGGGAGTATTTGGGTATGTAAGTCACAGTCCACTTGCCGTCACAGTGCTGTGTTACAGAAGGTCCACCCCAAGAAAATGGGATCTACTCTCCTCCCAATCCCCCATCCAGGGCTGCAGTTTCCCTGCAGTAGAGAGGTAGGCCACTGGTATTTCTCATCTCTTCCTTCCCTCCCAGCTCCATTTACAGAAGCTCTGTTCCAGGTAGGCATGACCAAAAGGACCATCTCTATTTACCCTACCAGCCTCCACTTTAGGCACAGCATCTGGAAACACTGAATCCCAAAGTTCTCTGCTATAACTCACCATACAGCAGAGTTTCCACACCAGAAAACAGGCATAGAAGAGCAACAGCTGCTCTGGCGTACAACTCCAGTGCCTAAACTACAGCAGTGTTGTCATCATGGGGCAAGTGCATTGCTGCCCTCAACCAGTGCAAATGGTGCAGGAGCTGCCTAGGAGCAAGGACAAGTAAAAGTGGCAAAAAACCTCATAGAGCTTCCTGGTTTCATTTGGAAATGTGATTAGAGAACTCCATGCCTAATTTTGTTGCAAACAATACAGATCATTATGAAGAGCAGTTAAAAGGACTCTGATAACTACAGGATATATCAAAACAACAAAGCAGCAAGAAATTTAAAGAGAGAACCAGGTGGAGTCAGCCAAGAAAACCCTTCCTGAGTTAGAGCAATGCAGACTGGGGAAAGCAGGGTTCATGTGCTAGGCTGCACCCACTCAGGAGCAACCATAGCAGGATGTGGGGTGAACTTGAAAGCTTTCTGCATGCTACGTATAGACCCCTCAACAAAGAATAAAAGCCTCAATGGCACAGGGGCTTAAATTCAACCTCTGACATAGATTGAACAGTAAGCCACTCTGACAAAGGAATAAGTATTAGGAAAACAGTTTAAAGTAATATCACAGTCATCTCTGGCCGTCGGAAAAACTGTGTGTGTGTCTAAGGCAGCACAGGAGCAGTGGGGAATGAATGTGGGGTAAATGAGTAAAATTCCTCAAATGTGATAACAGTCTCCAAGCCACCCATATATCCACTGATAAAAGAATAAAAATCTAACTAGCTAAAGATTCTACACACATCCTTTAACCAGCAAATAAATGGCCAGAGGTAACTATATCTTCTCACTCCTTAACTGGTTAAATGAGACAAAAGATGAAAATAAGAGGGATAGGAGACAGATGTAAGGGAGACCATCAGAGGCTGCACACTGAAGGAGAAGTAGACTTTACAGAATTATTCCAGCCAAAAGCACTAAATAAAACCTACTATTATTCTACTTGATTTTTTAAATCAAATGGAAATTTTAGAATTGAAAAGTAACTCAAGTGGAATTATTTCAGTTGGCAGAAGAAAATAAAATCAGCAAACCTTGAAAATAAGGTCAGTAGAGGTACATATTCTTAACAACAGAGAAATAGAGCCAGGTGCAATGACTCAAGCCTATTATCCTAACAATTTAGGAGGCTGCAGCAGGAAAAATCGTGAACTCAAGGCCAGCCTGGTCAATATAGCAGGACATTTTCCCTTTCCTTTTTTTATTTTTTTGAGATAAAACAGCATTAGAGAAACATGAGACATTACTAAGCACATCAACATACAAATAATGGAATAAGGGGACTATCAAAAGGAGAAAGGTGTAGAAAAGATACAATAGTTGGAAACTTTTCAAATTTGATGAAAAGTTTCATACATCCAAGTAATTCAATAAAATCCAAGTAAGAAAAACATGAGGATATCCACACCCAGATATCACTTATGTTGGTAGACAGAAAATCTTGAAAGCAGTAAGAGAAAAACAACTCATCACATGTAAGGGAACCCAATAAGAGTAATAGCTGACTTCTCATCAGAAATGAATGAGGAAAGTAAAGAAAAAGATTTAGAAAAAACAGAAGTCAGTAAACTACAATAAAGTAGAAAACAATGAAGTTGAAAAATAGTCAATGGGAGTAGTTGAATAAACAAGTTAAAAGAAGTTATAGCAAGAAGATTTTCTAGCTGTTCATTTACTCCTTCAGTAAGCCTCAGTTCACAAATTGCTATGCTATCCACAAATTATTTCCCTTTTACTTGGTGTGCATCCTGTAATGTTTACTATAATAAACTTACCTTCCTTATCATGACTTCCCTAGGCTCACATTATTGAGGCTGGCATTGTTGTATAGGGAAAGCCAACTGAAGGGACAAGAAGAAATCAAACCTATTTTTTACTCAGTATTCTTTTGTGTTGTCTGAATTTACAATGGCCATTCATCCAGGTATTCTTTTGTAGTTTTTAGGAACAACATTTACAAAGTTCTATCTAAAAATGTCCAGTTGCCTAAATGCTGGGAGCCATTAGCCAAGTAGGTATGACAATTTCCTTGCCGGCATACCCCATGTTGCTTAGTGGAAGGACTCGTGGAAATAGGACATTTTGCAGTGACATTGCATGTAAGGTGACCTTGCTCTAGGACCAGGGCGGATCCGGGTTTAGGGCGTTCCCGGTTTAGGACAATCCGGGTTTAGGGCGTTCCCGGTTTAGGAAGGTTATTCCTGCTGGGAATAGGGCGTATCCTGCTGCCTGAGTTCCTCTTGAGTTCTCACGGGATTCAGACAGTATTTTTGGGAGACAGAAGCCCAGTGGAGGTGTGGATTTGGGCACAGAACGTGGATTTCCCCAGAACGTGTTTGTAGACAGCCGGTGTGAGATCGGGAATAAAGAATTGCTGTTTGAATCTACAAAGCTGTGAATGGCTCGTGATTTGTGCCCAGCCAGACTGCGGCACCTAAATCCCATTAATTGTTTAATATTAATATATTCTTCAAATTCATTATTGCTATAACCAAATTAATGAGGAAGTCATGAACACTACAGTTAAGCACACAGGCTTTGAAATTAACTAAAAGCACTCACTATAATAATTGAAGATTAAATGACATAATGAATGTAAAGTACTTAAAACAATACATAACATTAGATTAATGGTGGCTTATTATTTTTATTTATCATCTTTCATAGTCAGATTCTTAGTTTCAAGTGACAAAAATTCATCTCCTACTAGAGCTTACAAAATAGGAAGTTATTGGCTCATGTTATTAAAAAAAACAGAAATAGATGTGCTCATTGAATCTAAGTATTGATATCAACAAGACTCTGTCTCTATTCATTCCTTGTCTTGACTTTATATTGGTTTCATGCTTGTTAAGCTTTAACAAGCTTTCCTTTCATGGTAATAAAATGTCCTATCTCACTAGCTAACTAATTATGTTTTTTTAAAAAATGTCTCTTTTTCAAGGGAACCTAATAGAAAAGTTTTGGGTAGTTTGCAGAAAAGTTGTGGGTAGTTTTCACTGTTCTACCATGGGTTACATGCTCACTCCTTAGCTAACCATGTGTCCAGGAAAATAAAATTTTTTTGTTGTCCAGGCCGTTAGCTGGTAAATGACAACATCTTCACCCAACACATGGACCAAGAGTGAGTAAGAAAATTATTTCCCCAAAGGAAAATCAAGGTATTATTAGTAGAAGAAGGTAGACTAAATAGTAGGCAAGTTTAAGTAGCTGATTCCCAACATGGCATATGGGGTACCATATAGTAATACAACAAAATGTTGTGATTTTGCTCACAGGAAAGCAGTTGAAATTGAATCTTAAATTGTCATTCACCCAGGAAAAGCAGTAGCTTGTGCCCTTCTATAAGTGAAGAAACAGAGGTTCTACCATATTAATGTATACAGATTGTTCTATGGTAAGGATGTTGCATTAAAAAGTAAACAACCTCAATTTCTATATAATTGTCATAATACTTGAAGAAAAATACAACTGAATTTAATTATCATAAGAAAAAGTATCTCTAAGGCATTAATTTTTTCAGTCAGGATGGTACAATAGAATAGAAATAAAAATCACAAGACATTAATTCTACAAAAATATAGTAACAATAGTATTCACAATAAGCACCCATGTATCTGGTATATCTTTTCTAATGTTATTATCACAGTAACTCTATGAGGCAGATATTATTATACTCTTTTTATAAATGAGGAATCTGAGGATCAGTGGTTATTTATATATGCCCTGAGTAACACAGCTGATAACTGAAGGATTTCATTCTGTCCTGTCTGCTTCCAATGCAGGTGGTTTTTTGTTAATGGGCTGTGTAACTTAATCTTTATTTCATGTTTCTCAAGCAAGACTTTGATTTAATTGTCTCTAAGAATTCTTCTCTAAAATCCCATGATTACTTAAGAGTTCACCTTTAATTTGTCATCTTTAATTTTTGAATGCCTATTAAGAAAGATTTCTAATCAGTTAGAATACCCTTTTATTTTTATGTCATTTTCAATAGTGAACAACAACAACAAAAATAATAATATCACTCTTTTTTTTATTAGCTCCACATGACAGTACAATGATCTTGACAATTCATGCATTTGAATCAAATGGGGTATAATTTCTCATTTTTCTGATTGTACAGGTTGCAGAATCACATTGGTCATACAGAATAATATCACTCTTTTTGTGAGAATACTTTTCAGTGTGCATGTCATAGTTAATACTCTGTATAACCATGAAGGAAACTATTCAATTGACAAATGTTCTTCACTGGGGTCTCACAAAAAATAAAATTTGGCAGAGACACAAAGTAATTAATGTTGGAACAGGAGAAGAAAGCTCCATCTGCATTTCAGCTCTAGGGTACTATTTTATGTTTGAAACGTTATGTGTGAGTGTGTGTGTGTGTGTGTGTGTGTGTGTGTGTTATTGCAGTTGTGCCAAGCACATCTCCCCTTTCTTGGAGTCTTTTTTTTTACATTCAAATATAAATTCTTCTAATTACTTACACTATGAAAATGCACTTATCTGCTACAAATAGCTTACCTTATTTAAATTTTTATACAAGAGCAAAATAAAAATTGGAGCAATTTTTTTGTTTGATAAACTTACTTTAAACTGTGAATAAAAATATAAAGCAAAAATGATACGGGTGTTCAGTTTGCTGTATTAAATGTACTCATTCTGTATGAAATCAAAATGTGAAAAAAGAGAGAATATGTTACCATAGCTTTTCTTTTTTCAGAAATGAAATACGTAAAATTTATCTGAAAATTGAACAGCATTAGATAGGTATTACCTATTAATAATATAATAATACTGGAGGAAGTACAATATGGGAATTCTTGGTGTGGTCCTAGAGTAAGAATATCTGGATTCATATTACAGATCCTTCAGTTAGTATAAGTCAATGTCCACACCTTTTACTCCTTTGAAACTTCACAGTTTTCTCATCTATAAATAGAAATAATAATGCCTTGGGATTATCAAACAAGATAATGCATGTAAAGTGCTATACCTGGTACATAGTAGGCACTCAGTGTTTGCTTTTCAACTATACCATTAATTATACTACCACTGCTACTATTACTCAATTACAAACATCTGAAAAAGATTAAGGGACCCAAAATTCCATCTGTTTCTATTAGTCTCTGTTCTTATATCTTGTAATTTAGTCTAGAATTTATAAATACTTGAAAAAATTTACAACTGGCTCATGGGAAAGTAAAATGAATATTGATGTTACATTTAAGTTTGGGCTTTATTAATAAAGTTATTTTTATGGAATATTTCTGTTTTCCATTCAGCAAATAATAATTATAATCCTACACTAGGCTGTGTAGAGTGTACTAAGTACGTATGTTAAAATATATAACACATAATTAAAACATGGCTCCTGCCTTTATTGACATTAATAAATTCAAAACTAGAGACAGTAATTAATAATAATAATAATAATAAATAATTTTACAATTAAATACTTCAGTAGGCAGAATAATTGTCTCCCAAAGATGTCCAAAATCAAATCCTCTGAACCTGTAAATATGATAACTTAACTTGGCAAGAGGTCTTTTACTTGTGTGATTAAGTTGAAGGACCTTGAAATAGGGAAAGTATCTTGAATTATCCACATGAGCCAAACCTAATTACATGGGTCCTTAAAAACAGAAAACCTTTCTCTGCTGTAGTCACAGGGAAATGTAAGTTGCAAAAGAAGAGTCAGATGCAGCATTGCTGGCTTTAAATTTGGAGGAAGTTGTCTAGGAGCCAAGGAAGACAGGTAGCCTCTAGCAGTTGGAAAAGTTAGATAGATAGGTTCTTTCCTAGAGCCTACAGTAAGAAACTAAATTCTGCTGACATGAACAGAACTATAAAATAATACATTCGGGTAGCTTTAAACCACTAAATTCGTAATACTTTACTGATATTAAAGGAAATCAGAAGTCAGCAAAAATAGATATTGCCCCACCCCATGGAGCTTGTAATACAATTAGAAAACATTAATCAAATAATCACACACATTTGCATTAAATGATAATTCATTGAAAGAGAGTTATATGCTGCTATGAGATAGAGGCAAGGCTTAAACTGAGAATGAAAGAAAACTTTCCTTAATTAAGCGAAGAAGAAAGGAAAGAGTGTCTTAGGCAGAGAAAACAGCTTGTGCAAATCCCCATAGCAGGCAACAGCATGAACTACCCAAAAAGCTCAAAGAAGGAACGTAAGACTGAAACAGAAAGACAGAGAGAGACTGATGACAGAATGAGGCCATAGAGTCAGATAAAAGCCAGACTAAGCAAGACCTCATAGATCATGTTAAAGATTTTTAGCCTTATCTTAAAAGCAGGCTGGAGGTTCACAATTGGATTTGCAGTTTGACAGGATCACTCTGGCTGCAGTGCAGTTTACATATTATAAGGGAGCTAATGGATGTGTGCTAGGGCAGGGATAGGAACTATTGAAATAGTCAAGGGGAAAGATGGTAGTAGATTGTTTCAGGATGATAGCAATAGATTGAATAATTTGTACATTTTAGGGATATTTAAAAGGTTAATTAAAAAAAAAAAAAGATAGTGATGAGCAGAATGTGGAACTTGTAAAGAGGGAGGGAATCCACTGAAACAGCACCTCTTTCTTATTCATCATCCAGGCAGTATGTCATTGTAAATAGGAACTTCTAAAAATTACTGTATTATACTCTCTTTTGATATCTGCATGAGACAGACCAGTAAAAGCAAAATGTTGTTACTTGTTGGAGTAGTTTTATGTCACTATAGGCATTTCATTCTGTCTAACTATATCCACTACTCAAGTGAAAATTTCCTAACACAATTTTCCTGATTTCTGTATCTTTGTATTCACTTATTCTACCAAACTATACCAATTTGTCATTTTTATAAACGTCTTAAAAAATGTAAAAATACACCAACTGATGGAAAGAAGGAAGGATCAAATTCAGTGATCATCACCATGCAGGTCTTTATCTCAACTTAACTATCATTTCTACAGTGGAATGCTGGCACTAGATGCTAAGAAACTATAAGAACCAATTGTTAATTTTTCAGGAACCTTGTAAATTACCCGTTAGTAACTTGAAATTGGCCACAATGGGAGTCCTAACACATGAATTGGAAAACACTGTAGAACTGGCAAATTTTAAAAACCTCCTCCCTCTCCCATCAAAGCCTATTGTTAAACATTTATTGTTAAACAAACAGCACACACTGTTTGTACACTATAAAACTGTGATGTTTGAAGGGAGAGTTTGGTATAAAAATACTAATAAAATAATATTAATAAAAAATAGTAATGAGATTGACTATAGTCTCACAGTTTTAAGAATATTGCCCATTTTCTTTCCCATGTTTTCTAGTGTCATCTTTAAATCAAACCACCTGTTCAGAATTATTGCTGGATCTTTTGATGTTTCTACAGAACTTGTGAAGATGAATTATTTTTAGGCATTCTGATTTTACTCTTCCAAATTCTAATTTTACTCTTCTCCATTAGATTGTCCAAATTAAGAAGTGCTACAGTAAAATGATAAAATTTAAGTAATTATTTAATCTGGTTGATAGGTATATAGGAGTTCATTGTACTATTTTTCTCTAAATTTGTGTGCACTTGAAGATCTTTATAATAATAATAATAATAATAGTAATAATAGAAGAAGCAGATATAATAGTCAGAGCTTGCCTAAATTTGTACTTACTGTGTCTTCTACTTCTAGTCTTAATCCCATCAAGTGTTTTTATATTCTTTTTTTATTTGTTCTTTTTAGTTATACATGACAGTTAAGTATATTTTGACATTTTTGTACAAGCATGAAACACATTTTAATTAGGACTGTCTTGTGGTTGTACATGGTGTGGAAATTCACATGGTATATTCATATGTGTACATAGGAAAGTTAAGTCAGATTCATTCTAGTACCTTTCCTGTTTCTGTCACCACTCTTTTCCCTTCATTCTCCTTTGTCTAATCTAATGAAGTTCTGTACTTCCCCTCTCTACCCTCCTGTGTTATGGGTTAGCATCCATATATCAGGGGGGAAAAATCCTTCAGCCTTTGGTTTTTGAGGACTGACTTATTTCACTTAGCATGATATTCTCCAGTTGCATTTATTTACCAGCAAATGCTATAATTTCATTCTTCTTTATGGCTAAGTAATATTCCAGTGTGTGTGTGTGTGTGTGTGTGTGTGTGTGTTACACTTCCTTTATCCATTCATCTGTTGAAGGGCACCTAGGTTGGTTCCATAGCTTGACTATTGTAAATTGAGCTGCTGTAAACATTGGTGTGGCTGCATTACTATAGAATGCTGATTTTAAGTAATTTGGGTATAGAACAAGGAGTGGAATAACTGGGTCAAATGGAGGTTCGATTCCAAGTTTTCTAAGTAATCTCCGTACTACTTCCAGAGTGCTTGTACCAATTTGCAGTCCCCACCAGAAATGTGAGTTTACCCTTTTCCCCACACCCTTGGCAACATTTATTCTTGATAATTTCCATTCTGACTGGACTGAGATGAAATCTCCGTGTAGTTTTAATTTGCATTTCTCTAATTGCTAGAGATGTTGAACATTTGTCATAAATTTGTTAGCTGATCATATTCTGTGAAATGTCTGTTCAGTTCCTTTGCCCATTTATTAATTGGGTTATTTGTTTGTTTGTTTTTGGTGTTAAGTTTTTTGAGTTCTTTAAATATCCTGGAGATTAAAACTCTGATTAATGCTCTATCTAAGGTGCACCATCAAGTGTTTTGAGAAGAGCTGTTTCCTCACCTGGCCTCTAGCGGTTAACTCATCCCCTACTTTGATTAAAGTGTTGTAACACCTACTTCCTCCCCTGAAAAATGCACGAGGATTTGAACATTTAATTCATTTTACAAAGAGTTTAAAATAAATCTTCAGAGAATACCTGTCATATCACGTTAGGGTACTTTCTTTGTACTAAAACCACAAAACTACTGAAAAAAAAGTCTTAAAGAGCTTCAGTAACAAAAAAAAAAAAAAAAAAAAAAAAAAAAACCAAAGTACAATGTGCATATAGATTATAAAAAATCAAGAGTTATAAAAAATAACTTTAATTAAAAAGTGAATAAAAAGAAGCCAGAAATAATATCAATAATGCTAAATACTTGAGGAGTAGAGATAGATGAGGGATTAGAAGAATTATAAACTAAAGACTTAAGCTTCTACCCTAAAGAAAAGAAAGGCTTAATATAAGTTAGAACAAATTGTCTTGCTGTAGTGTATTATCATGAAGCACATAAAAGTACAGGATGATGAGAAACAAAAATTAGCCCAATCATAGCTTAATGGAAAAAGTAAAAAATAATGTATAAATCAAGTTTTTAAAAAAGGAGAGATGGAGGGCTGGGGCTATGGCTCAGCGGTAGCGCACTTGCCTGGCATGTGTGAGGCACTGGGTTTGATTCTCGGCACCACATATAAATAAAGGTCTATCAACAACTAAAAAATAAAACTAAAAAATTTTAAAAAAGGAGAGATGAACATATAAATTATAACTTTAAAGAAAATTATAAGAATCAAAAAAGAATCATATAAATCCATTTTATGGATTAGAAAACCGAGACATAGGAAATCAGAAGATCACTCAGCTAAATTAAGTTTCGAAACCTGGCTTTAAACTCCCTGGATAATTTTATAGCACATTGTTTTTCACAAACCCTTTCTGATGAAAATTAAAATCAATCCCCTGAGGTATTTTACATTTTAAAAAACTTACTAGTATGTGGAAAAAGTCCACTTCTTAAGTCATATTGAAAATCACTTTGTCAGACTATTTCTAACAAAAAAACTTTCCATTCTCTCTTCCCTTAAAGATGTATTTTTAAACTGTAATACAGAATAGAAAATAAGACATTGTAAAGACCTTTCGTGTGTGTGTGTGTGCGCGCCAGGGATTAAACCCAGGGTGCTTAACCACTGAGCCACATCCCCAGCCCTTCTTTTTTTTTTTTTTGAGACAAGGCCATGGTAAGTTGCTGAAGCTGGCTTTGAACTTCTGCCTCAGCCTTCTGAGCAGCTGGGATTTCAGGCATGTGTTCAGCAAGCCCTCCTATTTAAAATGAAAAATATATATTTTTTTAGTTATTTATGGGTAGAAGACTAAAATGATCCAGATAAAGGAATGTAAGTTTGATTCAGGTGTGAAGAACGCCTTACGACTTCCTCAAATTTATTAGCACTTTGTGGCAGCTCCTTGTCCAAGTTAAGAAATGCTACAGTAAGGTGGCAGAATTTTAGGAGTTATTAAATCTGGTTGATAGGTATATAGGAATTCATTGTGCTATTTTCTCTAATTTCGTGTATGCTAGAAGTTTAATAATTAAAAAAAGAAGAAGAAGCAGGCTGCAACAGCCAGAGTTGTTGCAAGAAATCCCTTCTTCCTTTTCCAGCTATGCAGTGTTGCTTTGGTTCCTCTGTTGGCAGAGCTAATAGGGAACCAGAAAATTTTGCAGAATTCCGAAGGGAAGATATATTAGTCAGTTTTTCATTACCTAAGGAAATACCTAAGACACCCACTTGTTTTAATAATTAGCTTTACTTTCCTTCGGCCTGCACAGCATATTTATGTGAAACCTTCCTTGTTTTTATGTGAAACCCTGTATCTACAGGTTTTTTTAAATATGAGTAATTCTCCATCTTACATCTACTGTGAATAATATGAGCAGGGTTCAATAATTATTTGAATCATGCCTCCTAAAGAACTTAGCCTTAATGTTATAATTACATCAGCTACATGACATGGTTTTTCTTTTATGATTGCACTACAGTCTAATGAGGAGATTAAAAGCATGCCATTATTTTAACAAAGATAATAAATAATTTTTAAATAGGTATTCAAGAAAAGAAAAGCCAGAAATAAAACACTAAGGTAGTGATTTTCAAAGGATGGTCACCATACCAGCATCATAAACATCACCTGGAAATTTCTTTGAAGGGCAAATTTTTAGACTCCAAGCCTCACCCCACTGACTTACTGAATTAGAAACCTTGGTAATGTGCCCAGCAATCTGTGCTTTAACAAGAAATCCCAGGGACTCTAATGAATGCTGAAGTTTAAAAACCACTGCACCAAGATGTCATAGAGACAGCAACAGCAGCTAGAAGCAGCCACCACTCCTAGGACTGGGGCAGTGAAGAAAAGAGATAAAATTTCTAAAACTGAGGAGATTGAGGAAACACCTCCATGCAACTGAAACACAAACTTCTGAAAACGGGTCATTGCTTACTAGGTAACAGTGTCTATGCTTTCAGAAAAGGAACAGCATAGACGTGGGAACCAAATATCTGAGGAAGGGATAACCATGAGTTGGAACTGGTATCTAAAGAATGCACATTGATACAGATTCTAGAAGTACTGAGAGACTTCCAAATTGCAATCAGTTACTGCTACTGGAAGGATTTATCACTGCCAGAGTGAAGAACTGTCACTAGAGAGAGACTAACAGGATTAAGAAATCCATCCAAAGCCAACAAAAGAGCAAATCCTTTTTTCTTTCATTATCTATGCAATGTTGCTTTAGTTCCTGTATTGGTGGAGACTAACAGGGAACCAGAAATTTTTGCAAAATTCCAAAGAGTGGGTATATTAATCAGTTTTCATTACTATAAGAAAATGCCTAAGACAGAGTAAGTTTTTAAAGAAATTTGCCCACAATTCTGGATGCTACATGACATGGTGCAGGCTCTGATGTTGGCTCCCCCTTGACTACATCATCTCAAGGTGGATTGCTTCACTGGAGCACATTCTGGAAGAAGAAGAAATACCTTAATCCCTTTTGAGGGCATGCCCCTTGTTGACATAATGACCTCCCACTGGGCCCCAACTTAAAACTGAAGACCATGTTCTCAAACACGAAGCTTTGAGGAGACAATGTGCAAACCATATAAGTAGATTTGAAGCTGAGACAGTGCTTAATAACTGAAATGATGGCCTTAAGCATAATAAAGTTGGGAAATACTAGGAATAGTATTTTTGTACGTATAATTGAGTATACCTGAACGTTTTCTGGAGCACTGACTTTTGGCCTTAGTTGTTTCTCCCAATGAGATTAATAAAAGGCATTTAGGACCTTTGTAGCATTTGGAGAGGAAACTATGCAAGGGCTTACCCCAAAGTCTGCCTATCTGAGACTGAGCCTGAAAGATCACAACAATAATGGCCGAGGATTGCTTAATAGTAACAACAAAATATGCTCCAGTCAGCTGAGTCTCAGTTCATTAAAATCTTGATGTCAAAGGAATGAACTAAAAAGAAGCTTAACAGGACAAAGTAATCAGAAGCCCTCCCTTATAAAACAGGGAGTGGCTGAAAGGGTTGCTCTGAAAGCATGGTCACTGACAAGAGATACAAACGTGGTTCTTCATTTAAGCAATCATCTTTGTGCAGTTCCAGGAAACTAAAAAATGAATGGAAATGAATCATCTGTTTCCTTAGTTTTGTAAGTCAGTGTTGTGGTAGTTGCAGGTTCAGTTTGTGTTTATTCCATAGAAATCAATGAATTAGTATCTTTTATATTCTTTAAAGGTGGGTACAGACATAGTATTCTATGTGTCAGTTAAAAAGAACATATCACTGTATTAAATTAATGTGATTTATAGAATGATTATCAGATGTATACCTACTGTTTTGAGATGTGAAGAACTATAAAATAGTTGTTATTCTTGAAGTCCTTTACATAGTTCCCATTTTATGTTCATGTTTTGTTTTTTCTTTCTTTCTTTTTTTTTTTTTTTAAGGATATTGAAGAATCACAAAACCACACTGGTGATTCTGTTGGAGATGACTACAAAAAGATGGGAACACTTTTTGGTGAATTGAACAAAAGCCTCCTCAACATGGGCTTCACAAGGATGTATTTTGGAGAACGAATTGTGGAACCAGTAATAGTCATTTTCTTTTGGCTCATGCTGTGGTTCCTTGGCCTACAAGCCCTTGGACTAGTTGCTGTCCTTTGCCTTGTTATTATTTATGTGCAGCAGTAAAACTTGGCCGAATGAATTGTTAGTGGACATTGGTTAGCCATGTATGTAATCAATGAAGTTATACATTTGAAGGCCAAAAAGGTTTGCCCTGTTTCAGGTTGTGTGCTGGCTGTTTTGTAATTAAATCTATAAGTATGTTGTTTAAAGCTAAACTCAACTCTTGATTATAACAAAATTAAATATATATTTTGAGTAGAAATTAGCTTATTCAAAACTCTTTTTTCACTACTGTGATCTGTACCCACATTTAGACACCTCTAGCCCCATGCCAAATTTTAATAACACCACCAAACAATGATCAGGGAAAGTAACAGGATATTGAGTTCAAATTAAGCAATATAGTTATTAGAAAGAGTTCCAATAAAATACTTTGAGGAAAAAGGAGGAAACAAGCTAAACATAAATTTTAATTGGAAAATTGTTCCACCCCCACCTCTAATAAATAATCCCATATTATTTGGGAATTAGTCCTATTTCTATTGCCCCTGCTTGGCCCAAACAAAGGTAAATAATATGTATATACACTACCTGAATATTGTGGTGAAAATGTATAAAGCTAGCATATTTTCTGAAGACTGAAAAGAATATGTTTATTGTTCCTGGGGAAAGTTCTCAGGTTGAATATAAGTTTTTATAATGCAACAGTTGGGCCTGGAATTTCTCCAGTATATCATTTGAAGTTTTAGACAATTTTGGTGCTAATTACTTTTTGTGAGTTTTTTTAAATGTTTCATAAACCAGGCCTATAGTTGGCTATACCCTATGGTAATGCATATTTTCTTGTATATAACAAGTTGCATATTTTTCCTAGACAGACATTTTCAAGTGCATTTTTTTCAATTATTTATAATTTTATAGTTCTTTTATAACAATTATTTTAAGATTTAAAACAATGTATTTCCTAGCTTGGCATGGATTTTCTCCCCCAGAAAATTGTTCTATATTTTACTATATTGTTCTAAGAAAAAAAAATCAGCTCATTTTTCCTTGATGTCTGTATTAGAAAGTACCATATTACAGTATAAAATTAGATACTTAAATTTGGAAATAACCAGCCAATTCTAATATTCTTCTAAGGCTAAAACCAAGTCAGTAATTGGTTAGCTATGTGTTTAGTGTGTCTTAATTCAGCACTGCAGGGTTTGATATTTAAATAAGCATTTTTTAAAAATACATTTTGGAAGTGGAAATGGCTATGATGATATTTTGGATTTTGTTAGAGAACCTAAAATCTTTATGCTTTCATCTCAAAGACTATTTAAACAAGGGACAGGTAGTTAACATAATTATCTAAGAATTCCAGTTAAAAAAAGAAAATAGGACTCTGAGGCATTTTTATCTTGGGTAGGTCAATAACTACTATGTGTAGAGTGTTTAATATTCTACTTTATAAAGTTTTTACCCAATCCAGTTTTTAAAATTATTCTGTGAATTCTCAGTGTCTTCCATTCTGAAGCAGAAAATAATGAAAAACATTGAACTTACATTTCTAAAATCAGACAATACTAAACAAAAACACCAGTCAGGGGCACTAAAATGTATTGTACATTTGTTTGTATAAATACAGGCCTTTTAAAATTGACTTTTAAAAAACAGAAGACTTTGTATATTTCATTGTGTTTTTATTGGGTCTGCAGTATTTTTATAGTAATCTTTATGAACTCAGTGTAAGTGCAAGTTGTTTGAAAAGGTGTTTTCATTTGTGTACAATAGAAGTTAGGAGATTTTGTATATCTGCATAAAATATTAATAAGTAATTTTTTTCTAATGTTACCAGGGATTTTAATTTCCCTTTGGAATACAAAAATACGTTGTCTACATAATAAATAATATGGTTCCACCAGTACCTACTGTTGAAAATATTTTAAAAGGAAGTTTTAATATACTAAATATTATTTAGTATACTGTCAATACTGTGCATCTGCACACTGGTGTTAATAGGGTATTATTAAATTATATAAAGAAATAAGAACTATTTTGCTGCTCTTCTTTCTATATATGTTATTGGTTTGATATGGGAAAAAAACTAGTTATTTGATGGAAATAAAATATTTTCCTTTGTGAAATATTATAATGTAGATTGTACTGATATCCTAAAAGGAAATTGGTAAAATTTCTTTGGTTCATGGTATAAAAAAAGTAGATTGAAAATTATTCTCAGTCATTTCAACGGCAAATATAAGCCATTTATAGAAACTGTTGTTGCTTATGAATAAAGAAATAGAAGTTACAATGCTAAGGCCATTAGATTATTAATGTATACATCACCATGCTGTCAGCCCTCAATTCAAAGAAAAGGTCAAAATCCAGAAATAAACTGACTATATACATGAGTAATCAATTTTCTTTAAAGTAAAAGCTGGATATTTTGTAGAATTCAGTCCTTTCATATCTTTCTGTCTTATGTAAGGTGTTTTCTTTTATCTGTTCACCAGTTACATCTTTCTTAGTCCAGGTGTGTGCTGGAGCCAGCTTGCACTAGCTTATGGGAACAAATTGTGTACATTTTTTTCTTTTCTGCCTTTAATGATATCAAGCTGTTAGCTTAAATTGGCTGTGGTGGGAGTATTTATACCATAAAAATTGACAAACACTATAAATCAAGGTTTGTTTTTGTTTTTGTTTTCTGAGAAGTCAGTTGTTAAAAAATACATCAACACACCACTGATTAGTCATCCCTAGAGGCCATGTTTCCATTTTCATCCAAAACTGTATCTTGATCTTTCCCATGTGAGCATTAGGAGCCATAGTTATCTTCTGAAACATGTTTCTATTAATCCTGTTTTGATCAGAGAAAAATCTGGGTTGTCACTGAGCTGGAAACCCATGAAAGACTCTCCAGGCAATCAGAAAAAGATAAGTTACAGAACTATTGAAGCACAAACCACAGTATAAGTAAAGGTCTGTTGTGATATAAATTCAAAATAGAACTAGACATTGAGCAATCAAGGGACATTTGGTGTGTAGATTATATTTTAAATTATTTTATAAATGTTTATTTCAGGTTACTTAAAATTCTGTCATTATTGGTTTATGTCTTTACAAGGTAAAGGAAAAAGAAAAGTCAAGTAATACTTTTATACCTGTTAGTACATCTAGTAGCCAAGAAGAATATAAACTAATAAACAAATTAAGGCTTCAGAATTATTAGTGGATATGGGGGCCTTTCATAACTCTTATTTCTATGCCTAACACTTAATTTTTGGTGTTCCTAGGGGTCAGATCAACAGCCTGTTCTCTCATCTCTCCACACATCACCTAGGACAATGTCACCCCTACGATGGTTTCAGTTGCCATTTACATACTAACAATTCCTGAGCTGCATCTCCAGTTCAAAACAGAGTGCCGAACAGAATAAAAAATTCATCCATTCATTTGCTTGCCCAATATTTGCCCTTGGTTATCCCATGATATTTCAAATTAAGCCTATCCAAAAAAGAGGAGCTCAGCATCCTTCCAAATCCTTTCTGCCTGTAATTCCTTTCTCAGCAAATGACATATTCCTCTTATCCATGTTCAGATAGGAATTGTTCCTGTCATCTTTAACTCCTGTTTCTCCTACACTCCCCACATATAAAAATTACCGAGTCTTCTCTATTTTATTTCTAAAAAATTATTTTACCTTCCTACTGCACTCCCAGCATCACTAACCTTATCCATTACCACCAGCATCTTACCTGGAATGCTGTTAGAATCCTGATTGGTCTTCCTACCTTCATTTTCCACCCTATAGTTACAGTAATGTTTCTAAAATAAAACTCTAATCTCCGTAGCCTAAATGTTTGTTTGTTTGTTTGTTTGTTTGTTTTTTTAAAGAGAGGTGAGAGAAAGAGAGAGACAGACAGAGAGAATTTTTAATATTTATCTTTTAGTTCTCAGCGGACACAACATCTTTGTTTGTATGTGGTGCTGAGGATCAAACCCGGGCCGCACGCATGCCATGCGAGTGCGCTATCTCTTGAGCCACATCCCCAGCCCCCCTAAATGTTTTTAATGGCAGCTTGTTACCATTATGATAAACGTCTTTTTCCTTCATACATTTTACAAGCCCTTCATGAAATGTTTATGTTTTGAAAGAAGCATGCTTTCTTACTTCCCAAACTTTGTACATACTTTGCCTTCTTTCTTTAACCTCGCCTCTCCAGAATGACCTATATCTGCATACCCTTAAGTCCTCAACTTAGACATCATGTCCTCCAGGAAAACTCTGACTCCTTTAAATCTAGTTTTAGTTTCTCTCTATGTGTTTTGATTCCTCATTGTGTGGAACCCAGTACTTTCCCTATTAGCACTTCTCATGCTATATTGTAATAGCCTATTTGTCAGCTTCCTCCATTAGACAATAGACTTCACAAGAGCAGAGAACATGCCTGTCATGTCCACAATTGCATTGTCAGTGCCAAACACAACACCTGGCACATGATATGTGCTCAAAATATTTGTCAAATAAATCAACTAACTTTGTTTATCTGTGTTTTAATGTTCTTCCCATGGTCCATTAACAAAGAAGATCTACAGTTGGTTGTACTTTACTATTCTTTGACTCCAAAATATAGTTTTTGTGCATAGAGTGGTCTGCTGTATACATTATAATTTTTAAGGGTTACTCACTTTTGATGGAAGAATATTGCTGTTTGCATATATGAATACAGTATTGCTATATACACTTGCATTTTTTTAGGAGAAAATGTATTGTTGTTGGGCTAGGTCAATTCACTATTTCTCCAGAAAGAGAGTTTTACAATACATATGGTCACTGATGCTACTGAAATTTCATATTTTTGCAGTATTTTTCAATAGACCTTTATCTACTAAACTTAAATTAAAAAAAAAAAAAAACTCTAGCTGTAAGCAAGAATTCTTAAGTATTTAAGCTTGGTATTTTAGGTTCTATAACAAATTCACTATTACCCTGGAGCCTAATAGCCCAGACTTTATATGTTACATAACATGTGTATAAAAGTACTTTGTTATTCTTTCTAATAAATAAGACTCTTTTACGACCCTGCATTCTGAGTATCTCTTTTGACTACCTATAGCATGTCCTAATCTGTTAATTGCTGTCACATCGAGTTTGAAATGACCAAAGCAACAGCACACCTGAGATTGACTAGATATGTGTGCTTTCCTCATCTCCATTGCTGAAGTACAAAGCCAAGGCCTGATGTGTGTAGATGGCTTCTCAGGCAATAGAGAATTAGGAAAATCAAGAAAAATCAAGATCAGCCTCTGCCTCCAAGCTGTATTTCTTTTCTGTTGCCTTGACTATTGTTTAAGTTAGAATTATTGAGTGAATTCTGATGAAGCAAATGAAAATCCAGAACATTAGCATTCAAATACCTACAAAGTTCAAGTTATCTCTCCAGCAGTTAAAGTCTACCACTTAATTTTTCAACAACTTAATTAATTGGGAATTTCCTTGACAGTTGTCCAAACCACCACAAAAAAACAGTGACTTTCATCCTAAACTGGGCCTTTTTATTATTGGCTTACCCCTGTATTACAGAGTTTAGTTGATTATGTATTTTAATATGAAATGTTTTTAAATGGAAGAAATTAGAAGTGTATATACAATTTTACTTAATAACACCATAATTGACTTTAGATAAAAATCTTAGGAATTATTTTCTGGGAGTAGAGGATTATTTATATTTGAAAATATCTGCTGTGCACTGAATGCCCCTTTCTGGTATGTCATAATTGTTTTGTTTGTTGTTTTTCCTGGTTTTAAGAACATTAAAATGTAATATGTAGTATTAAAAATAGCAATGATTTTATTATTTAATGCACTTTTCTATTTTAAGAGGTGTAGATTATGTTTATAATGTTTATAAATATGACATTAATAAAGTTAAGAAGAAACAATTACAAAAGGAAAACATGCTCCCTGGATATTGGTTAAAAGATGAACTAAAATAAATTGATCTTGCATAAAACATGGTTAATATGATAATTTTTCGTATTAGGTGAAACATTTGTTTAATTGTGAAGCCAATGGTTTTCAAAGGTATTTTGTTTGTTTACTTTAAGTGAAATCTTACATGAATACCCAATAGACAGATGCTTCTCAACTTACCATGGTTATATCCTAACAAGTTCAATGTAAATACAAAATACCTTATGCAAGTGAAAAAAAAAATGCATTTAGTACACTTAAACCTACATAACATCAGAGTTTAACAACAGCACACTATTGTTTTTTGTTTGTTTTTTTTTTTGGAGCTCATATCCCACTTGAATCAAAGTGTGAAATATGATATATCAAGAACTATGTAATGTTTTGAACAACCTACAATAAAAATTAATTAAAAAAAAAAAAAGCACACTATTGTTAACCCTCATAATTGCGTGACTGAGAAGTGTGGCTCGCTGCCAGCACCTAACATCTCACGAAGAGTGTCATGCTCATATCGCTAGCCCAGGAAAAGATCAAAATTCAAAATACTGTTTCTACTGAATGCATCTTGCTTTTACGTAACTGTAAAGTTGAAAAATAAGTTGAATCATGTAAGTCAGAGACCACATACATTCACATAAATGATAAAAGTAGAACTTTGAATTTGCAGTATGTCAAGTTCTCTGAGAAGCAGACTCAAGAATGCAGGAATTGTAGTGGGGAGTGCTCTGGAGTCAACAGCTGAGTACAGTGAAAGCAGAGTTGGGCAAAGGGAGTTAAACATCCACTCACAACAGGCCTCAGTGACGCTATTAAGTGCTCTAAAATGCCCATGGTCCTTCAAGGTTGTCACATGCTGAGAGAAGGCAGATCTCTTCAGCCAAAAGCAATTTTCAAAAAGGGCCAACAGCTGGAGGCTGTCACCGAGCCACACTCCCAGCAGCTATCAAAGTAAAGGCTTCAGTTTGGAAGGGAGGATCTGAGCCCGCATAACAGCATCTAATGTAGTCTCCATTCTTTTCTTATCTCACACTCTGTGGTACCTGAGTCACTTCCAAAAACCCTGTTCTTGAGAGTACAGTATGGAAGTGACTAATTTAAACCATTAACTTGTTCAAGATGGCTAAAAATAAATTGAGGGTTACAGCTTTTCTGTTGTGTTGCCCAGCTTCTCTTATGAGAATCAGTTCTTCAGGTATGATAAAGCTCTAGTTGACTCAACAGTGTGTCCAAGGTCCAACAAAGACCTGAGAATACTTGGAATAGGTGAACGAATGAGTGACAGAAAAGGCCACTACCTAAAGTAGGAAATCCATGAGATTTTATATATTTAAGCTAATAAGTCCTTCAAATGACATTTATAAGACACCAGGACAAACCATCAGGGCATATCTGGGGAGACAGATTCAAGCCTAGATGTAGGTGTTTCCAACACTCTGGTTTGTGCTTTCAGACTCCTTTGCCATGTTCCCAAAGCAGTTTTAATTCTCAAGCTTTTGAAGCATGCTTGAAATGAGATTTTTCAATAAGAGAGAAGAGCTCGTTTATAAAGAAACCATATCCTGTGCCCCTTACCCCCACCCTAACATGCCATTGCAACTGATTTATGACTTGGAAATTTGGCCCTAATCATGACTTTCCTATTTATTTTTAGCACAAACGATCTCAGCAGCCAGATTTGGTAATTCAGTAGGCACTTAAAAAGAACTTCCTCGAGTCTTAATCCATAGTTTGGGGGGACCCTAAGAGTAATTTTAGCTGCTATTTTTATCCTTGGAATTTTCAGAGCGGGCAAGATTAAGCAAGACAATGGCTCCAAGCCAGTTATGTGCTAAACTACAGCAATGTTTAGGCATGATTTTCCCTTTGCTTATAGAAACATGTTACAGCAATGTCCAAACAAACTTGTATATAAAAAGATCTTTTTATGTCAGACTTGAATTTTAAGACTTGGCTCTGCTATTTACTAACAGTACAGTTTGTACAAATCATACCTACACCTCTTTAACCTTCAAATCCCTCATGTCTGAAATGGGGTGATTATTATGACTGAATAAATTATTGCATATGTTATCACAGTGCCTTCCATAGAGCAAACTTTCCATAAATGCTAGTCATTATTATTAAATATAAACAAACAAAAGTGATGCCTTCCACTGTCCATGGAGAAGTCACATGCTGAGTCACAAAAGGTTTAGTTGTTTTGTTGCTATGAAAAGATAGAGAGATATGAGGGAATTCTATTATATCTTGTTTCCAATTCTTGCATGATTGAAATCGTTGTGAACTCTCTTTTTAATTTCAACTCTCAGTGCTTTTTTCCATTAAAATGATCATAAAATTAAGGAATAAAGAACCCAAAGAGTTGATGGACAGAAATGGAATGTGCTCTGTGCACATTCTTCAACAAGATGCTTAATTTTCTTTAAATGCTTACCACAATACCATGCATTTTCTGTTGCCCTTTTCTTAGTAAATTTAGGACAAAACCACATTCAGCAAAGCACACAAAATTCTGCTGTGGGTTTAGACATTTACCAAATGAAATCAATTCTGAAAATAGCATTTTTACTCCATTGCATATGCCAAGATTATTATGGTGTGTTTATACAATCGCATATAGTGCCTTGCTTTGGTTTCAAAGTAAAATTTTGAATTAATCCATCGGTCTATATTTTCAATACACACTTAAAAATGTTTGAACAAGTTACATAAAATTGTAACCAGTGTAATCTCTACTCAAAATATGTAGCCTACACCAGTATTCTCACCTAAAAATATCCAACCCATACAACACAATGGATGCATTGTGTTTATAAGAAAATAGTATAAGCCAAGAAAGGTGATTAATATATATCATTAAGAAGAGTATTATTAAGATTTTTGCAAGGTCTTATCTTTTTAGTCTGAAAACACTGCCAAATACAGATCATGATCTTAGCCTTTCTCTGTTGTAGCAAACCTTCAATTAGGTTTTCCATTCTGCAGTCCCCTTTCATATTAATTTCCTTTCAAGTAACTCTCCACACCTGAAAAGTAGAAGTTTCTCAAATCAGATGTTTATGTATATGAATTTTTATGAAAAGCTATGGCATATCTTTAGTGCCATCTCTTATTGCATTACAAAACTGGTTCTTTCACATTTCCTTAACTGTCAAATTATGTTTGTAGGTATTTTCATAAGATGCTCAAATAGATCTGATCTTGGCTAAATAGAGCTCTCCTTAGGTATTTCTCCATTCTTTGAGTTAAAAGAGTAATTTTTTGAGAACTCCATGCCTGGCTACCTGATCTTCACAATCACCTCTCTCTGAATAGAAATGAACTGAACTTTTCTTTCCTGGATTATACCATTGACACCCAAGTCCATGATGCAGGCTTTCTTCCACCGGCCTCGCTTGCAAAAGCTCCAGGGTAAGTAACAAAGACATTATTTTTGCAATGGCAGGAAGACCTAGAAATAAAAAGCCTGCACTTTAATACTTGCTTTAAATTACAGGTACTTTGCTAGCACCATTTCCTGATGCAGGGTGGTGCACCCTCATCTCTGCCAAATAGAGTTAAGACAAAGTGCTACTGAAACTGCTCTCTTTACCAGATGATTCATGTCTCTTTGTTAAAGACTGCCAGAAATACTCATAGCAGGAAAATGGGTCTAGTGAATTCTCAGAGAACATCCACACTTCCTATTAGATGTCTCCTTTGTCATCTAGTCAAAGAGCAAGATGATTGCAACTCCTGCCCAACTTTCTTTCTCCTGATGATTACTGTTCTTCTGTTCCAGGCAGGGCTGTATTTCTAGAATTGTGATGTACATACCATCTAATCCTCAGAGGAGGCCTAGAGAATGGGCTTAAGACACTGATTTTTTTTTAGTAGATTTTATAATCATAGCAAACTGAAATAGAATTTGCTGTAAGACACCATCTGTTGCCAATTTTTTTCTTTAAATGCAGAGCAAGGGACATTAGTATAAACTCATCTTTAGCTTAATATAGACACAGATGAATCAATATAGAAATAATTATAGATGCATATATGTGTACTGGGAGTGGGTATACATTCATGTCTTTCCAAGTTGAGAGGTCCTAAAAGCAACAACATTCCAGGAGCAACCAGCATACCAGCCCCCAAATCTTTGTTTATAAGGCCACTCTCCAATAAAAGATGCGATACTCCCTAGAGAAATGACTGATTCCAGTCTTTTGCAGGGAATATACAAGATGAACTTGAAACATCTTGTAGTACCAGAAAGTAAAGAAGTATTAAAATCACACACACACACACACACACACACTACACACAGATACATGGGGATGGGGATGGGGTGCAGGTATAAGAGCCAATTGAAAAAGCTCCCAAAGTTGGGTGCACACCTGTAATCCCAGTGGCTCAGGAGTCTGAGGCAGGAGAATGGCAAGTTTAAAGCCAGTTTCAGCAATTTAGCAATGCCCCTGAGCCACTCAGTGAGACCCTGTTTCAAAATAAAATACAAAAAAAGGAGTGGGGATATGGTTCAGTGGTTAAGAGCCCATGGGTTCCATCCATGGGAAGGAAGGAAAGAAGGAAGGGAGGGAGGAAGGGAGGGAGGGAGGAAGGAAGGAAGGAAGGAAGGTCCCAAGAACCAAAGCTGAAACAATCAGAGCAGCAGAACATATAAAGTAGTATTAAACACAAAGTATGAAGTAAGTGTTCATGAGTTTATCCTGATAAAAATAAATGATTGCATAAATAAATTAGTAGGGGAGAATAGATAAATTGCTTGTACAGAAGAATTCTAAATAATTTACAGAGACACTGCCCCATCAAGAAGGTGGAACAAAACTCCCAGGATGGGTTTTTACTTTTCAAAAAATACAGTATGAAAGGGAATGGCGGGGGGGGCAATTTGACAGTGAAGAAATATGACAAAAACTATTTCTCCTAGGTTATCAAGCTTAATAGCCTCAGTGTGTAGGTCAGGATGGTGGCATGTGCCCTTAACAGGGTAGGAGAGGAATGATACTTTACATGTGCCCCTTGAGAAACCATAAGCCCAAGACAATTATGAGAAAAATATGTGACGAACTCAAAAGGAGGCCCATTCTACAAAATACCTGACCAGTGCTTCTCAGAACTGCCAAGGTCAGCAAAAACAAGAAAGTCTGAGACACTGTCACAGACCAGTGAAAATAAAGGAGACATAATAATGAAATGTAATGTGATGCCTTCGATAGGATCCTGACACAGAAAACTAAGGCATTCTGAATAAAGCATGGGCTCCAATTAATGACAATGTATCAATATTGATTCATCATTTTTAACATATATACTGTACTGTAAGCATGAAGAAGTTAACAGTAGGAGAAATTTGATGGTGGATATACAGGAATCCTCTGTATATTTGCAACTTTTCTGCAAATCTAAAACTATAATAAAATTAAAACTTTGTTTTTCTAAATAATTATTTTAACAAATTCTACTTGAACCTGTAGTCACATCAGTAATCATATTATTTATCCCCTTTTCTATAAACGTAATTTTGTTATCAGACAACATGAGTTTTATGACTTCCTCTTTTTATACATTATTTTATAGCAGCAATATAAAATTCGTATTAATTTACACTCTCCAAAAAATATTGATCCACAACTTCCCATGTGAGCATTTGATTAATGTTTAATAATATTTCCACGGGAGGGGGAAAGAATAAGAATCTAAATGTCCTAATATAAAACCATTAGCTCATGCCCAAGAGAGTCTTTGAGTTCAACATATTTTTTCCAGTGTCTTTGGGTTTGGGGATGGGGTCACAGGCTCATCTAGAGGTCCCAGGTAGCCTTCCATGGTGCCTCCAAACACTGTGGAAGTTGGCAGGCTGTAAGGACAACAGTGTCTACTGGCTCAGAAGTCCTCAAGAGACTCACAATGACAGTCTTATGATATACTCAGAACAGAACAGACGAGAACACTGTTTTCTTTCCACACCAACCCCTAAATAGTCTAAGAGTCAGTCTACTAAGAGAGTTCTTAGGCTGGAAACACCTCTTTCCAGGACAGCTTCCCACATGGATATCAAGGTACCTCAGTGGCCTTCAAGGACCCTAGAGAGCAAGCATACAAGGATGTGTCCCGCAGCCTGGCAACCTCCATTCGTATTCATGCCCAACCATGGGACCTCCTCAGTATATCAGCTTATCACTAAGAAGTCCTCCTCAGGGGAAAAGAGCAGGTGCTGAGTACTCCCTGGAGTACAAGGGCTCACAAAGTCTGATAACTGCTTCTGACAGCAGCACCTGTTTTCTCCTCATTAAGAGATCTTCTGGTTTGTTAGAATTTAAAAACACTTCTGTCTGAATATTTCCAATATGCTCTATCATTTTTTGAAGGTCAGCTATCCTAACTATCCAATTGTGATTGTGAAGGATATGTGCACATGGAACAGGAGACAAAATGGAGAAAAAAGCACCTACAGTCTATTTTTGACTCCTGCCTTCTAGAAATTGCACTGTGCCCTGCTTTCCCAACTTAATCTAATTCTGAGAGAAGGAAAATATTATTGGATGATGTTGAAAACATACCTTGACTTTGGTTAAATATTTATGTATATTTATTCTGAATTTTTATATTACTTTCATATTAATTTTTAGATACATTTTCCAGGAGACTTAGTAAGGTGTAATCTGACATATATTTTTATTTATCAGTTTTGCTTAATTTATTTTCTAAAATACAACACATGCACACTGTAATAATAAAAGTTCATTGTTTTTAATGTATGCTATCTTTTGCATTTATGCATTAAATTCTCTACTTTTTACCTGTTACCTACCTGGCATAATAATTTTTAAAGAGAATTGTGTATTAATGAAATATTTAAAAGCTGAAAAATACATAAGAACAATGTGAATACACTGAGTTTCTATTAGTAAATAAAATGCTTCTTACAGTTTTTCACAAGAGGTTGGCCTTTCAGATGGAAATTTCCAAACTATTTTCACTTGGTACAATAAAAATTGCATGAGTGGTCAGGTCTGATCACAGATGGGGAAACTTAGTGATGCCCGGATGACAAAAGGATAACAAGGCCCAGATGTCGAGCTGTTTTTCTTCAGACTGCACCTGGTCTATGGGGGCCCGAAGGGCTCCCAAGCCTGGGTCATTACTTGTTGTTAGGAAAGTAAACTTGATGTCATGGAAAGTTCAGTTGGAACCCTGAAAACTATTTGAAGGGAGAACTTCTTATCGCTACTGATTCCTTTGAGCCTAATTTTTATACAGTTATTTGCTCAGTTGTTTGTATATCAGCAATCACTTATTAAAGTTTCAATTCTGGAATCTCTGAAGACATTTTTCTGAAGTTCTCTGCCACTGATGCTATTCCACTACCACCATTAACAGAAAGCCAGGAAAGAAAGGGACAGTCCCAATCCAAGGCCAAGATGAGTGCCCTTTGGGAAACCTGCTGAGCAATCCTATTTTTTCAAACCTCAAATAAGCAAGAATGCCTATTTTAACCTAACTAAAAAAACAGCAGAGCCTAAAATCTTAATTTTAAAAAAAAAAAAGATTTTTATTTGTTTATTTTTAATTTTAGTGCTTTCTTTCCCCGTCTGTGACCAGGCCTGACCACTCATGCAGTTTTTATTGTAGCAAATGAAAATAGTTCTTCTATGATAAGTCAAAGTGCCTTGCAATCCTGCTCAACTGGGCTTTGCCACATCCTGGGTAGCCTGGGAACTGGACGCAGTGGCTGAAACTAAAGAATTTGGCCCTGCCCTCAAGGAATTCGCTCATCACTGCTTTCTTTCTTTCTTTCTTTCTTTCTTTTTTCTTTATAGAAAAGTTCTTTATTTTGCCTTCAGCTCTAAAGCACTCTTTTCCCAGATAGAGCATGTTTTTTTAAAAATTAATTAATTTATTTATTCTAATTAGGTATATATGGCAGCAGAATGCATTTTGAGTCCTTGTACACAATTGCTGCACAGCTCTTCATTTTTCTGGTTGTACACAACAATGTAGTGTCACACCATATGTGCAGCCACACATGTACCTAGGGTAATGATGTCCTTCTCATTTCACCATCTTTCCTGCCTTCATGCCCCCCTCCCCACTCCCTTTGCCCCATCAAAGTTCCTCCATTTTTCCTATGCGCCCCCCCCCCCATTATGGGTCAGCATCCACTTATCAGAAAGAATATTTGGCCTTTGTTTTTTTGGGGGGATTGGCTTACTTCACTTCCCATCACTACTTTCTTCATTTCCTTTTGCATAGGATTTATTTCAACAACATAAAAGGGTGTTTTGGGTTTTTTTAGCTTAAAAACAGATTTTAAATTTTTTATTGCTTTTGTCAATATTTTCTCAAAACAATAATCAAAGTAAAACTTCTCACTGATTTTTTATCCTAATACTTGTGTAAGGAAGAACCTCTTGAGTAGCAGTTTGTGACTTGACTTGCTATTCATTTCCTATACTGTTATTTTTGCTTTGTTGTTTTAAATCTTGTTTTTTTGGCAAGGTTGTAAAAGTCTGATTTTTCTATTGAATCACTCAATCCACAAATACTAAGTATCTTCTATCTATAAGACAGTGCAGGCATTAAGTGTTATAAGAAATACAAGATATAAGACTTGGTCCTTGCTATTACACAGCTTATAATCTAACTGAAAAAATCAGATGTAAACATGTGGAAGTTTTAAAAATAACAGCAAGAGATAAAAGGTGCTTATAAGTTCCCTTCTGAATATGGTAAATAAAGTAAATAAATAGATGATGAGCATGAAGTGGTATAAAAATATTTATTAAGTATGCATTAATTTTAGTGGGCATTCTACCTGTGATTAGTTTCTATTTATTTTCCAAGGAAAATAAAATGCATTCCAAGGCTTCTGTGCCTCCCTGGAGCCTACAAGATGGTGATGAACACCACTCTATGGTTTCCCTCCTTCCTCTCTTCCTGACAGTCCACAGGCTCCTCCTCAGGTAATTTTACTTTCTTGATCTCTTTTTTTTTATTTATTATCTCATTTATTATTTTTTAACTTTTTTATTTATATATAATAGCAGAATGCATTACAATTCTTATTACATATATAGAACACAATTTTTCATATCTCTGGTTGTATACATAGCACATTCACACCAATTCATGTCTTCATACACGTACTTTGGATAGTAGTGATCCTCACATTCAACCATCATTAATTACCCCGTGCCCCCTTTCTTCCCCTTTCACCCCTCTGCCCTATTTAGAGTTCGTCTATTCCTCCCATGCTCCCTCTCCCTATCCCAGTATGAATCAGCCTCCTTATATCAGAGAAAACATTTGGCATTTGTTTTTTTGAGATTGGCTAACTTCACTTAGCATTATCTTCTCTAAATCCATCCATTTACCTGCAATTGCCATGATTTTATTCTTTTATTGCTGAGTAATATTCCATTGTGTATATAGGCCACATTTTTTTTTATCCATTTATCTATTGAAGGGCATCTAGGTTGGTTCCACAGTTTAGCTATTGTGAATTGTGCTGCTATAAACATTGATGTGGCTATGTCCCTGTAGTATGCTGTTTTTAAGTCCTTTGGGTATAGACTGAGGAAAGGGATAGCTGGGTCAAACGGTGGTTCCACTCCCAATTTTCCAAGAAATCTCCATAGTGCTTTCCATATTGGCTGCACCAATTTGCAGTCCCGCCAGCAGTGTATGAGTCTACCTTTTTCCCCACGTCCTCAACAACACCTATTGTTGTTTGTCTTCCTAATAGCTGCCATTCTGACGGGAGTGAGATGAAATCTTAGAGTGGTTTTGATTTGCATTTCTTGATCTCTACACTTTTCTGGAGCTACATGAAGGAAATTCAGTGGAAGCCATTAAGGTCACCTCCACCCTATCGCCTACACAGCTGTCTCCACTGCTTCCATCTCATTAGGGCAATGGACTGTCTGCCAATATGGCACCTCCCAGAGAGTAAGGCAAGAAGTAGAGCACTTCAAGCATTAGGTTTCCACATTCACTTGGGGGAGATAATGGTCATAATACAGCCTCTTGCAGGAGACAGGAGGATTTAGCAGCAGAAGATGATCCCCAAGAAATGGTTGCATTTACTTCTCATCTAAGTGCCTACAAGTATCTCACTGTTTCCTAGAAAGTGACAACCAAGCCACTGTCCAGAACCTGTTACACCCACCTCCAGAGCACAGGCAGAGCAGCACAGGGCATCATTCTTTAGGCTGTGCAAAGACAGAGGCTTTGGAAACTGGTTACACTTGAAGGGTCCCTCTGCCAGGAGTTGCTACTTGACCTCCTTGGAAACACTGAACTTTTCCCCCTACTTTTAAAAATCGAGTTTTAGATGTTCTCTTCTGCACTTCTGCCACCAAGAACCTTTGCTTTGCTCACTTAGAGATTCAGTGAAAACTGGAAAACTTCTGCATCTGGTTTTTGTGTAAGCTCAGAACTACTCATGTTCAGAGAGCTGCATAAATCAGGGTAGAGGATAGACTCTAGAACAAAACAGACCTGAGTTTAAATCTCAGTGTCCCTACCTCCTAAAATCAGGTTTTTCAATTTTCTTAATTATAAGGTCTTGTTGAAATATTCTGAGGATTAAAGATAATGAGTCTGAATGATATAAATGTTATTTTCTAATTCCTTGACTATTTTACTTATGTCCATATTACCTGGATTTGACCAGATGTGATGTTTTCTAACTCAGGAGAACCCAGTCTTGAACCTGACCAACCTGTCTGTCAGGGAAGAAGATGAAGAGCAGCAGGTCCTTCCCCTTCACAGTCACCATTAGACAGAAACTCGCTGGAGCACTATGATTGTGCTTCATGCTACGGAGCCAGCAGAGGTGGGTTAGGGGATATGGTGAGCTAGAATTTGTCTTTGGTCCTTGTCTGCCAGTGCCCACTATTTATTCATACGTTTGCTTCACTTTGCAATTAGTCATTGTGTTTCTCCTCCATAGAGCTTTCTTTCTCATTCTATCAGTCTTTCTGAACTAAAACCTTGGTGTTAACAAGTTGAGAGGGACTTTGGAGTCAAGGCCATCTATGTCATTTTTAAATTTTTTAAAATATTTTTATTTGTTTTAGCTAGTTATACATAAAAGTAAAATGCATTTTGACACATCATACATAGATGGAGTATAACTTCTCATTAATCTGGTTGTACATGATGTAGAGTTACACAGGTCATGTCACCTATGGAATTTTAAAAGTTATGGTTCAGATTACTACAATCATTGGCTCAAGTGAACCCAGCTTGGTTGCTCTGGACACACCATTATCACCCAGATCTCAGTGCTCCTAGTCATGTCCTGGATCAAGGCCTCCTTGGTGCCACCACATTACAACTGAAGTAAAACCACTGAAGAAAAATGTTAACAATTCAATGATATGCTTTTGGAGCTCATAAAAATATTTGAAATTCTTTAAAATATGTGATAAAAAATAAGCACACATTAAACATGATTATGCATTTTAATTAAGAAACTATATTGTTAATAAAACAGACTATGAATATAAATATTTTATAATTACACTGCTCATTTAAATGATCTAGTTTTATTTTCTTTTAATCCAGAGAGTATCCAGTACTTTACTTAAGAAATATCACTTTATGATACCATGACAGATGATCAGATATTAGAGAAAATAAGTACAGGTAAGGGAAACTAACAACTAGAAAATTAGCTTTGTAGGTAAAAGTCCTCTCTTTTTGAAAGGATGAAATAGTCAACTGTTGAGAGAGAGAAAGAAAATAAAATGAAAGTGCTTACTGATTTCAGCATCTAATACTTCCTTAGAAAGGTTTCACAGTAAAGTAGCAACAAATTCCAGAAAGCCAAACTTATTTTCAGTATTTTAGGAATACAAAATATTGAGAGTGAAATATTTAAATCTTATGCCCTAGGAAGTATTAATAGTATTTCACAGTCAGGATAATGAGGCCCATGGTTCTGCCTGACAGAGAATCTATTATTAGCTAAGCCTTAATCAAGAAATTACTCTTTCTACCAAAAGAAATAGAATTTCAAATACTTCTCCAATCCCTACAGAGGTCCAAAATAGAGTGCTCAGAGCCAAGTGTAAGGGAACCATGAAAAGGACAAATTTCTTTTGTGTAACTACTAGAGACATTTCACAGAACACATGGTAGAATAAAACTGTCTTAGGAATATCATCTATAAAAACTCAGTACTTAACAGTGAATCTGGAAACACAAGAGACTGATATTAGGCAAAGAGTAGGATCAACAAAAGTGAAATAGCACAAAAAGAAAAGGAAACCATGTTGGTCAAGAAAATAAAGCATGGCCTTACACCATCCACAATTTGTAGTTTTCACCAATACCTAAAAGAGGAGGAATTTAGAACACACAGACTCATGCACACGCACACATGCATGTACATTTCTGTGTATGTGTGTGTGTCACTCAAAGACTATAGCAGGTACTGATAATAGAGGTTACTTCTGGGTAGGAAAACTGCAATACAAGGAAGAGAGTCTGCATGCCCTTTTGAGCCTTTTAATTTTGTGTGTGAACTAGCTAAAAAAATTTAAAAGTAAATTATTTTTAAATGCATAGGTATAAAAACTAAAAAGACTGATACCAACATGTTAGTAGTGATCATATCTGAAAGATTCAAGACTCTTGTTTTTCTCTTTTGTATTTTATATTTTTAAATTTCCTATAATAAATGTATATTAATCTTATGATCACAAAAGTACATATTTTTAAATTTCTCTAACAATATGGTGAACAACCAACAAACCAGAAAAAGTATAATTAAATTAAATAGAATACCAATATTCTCATTGTATGTTATTAGTAATAATATATTATCTTACTTAAGTAAACAATACAGAAAATTAAATACAATTTTCATTAAACAATTTGTTTTCAACTAAAATTTTTTGTTTTCTTTGTAATTACACATCTTAAGAAATCCACATAAGTATTATGATAGATATTTGAACTAAGGGGCCCCAACATGTGGATATTTGGGTGTCTAGGAAGTACAAAATTAGATAAAATACACGTTCACAATACTTCAACATGACTAACTTCTACATATTACCTACTCAAAGCTGGACCTAGAGAACTTAGCTTAGTTATGCAGTTTACATAGGAATATAGATAACTTTAAAATGTTCATATTTATAACTACAGCTATTTGAATTAATAGATAGCAGGAGACAGTTTTAAATGTTTTATCATAGAAAACATGTAGATTGTCAATAATACCTTAATACCTTAAATGATACTCAACATCATTAGTCATTAAGAGATGAAATAAAAATCACAAGATATTAGTTCACATCCAGTAGAGGGCTATAATCAGTAATAGACAATAACACGTGCTAATGTGTGGCAAAATTAGAATGTTGATACATCACTGATGGGAATGTGAAATCATGCAACTGCTATGAAAAACCTTTGGTAGTTCCTCAAAAAGTTAAACATAGAATTTCCATGTGACCCAGCAGTTGCACAAAAAGTTGCACAAGAATATATACAGTGTTATTCATGATAGCCCAAACTTAGAAACAACCCAATGTCCATCAGCCAATGAATGGCTAAAAAAAAGGAAGGAATAGCTACATAATGGATATTCTTCATCCTTACAAAGGAATGAAGCACTGATCCGTGCTACAACACACAACACGAACAAACATTGTTACATGAAAAAAGCCACAGAAAAAAGTCACATATCCTCTGATTTCATTTACATAAAGTGTACAGATTCAGAATTTGATTAGTGGTTGTCAGGAATTGAGGCAAGGAAAGAATGAAAAGTTACTACAAATGGGCATTGGGTTTCTTTGGGAGTGATGATAATATTATGAAAGTAGACAATAGGGATAGTTTCACAATCTTTCTGCATTTGCTAAAAACTACTGAACTGTACACTTTAAAGGGGTGAATTCTCTGGTATGTGAATTATATGTCAATGATTTTTTAAAATTTCATTTTGAGGGGCATGTCTAAAGTCAGGGCATCAACATGGTCACATTCATAGACCCAGGGGTATAAGGATCACCTGGACTAATTCTTTGGGAGACCCTAATGTTATTATTATCCATTAAATACCATGTTAAGAGTAATGTCATCTAGACCACATTTAAAATCTCTTTGGGGGATATGCTAATTCTTAAATTGTATTTTGCAATCTATCACCAAAAGAAAGGTAAGATGGCACACAAATAAAAATAATTTCACTTTTTTTCACAGACTTTCAGTATAATGGTCTGGTGAAGTCTGATTATTTTTAGAGTTTTTATCACCAAGCTTGAATTACCACACAGTGAAAACTGACAATATGGCACTGAATATCCAATTAGATACTTTATAATAAGTGATTGGCAGCTTATATGAATATGACCAAAGTCTGACTTCTAATATCCACCAACCCATCTCCTGTATGTTGCACACAGATAATGCAATCTGTATTTTAATTACTATTCACCAAAGAGTATTATGACTATTTTTTCTAATCTTTTTTTATTTTTTCTAATTAGTTATACATGACAATATACACATAATACAAAAAATGGAGTATAAATTCTCCTTCTTCTGGTTGTACATGATGTAGAATTACACAGTCATGTAATCATGTATGTACATAGGGGAATAATGTCCAATTCATTCTATTATCCTTTCTAGCCCCAAACCTCCTCCCCTCCCTTCACTTCCCTCTGCCTAATGCAAAGTACCTCTATTTTTCCCTAGCCCACCCCCCCCATTGTGAATTAGCAACCATGCATCAGAGAAAACAGTCTGCCTTTGGTTTTTGGGATAGGAAAACTGCAATAAAAGGAAGAGAGTCTGCATAATATTCTTCAGCTCCATCCATTTACCTGCAAATGTCATAATTTCACTCTTCTTTAAGGCTGAGTAATATTCCATTGTGTTTATATACCACAATTTCTTTATCCATTCATCTGTTGAAGGGCACCTAGGATGGTTCCATAGCTTGGCTATTGTGCATTGAGCTGCTGTAAACATTGATGTGGCTGTATCACTTCAGTATGCTGATTTTAGGTCCTTTGGGTATAAACCAAAGAGTGGGATAGCTGGGTCAAATGGTGGTTCCATTCCAGTTTTCTGAGGAATCTCCATACTGCTTTCCATAATGGTTGCACCAATTTGCAGTAACAATGTATAAGTGTGCCTTTTCCCTCCACATACTTGCCAACATTTATTTTGCTTATATTTTTGATAATTGCCATTCTGACTGGAGTGAGATGAAATCTTAGGGTGGTTTTGATTTGCATTTTTCTAATTACTAGAGATGTTGAACATTTTTCATATATTTGTTGATTGATTGTATTTCTTCTTCTGTGAAGTGTTTGTTCAGTTTCTTAGCCCATTTTTGATTGGGTTGTTTGTTTTTGTGGTATTGGGTTTTTGAGTTCTTTAAATGTCCTGGAGATTAATGTTCTATCTGAGGTGCATGTGGTAAAGATTTTCTCCAATTCTATAGGCTCTCTCTTCATATTATCATGACTAATTTTAAAACAACTATATGTTGAGCATATAGTTATTGATTTTTTAAAAGTATCATTGACATTCCAATAAACATCTAAATTCTCTGAGTTTTTCTTCTGAATTTTTTTTTTATTTTTTAATATAATATGGTGATAGGGCAAGAAAAACTACTGAATAATATTTCTCAATCCCTCCTTTACTTCTTCCTTCTCTAGACACAGGGAGTACTCACAGTTTTATTTAAAGTATTATTTAAAATGTTTTTCTTTAAGAGGACACAGTGGCACTTGCCTATATTCCCAACAACTCAGGAGGCCTGAGGCAGGAGGATTGCTATTTGGAGGCCAGCCTGGGCAACTGGTGAGACCCCAGCTCAAAATAAAAAATAAAAAGTATTGGAGGTGTAGTTCAGCTGGGTTCAACAACAGTATCAGCCCACCAAAAGTTTTCTTTGGCATTTCAATAGGGAATTTTTATGCCAATAAAGTAGACTTTATCTTATAACCCTGAATTAGTTATCTGCTGCTACGTAACAAAACATTCCAAGTCACAGTGACTTAAAACAAAAGCACTTATTATCTCACAGTTTCTGTGGATTTGGTATTAAACATCAGCTGGCTGGATAACTTAGGATTGGGAACTCTCCTGAGGTTTCAGGCTTGTCTGACACTGGAGGACCCCTCCTACCCTGGCTCCAACATGGCTGTCCTTCAGCAGGAGGTCTCAGTTCCCCACTATGCATGGAGCTGTTTGAGAACTCCTCCCACCCATCACCTGACTGCGCCCCCCAATCCCTCCAGCTAGTGATCCAGAGAAAGCAAGGAGGAAGCCATGATGCCTTCTAGGATCTGGCCTTGGAGGCCTCACTTCAGCACATCCATCACGTCCTGTTCATTAAGAAGTGAGTTGTTAAACCCAGCACGGTGGTGCACGCCTGAAATCCCACCAGCTCAGGAGGCTGAGGCAGGAGGATCTGAAGTTCAAACACCAGCCTCAGCAAAAGTGAGGCATTAAACAACTCAGTGAGTCTCTCTAAGTAAAATACAAAATCGGGCTGGGCAACTGAATCAGTGGTCGAGTGCCCCTGAGTTCCATATCTAGTACAAAAAAAAAAAAAAAAAGTGAATTTTTAAGTGCTGTCCACGCTCAAAATGGGAAAAGGATTAGAGGAATGAATTTCTTCCCCTTTCGAAAAGAAGAATGACAAATGTGTGGTTGTATTAAATATCATCACAAAATAAATAAATAAATATCATCACAAACTCTTTTGAAAACAGTTGTTTGCTACGGGTACAGTTAATACTTAAAATCAATCTGAGGTGTGTAGTAGTTCCAAATTTCTCTTAGACGCTCCATGATGAGATTCAAGTTCTCTTGTCTGAGTGTTTTCTCCACTTAATGCATCTTCTTTCTCTGTAAGAAAAAGCTAAGGATTAACAATAAAAGCAATGTGACAGAAACTGTTAATTCTCATCAGATATTTATATGCTTTTGTGTATTTCATAACCTTCCTAGAGTCAGGTTGGGAGTCTTTAGCAAGTTTTTAGCAAATAAAATGTTAAGTGGAGTGTTTCCCCTATACTGAAACAGGAGCTGGGTTGTGTTTCCATCTTCCTTTTCCCCTCCATTGGCAACCTTGAACAACACATATTTCAGTTGGTGGATCTACAAGAAAAAAGAAAAAAGAGGGTGCCCAGACATTGGTGGACTCTTAAGCTGCTAGAATGTGGGAATTCATTTTTCATTCAGCCTAGCATTGCATAAAGTTACTAGTTATTACTGCTGCACTGTACTGAAATGTTTAAAAGTAGAACTCTCTTATGTTCTAAACAAATGTTGTTCCCCTTATTAGAAATTAAGATTGTCTCAAACAAATAATAATATAGCAACTGAAGTGAGAATATTTAAATCCAGTTAGTGAACCTCATTCTAGAATCCAGATATCTCTAGTCTAAATGTATAGACCAAAAGAAAAACAACCTTAGGCACAAAGAAATTTTAAGGAAGAATTAATGGTGAAATTAAGTTCATGATCTTGTGTTGAATTCACTCTAGGTCATAGTGGTGAAAGCAACTCTAAGGCTTAACAATTATTTAAAGGAAGAAAGAAGAAGAAAACCAAGTAAGCATATGCCTAACCCCTGGAAGCTGAAATCTAAGATTACATTGTATGTGTGACAGGGCCCAGGGCTATGTATATACCAAATATTCCATAATTGAATTCCTAGATCAATTCTTCATTTTTTGAACAACTTGTCACATATGTCTTTGGTGTTCTGAAAGACTGAATGTAGGAAGTGAAGAGGACACCGTGTTCTTCAAAAGAATAAGTTAAAGACTTGGGAATTAAGCAAACTTAGAACAAAGAAAAAGGAGGAAAGACTCATAAAGTGGTTGGCAGAAACAGGGGGTAAGATTATTTTATGTAAATAAAAACAAATAGTCATAAGGAATTCCATTCCTTGAAGGGGGGAAAAAAAGCCTAGTGAATTTATTATTTTACCTTTTCACCTGCCTGTGGCAGCTTCTGCTAAAGGCACTTTAAAAGGATAATGTTTCTATTTCTGTACCTTTTTGGTGTAGGCAATCCTGAGGACCGAATCCCACCTCTCACCTAGGGAGAAAAAAATGCCAAAGTTATATTTTAGACACTTCTCAATATGGTGCTAAAGTAGAAATTTTTCAAAGTAACTTTAATTCCAAGAAAAATATAAAATAAATACCTTCCAGGGTATAAACAAAAAAAAACAAATATAATTTTTTCTAACACAGCAATATAACAATCCTCAGTTAACTTTTTGAACTTTGTAGTTGTTTCTTTGTTTTGGTTTATTTTATTGTTTTTGTAAGTTTTTAATTGTACTGTCTTTTTGGCCAGATCATAAAAGGCTAGAATTGGGTGGATGGGACAGAGAATTATATTAATTATAGAAAAAATATTCAGCATACACAAAGATTACTGTGGATTTTTTCAAAGACATATATATCTCCAAATAAGTATTAGGACAGTGTATTGAAAGGTCATTCATTCTAATGTCTGTTGCAGAGAAGAAATGGGATTAGAAATAGAGGCCGAAAGAAGAAAAATAGTAAAATACATTTAGATTTATTTCAACCATGTTATGGTTTTAGTTGCTTTTGTAAATAGTATTATATTTCAATTTTTAGTTTCTTGTTCTTAGCTTACAGAAATATGCTTAATTTTAGTATATTGACCTTATATTCTGAAATTTTGCTACATTTACTTAGTAGAAGTTTTGTGGATTTACTGAGATTTTTTTTATGTAAATAATTATGTCATTTTTAAATAAAGACAAGAAATGTCCATAGCCAATCTACAGACTTTTTTTTTCCTTGCTTTATGTCACTGTCTAGGATTCCTAGTTTAATAGAAATGCTGAGAGCAGACATCTTTGGCTGTTTCTTACTCTTCACAGGAAAGTAATCGCTCTTCCATCACTAAGTATGGTGATAACTGTAAATATTTTATAAGCTCCCTTTATCAGGTTGAGAACGTTCCCATTGTAAACATTTTTACAATGTTTATATATCAAATTTATTGAATGTTGCTTTCTTTCTTTATTGATAGCATCATGATTTTTCCTTTTTTAGTCTACTGATATGGTAGATTATATGATCAATTATTAACATGAACCAACATGGCATAATATATTATCCTTTTTATGTATATTATTGAATTCAATTAGCAAATAAATATCTGCTGAAAATATTTGCATCCGTGTTTATATGTTATGTTGGTCTTTAATTGTCTTTTCTTGAAATGTCTTTGTCAAATCTTGAAATCAGGGCAGTGCTGATTTCTATTTTCCAAAAGAGTTTGAATAGAATTGTTACATTTCTTTCTTAAATATTGGGTTCAATTCACTGGTGAAGCCACCTGAAACAAGTTTCCTTTGTGAACAAGTTTTTAAACTAAATTATAGCACTATTCAAGTATCTCTTCTTGAGTGAAGAAAATTTGTGGCACAGATTTTATATAAGTTCTCAAGTACATTGGCAATATTCACAATGTTTTGTACTTCAAATGTCTGTGAAGTCTGTAATGACTCTTTTTGACTTTTGTTCTACTGTATTTATCAATTAATTACTTAATGTTGAAATTCCAGCTATATTAGTGGATTTGTCTCTTTCTCCTTTCAGTTCTATCAGTTTTGCTTCAGTATTTTCAAATTCTGTTGTGAAATGTGGATGCATTTAGAATTGATATGTCTTTTATTCATTGATCCTTCTATTTTATTATGTTTCTTTTCCTTATCTCCACCCCTGTCCACATGCTCCTCACTATTATTGATTGGTGCCCCCTCTGACCAGACATCTGTTTCTCTCTCTTTTTTTTTTTAATATTTACTTTTTAGTTCTAGTTGGACACAATACCTTTATTTTATTTATTTATTCTTATGTGGTGCTGAGGATCCAACCGAGAGCCTTGTGCATGCCAGGCGAACACTCTACCACTGAGCCACAACCCCTGCCCCCAGACATCTGTTTTTCTATTGGATCTCTTGCTTAGGAGCATGAGTAAGACCATGTCTGTCTGATTGGGTCCCTAACTTGTGTCCATGAGCACTTCTGTCAAGCAGGACGTTGACCTCATCAGAAGACTGTCTCCATTCTCTCCATTCTCCTTTGTTCTGGTCCTGCCCCCCGCCCCCGACCTCCTCACTCGACATCTTGCTCCAGCTGCCTAAACCCTTCTCTATATGTCCCTCATTTATCCATTCTAAAGTCGACTTTCTCTTATGTTAGTATGGCCAGTAAAAGCTTACTTTGAATAAGCTAATGCATAGTTTTTCTCTTAACAGGTCTATATATTCAAATTTGAAGTGAGCTTCATGTAGGCAGCACATACTTGTATCTTGTTTTCATATCCAGTTTGTCAATGTTTGCCGTCCAAATGGGATATCTGATTCATCAGTATTTAACATAGTTATTTTAGGACTGGACTTAAACCTACCACCTCCTATTTGTTTTCTGTTCCCTAGCAGTAGACTGTCATTGCTTGTTACTAGGGGGGTAGCTTAGGGTAGGATGAAGAATGTTCTCTTCCATTTTCAGCCTTAGGCAGGCCTTAGTACGTTTTTTTTCAGTTGTTTCTGTCCTAGGGGAATCAAAATCTTGGTAGTCTTGGGCAGAAGCGTTTTCTACCCTCTCTCTAGCAGCATTACTCTTCTAGTTACTCAACGCAAGAAGCATGGTGGGGGCAGAGGTGTTTCCATTCCTCTGTAAAGCAGATGGCTTTTACTTCTACCCATCAGGCAATAGCTTTGTATATTTGTCTGGGCCTAGGGAAGGAGGACTTCCTCCTCTCCTCCAGCAGCAGGCGATTTTTTGCTTTGAATCTTTCCACTGAGGCAATAGATGTTTCACTGGGTAGAATACGTTCCTGACTCCTCCAGAGATTTTGCTTTGCATGTGAGAAAAGTCCAGAAAATAGAGAGTACACCAAGTGGTATGCTCTCTGAACTCCTGGCCTAAACCCAATCTTTCTTGTGCACACTTGATGGAACGCAATAGAAAATCATTGACAAACAAATGAGTACTGCCCTTGTGTCTAGCCCTCCCAAGGATCCCAAACTATCACACTAGTCCACACTCAGCCTTTAAGAATTTGTTAAAATTTTAGCAATTTTTTTTTTCTTTTTGCTTTTAACACTGCAACCCCTTTTGTGCTCTGCCAAATGTGGAACAGATTGAAAATGCCATTTCTCTTTGAAGGGACTTGTTATCCTTCAGAATTTATCTAATTGCTTTGTATTTTCAATTCTCTAACACCTCATGTTTTTTTAGATTATCTGGATTTTTCTTGTTAGAAAGGGAGCAAAATTTTTTGGTGGTATGGAGTATTTTGGGAGATGAATGAAACAAGATGAGCAAAGTATAGATAATTGATAAATCTGAGTAATAGACAGATGGAGATTCATTATATTCTTTTCTAAATTTGCATATGTGTAGCAATTTTTAAAATAAAAAGGTTTGCAACAGTTGCCTGAAGATCAGAACACTTTAGATGTCAGGCTTCATATTCTAGAGATTACTTTAAATTAATGTTTGTTCCCAGATAGAATAGTCTATGACAAACTGGGTTTACAAAGGAAAGGATTTCACCTCTGAAAGCAGAACATATTGGAAACAATAATGAATGACATGTCCTAAGAATGAACTGATAAGCTGTGATTATTGCACTTCCATCCCATGACCTCTACAATTGAGCAGTCTTCTTTTTTGCCAATGTTGTTAGCTTTCCTCAAAAGTTAATTTTCTTATCAAATGAACTTTTACTACAACAATTTTATTATTGTCTTTTTTATTATCAGCTATTGTAGATACATCTGTAGCTTTCAATCCTATAAAAAAAAAGTACTCAAATGATGAAGGAATGTTATGAAATGTTTCCTGTCCTTAATAAAAAGATTCTCCTGCCTTTTAAAATCTCTTTCTTTTTTTTTTTTTTTTTTTGCAAAAAGCATGAGGCAATTTATTGACACACAGGCGCCTGCGGGTGCTCAGCAAAACCTCAGCCGGAGCTTTGGTGAACTGGCACACTGGGCTTTGGGGTACAGGTCTTTTATAGGATAAAGGGGCAGGTTTTGCACACGCGGTAAGCAACAGGTTTCTTATTGGTTATTTTGAACCCAGCATATAGATTACCTAAAGGGCAAAGTTGTTCTTCACTTTATGTTATCAGTTCCTATTTGCCTAAGAATGCCCTGGGACCTGGTTTTTTGTTCTTTTCCAACCATCCTGTTCTTTCACAACTGGCTACCCTTAACTGATTATCAGATAAACATCTCCGGTGTTTGCGTTTGCGTGGGTCTGCAACACGCCCTGATGGTTTTGCAATTGGGCCTGGGGTTACTGGGCTAGGGTCTTTCATTCCCCCCTTTGTCTGGAAACTTGGGAACCAATCATGGTTCCCTCAGTTGGGGGCCTATTTGGGCTGGCTCTACATCTTGGTAAACAGTAATCCTCAGGGGACAGTCTTTAACTTCCCAGACTTACTTAAAATTGGCCTCCTAGATCCAACCTGACTCGATTTAGCTATCTACACTGCCTATCCACTTTTGGCTTTGTTCCCCCCCTAATTTTAGAAACTTTATTGCTGTGTGGAGAAGGGGCGACGACTCATTCTGGCTGCTTCAGAGCTGAAAAAGGGGTGTCGAACATGAGGGGGCTTGAAGACGTGGGGGGCGACTTGGTGGACGTGAGTTCCCTTTTAGAAGTCAGTTCCATTTGAGGTCTGGTTGGGGAAAAACAGGTTGTCATCTGGGGATGGGTGTTTCTATGAGAGAAACAAAAACCATGAGTACTGAATAAGTGTTGCAAAAGCTGGAACATGTCACTATACATAAGTTCCCTCATCAGGCTTTAACATCCTCAGTTACCAGGACTGTAAACATAACATTTAACTTTTAGGGTTACAGATGTCCTTCCCCTTAAGACACAGTTTAATAATTTAATGTCATCTGAGCTTGCAAAATCCTTTTACTAGTATGACCTCTGTGTCTAATAGAGAAATTTTTAATTCTGTTACTTAAGGCTGGATAACCATACAAGCAAACACCATTCCTACCTGTGTAGGTTAGAAATAAAGGCCTTGAACTAAAAACTACTGTGGCAGTTCCTTTTGATAGTTATCAGGCATTCCTGTCTGAGAATCTCTTTTGAAGCCTCCAGTTTACTTATTTATGGAAGTTACATTTAACTATTATTTTATTTAAAATGTCCAGGAATAGCTGTGTTTTGGCTTTGACTGTCTTTGCTAAGTGTTTAAGATGAAGCAAGTCAAGCTGACTTTTGTTTCTATCTATTGTTAACAGTCAGCTGAGTTTCCTTGGGAGTCCTCGGGAACTTACAGCAGTTTCTCAGATCTGCTAGTACCATTTGCGCTAGGATGGGTCCAGGCCTTGCTTGACCATGTGGCTTCCCTTGGAAGCATCAGGGATGTCTCCCTTTTCTGATGACCCTCCTCTTCACAGCAAATTCACTGATTGGCTTTCTGTCCTCCACTGGTCTCATTAATCTCCCTGATTGGGAAGTTACGTGGCCCAGAGTTGCAAAGCTCTTTGGAAAAGTCCCCTATCCTCTGACTCAGACTGACTCAGAGGGCAAGAGCCAAATTTTTAATTTTAAAACTTAATCTTAAACATCCAGCAAATAAATTTCAACAGCCTTATATTAAGAATACTGGGCTTTAATGTCTATCTCTCTATCCTGTAGGTGATAACTCCTTATCTTAAATTAACCCAGGTTGTGAGTTCTTAAATCAGTACCTCTGCAAAACATTAACAGGCAATCTTTAGACCATTTATAAGAAAACTACAAAATAAAATTATCAAGAGTAAAAACATATTTAGTTCATATAATAGCTACCTTGAATTTTGGTGGAGTTATACATTATATCCCTTGTTTGAGATCCTAGTAATCTTGACAAAAAACAACTTTTGGGCACAACTTTAAATGTACTGGTATCTGGCCTACTTCTTCCATACTCACTTTCACATGCAGTGAGATGAGACATAGAGCCTTATCTCACGTAAGGCGGGGCTCTTCATAGATCTTAAATACTATAGTACTGAAACTGATCTTTGCTTTTTAAACATTATTTTACAAAGCCTACATAAATTGTTGTGAACTTGAGCAAACATAACATAATATCACATCTAAAACATGAATTAAAGAAAGACTGAAAGCTTTTAACCTTTTGTAGAAAAGTAGCAAAGTACTTTTGTGTTTTGCAATAAAACCTTTATACAGATTAGGCCCTCATTAACTTAAAAATACATTTAAATTGTATCTCAGCATAGAACTTTACATATCTTATTGATAACAAGTCCAGTTATAGAACACAAATTATATAAATAAATCTCCAACATGTTTTTCTTTTAAGCCTGAAATTACCATACAACTTTAGAACACCAGCTTGATATAATGCTCTTTCTAAAGCTTCTACCTAACAGACTTGTATACCTGGAAGATGTGAACACATTAATAGCACCAATTACATTGATGTTTTTATATTAACCAAGTTTAGCTTTTAAAGAAATAACCTAGCACAATTCTCTAAAACAATAGCACTTGTTTAACCAGCTGTTTAATTTCTTTAAGATTACTTGCTCAAAAACTTACACTTATAAGCAACTTACATAGACCTTCTTTATATCATTTACTTAAACCCTCTTAATTACTTAATCATATAGACTCTTATCCAGAAACACATTTTCCCTCTATGAAATCCATACCTAGAACCTTCTAGTTTCTCTTTTTTCTGTTAACCTCCTTCTGTTCACATTTTGAAACAATACTTGGAAATTTTTGAATTTAAGCAGATTTAACATTTTATTAGGGCCTTTTTGAACACCTAGAAAAACATAAGCTTAATTTAAGACCTTTTTTTTTAATCTATTTACCAAATTTAAATTGAGCCATTTGAATCACGTGAATCAAAGATATTTGGATCCATTTTTTAAATTTTTCATGAGCGCTCCTCATCTGTCAATTGTCATATCACTGCATGATATCTGGACATACATACACACATACAGACATACTGACATACAACACGTAACACAAGTGTAACACAACACAATAGTAAAGGCCTTGTTGCTTTCTCAGGTGAAATCTCATTGCAATATTTAAAAACTCCATAGTTGATCAAAAATAGAACTTATCAGAAAAACGTTAACTTGTCTGTAGGATCAAAACCATGAGCTTAAAAAGATGACTGGCTAGTAATTAGTAAACACCATATAATTTACTTTTTGGTTTAGTCTAGTTTGAGTTCAGGTAAAAAGACACTTTTACCATTTTTTTCTTCTTGGGCCTCAGATCTATCTCCTACTGAGTGCTCCAGGCTTCTTCTATTTGCATATCAGCTTAAGCCCTGACTGAGGTCTGGGAAAACTGGAATTCTGGGCACAAACCTCATGCCTAAGGCATTTTAACCATAAGTCACAATTTTCAGGTTTGGATGTTGAAAATTATGATACAAGTTTAAGATACAATTTATAAAATTTCATGCCTTTACATTTTCCTACACTAGAAAAACTTGTTCACACTAAACTGAAAATAGGATCTCTATCATCAGAAGAAATTTCTTTAGGATCATTAAGTCACTTTCTTTGTTCTGAAGTTTCTAAAGTAGTACTAAGTTACATTACCTGGAAAAAAATCTTAAAAGAGAACTACACACTACCATGTATATCCAAAATTAAGCTTTAAAAATTTCCAAGACTGTTGCTATTCAATGTTATTTCAATAAGCCAGACCAACGTCCCAATCCAACATTTTCTTTTCCTGAATCTTACACACTAAGGGGAACAGATACCAAATCATAATTTACTATCCTTGTCCAAATTAATGCACTGGTACACCTAGTGAAATCTTTTCAGGCTACCCAGTTCAAAATTGATGAAAAAAAAATAAAACTGAATGATTGGGAGTTACTTGCCAACTTGGAAGTAGAGTTCTTTTAATTTTCTATCCTAAGTATCTAAGTTCTCTGGCATGAATTATCTGAAATCACAAACAAAACAATTACCTAACCCTAACTTTTAACTGCAAGATTGTGCAATACTTCAAACTCATTTAGATACCAGATGTAACAATGAAACATCACCTTTTAGACACACATTTAGCCTAGATTATCCCCAAGAAACAATCAGACAACTAGATAAGAAAATATCTCTCCAGGTTTTGAACTTCCATTTAATTATGACTTCTATCAGTGGCACCATAGCTTTCCCCATGAGTGGACCAGATGTTTTTACATAGGGGCAACTATAGGTGTAAAATTAAGGGTCTCAGTGTGACTGACTTTACTGCATTCAGGTGGAGTAATCCTTGCAGTGCAGGGAAAGAATGAGGAAATTCCCCAAAGCGAAAATGGCTCTGGCAGCTGCTGGGAAATCCTCAGTCTCCCCTTTACTTATAGGATTAGCACCTTTGGATAGACCCAATCCCAGGCAATCTGGCATATCTCCTAACTTTCCAGTAGAGTCAGTTTTTATCTGCCTTAGGTCTTGAAGGGGGAAGAGGGTATGTACTTTGATCGGCTCAAATTTTTTCTTGACTCTTTTTCTCAGTGAGTCCAAGATTTTTTTTCTCTTCATGGCAGAACTGTAGACTAAAGGAGCCGCCTAAGTGTTAAGGGATATCTACTGGTTGTAAGGTAGCAGATTACCGGAGGAGTTGATTCTAAAAATGCCTCTCTAGCAGCTTAAAGAACACAGCTCATTTTAAACATTGGGGTGGTAAAGCAGACTATTGAAAGTCACCTATGCGTCTTAGGGAACCTGGGCAGATTTTGCTAATTATCCCATGCCTTTCTTAGTCCTACAACCTGATTTGCTAACATTTCTGACCTGCGAAGGAAGGGGAGCATCCAGGAGGAATGGATGCGAGGTTGGGAGTGTTGCGTAGCCCATACGGAGGCAAATGTGATTGGGGCTTTCCCTCAGTGCCATTCATCTACCGATCACCTTAGATACCCCTTAGGGCTGTTGGGAGCGGGCTCAAGAGAAAGGAACCTTAAGAATCGTCTGAGAGTAGCCCAGACCAGAATTCTGCAGTTGTTCCAAACTCCTTCCTCCACCTCCACGCATCCAAAGCAGATTGGGATTCCAGACACTGTGTACTCACGCCAATTGCTCTCCGGGCCCAGACAGAAAAGTTGGAAGCGGCTTTGGCAGAACCCAACATGCCTGCTCTGTATTGATCAGGTGATTAAGAGCTGCCTAGGCCGGGAAACCTCTCACCCGAGTCTTGAAGAGAGGACAGGGTTTTGAGAAAAGTTAAAGTGAGATATCAAAGTTTTTAGATCCCCAGCAGGCATTTCTTAACCGCAGTGGGTGCACGCAAGCCAACTACGGGAAGAAAAGAAAACACTGCTTCTCTAATCTCGCTTACAATTTAGGTTAAAATTTAGCTAAAGTTATCTCCACACCTCTAAGGCAGATTGGAATTTGGGACTCTGCATCCGTCCAAAGTAAAACAATGCCATCACACTAAACAGAGACACAAAAAACACACAGAGACACACAAAGACATAGATTCCTTTTTCAGATTGTCAAAAAAATGAAATTGGGTGCTGGCCCCAAGCCAACTCGGGCCTTTCCTTCAGACAAACGGATTGGGGGAGCATCCCCCTCAGATTGGGTCTGACAACCCCAGATTGGGAGATTAGTTCTCTTGCCAGGGTTTTGGGCTGGGGACAGACAGGACAATAGAAACACATAACACAAAATTCGCAGCGCGGCCACAAAATTTGCAGCGTGTCATGGATTGCTACCCAGAAACTAAAGGCTCAGACGGACCGCGGATCCGTCAGCTACAAAATATTTTACCAAATATTTTACAAAATACTTTACTACAGGCAATCCACTCAGAACCCTGGGACGTCTCCCAGGGTGGCAGGAATCCCTAGGACGTCTCCCAGGGTGGCAGGAGAGAAGTCCGAGTTCGTCAACTCCTTCTCGAGCTGCCCAGAAAACAGAGCGATTACGCGTAATCGTACGGACACCGCGCACAGACAGATAACGACCGAAGACTGCAAACATAGAACAAAAGAGACACAAAATGACACGAGCTGGCCAGCTTACTTCCCAGTGGTTGCCAGGTGTTCCTCGGGCAGGGATCCGGACAGGGGTACAGGGGAATCTCGGTGGGACCTCCACATGAAAGACCCTCCGACTCCCTGTCCAAGGAAGAACGCACGAGATACTGGCTGCAAAAAACATGAGGCAATTTATTGATACACAGGCGCCTGCGGGTGCTCAGCAAAACCTCAGCCGGAGCTTTGGTGAACTGGCACCTAAAATCTCTTTCATTGACCTTTTCTTTGCATAATCCTCTGTTTCTCAATTTCTGATTCATTATTACCATTTTCCATATATAAGGTGTACAACATGTGCCAAGCCCAAGGACAGATACTTTATGTAAATTCCTGCTGTTTTGGGAATCGTCTAAGTGTTCTCTCAAGGTCCATTTTGATTAAAGGTTTGGTCCCCAGGATGGCACTATAGGGAAGTTCTGGGGAAACTTTTGGAGGGGGGACCTAGTGAGAGGTCTTTAGGTCACTGAAGGTGTGCCCCCCAGAAAGTAGTTCTCCCAAGAGGGTTGTAGTAGAAGCTTGAGTTTGGCCCCACCCCGTCCTCTGTGCTCCTAGTTTGAGATGTTATCTCTTGCCTGCTCCCATACTCACTTCCACCATTGCTGTCCACCATGATACTATATAGCCAAGAATGTTGCCCATGTCAGCGCCATGCCCATGAACCTACAAAAATGTAAGCTAAATAAACATTTTCTCTGTATAAGTTATCTGGTTCAATTTATTTCATTCTAGCAACAAAAAGCTGACTAATCCAATTCCCTTTGCACCACACAACTTATCTGTTTCCACAAGTTTTCTTATTGGCCTCATTTTCTGCTCTGCCCTCACTCTCATTTCTAGTGTCTTTAGGCCTCACCTTTATTCACAGGTTTATTTTATGTCTTTAATAACCTCCTGGACTTTTTCATGTTGTCATGTTGTTTTTCATTGGTCCCTCAAACTCAATATGTCTGAAAAGGAAAGCATACAATTTAATCCAATTCAGTTCCCATCCTATGTCACACCAGAAAATACATGCTAGAAAATTACCATGAAAAATAATGTAGCCTGAACACTGAAAAAATAAATCTCTATACCTTATACTATATAAAATTGTGTCTTTATGTGACATTTTTTTACCTCTGTCACTGACCATGCTAGGAAAACAAACTAATCACCTTTGAGCAAAAATGGTTAGAGAATCATCACAAGATATAATACTTATGATGTTGGCCAAATTATATTATTGTATTGTATTGTGCATGTACAAATATGTAGCAATATATATGTATACATATTTATATATGTAAAATAATTACCCCTGAAAGCTAAAAACAGGATAACAAAATACCTAAGAAAAATGAATTAGGGTGAAGAGTAAATAAAAGTCATTTTCTGAGTTAGTTATTTAAATGTTATTGATAAGTTGAGGGCATTCTCCTAATTCAATTAAAAAGACTATAACTAATCCTTAATTTTATCAAAGAGAGTAAATAAGAAATTTCAGAAATTTTTTTGTTGTTATCTACAACACTGAAATGCTACAGAGCTGAATAATAATGATCAACATGGGGTATGAAACAAGAGAACCAATGAGCAGTGTTTGCCAATGTTTATTTTCTTTATCCATAGCAAGCTTTCTAGTTGAATTTTTGTTTTTTGTTTGTTTCTTTGTTTTTCTATTCTAGGCATGGACCCCAGGGCCACATGCACTTCACCCCTGAGCTACATCCCTTGCCCAAAGTTTCCTAGTTTCATGACAACTGCTGCAGTCTGACTGCAGCAAAATAACCGGGGGGTGACGAACAACTTGTGTAGATTGATACAGCAGGAGTGGGAGCCGTTTATTGTAGGACAGGAGCCATATTTATACATTCCACACAGCTTATCTTAATTAGCATAAACTAGATACAGCAGTCAACCAATCAGGAATCTCCACACTTAATGGCTCCCTGGTGTTACTTCACAAACCACTCCCTCTGGCATTTTGCCAGGCGCCATCCATACTTGTTTACAGACCTTAACAGACACCAATCCACAGACTCTGTATTTACTCTTCATATATACTAAGCAACTTTTTGATAAACCAAGTGGTTTTTCTTACTGGGAAGAGTTATGCTCAAAAGTCAACTTCTGGATAACTAATAAGTTGAACCCCTGTGCCTCAGAAAATGAGACCTGGACCTTTAACCAGATGTGACTGAGCTATGACACAGCTCCTCCCTATGGCTGCACAACAGCATCTAATTTCTCACTGTCTACATCTTATGTCAGCTTCCTTTGTATACAATTTTGCTTGCATGACCTAATGATCTCTTCTAATTTTTATTATAGGCTGAGAATCTTATTCTCCGTTCACAAGGTAAATATGTTTGGTGATGCTTAAAATACTTGGAAATGTTTTTTTTAAAAAATATTTATTTATTTATTTATTTTAGTTGTAATAGGACACAATACCTTTACTTTATTTATTTATTTTTATGTGGTGCTGAGGATCAAACCCAGGACCTCGCACATGCTAGGCAAGTGCTCTACCGCTGAGCCATAGCCCCAGCCTCTTAAAAAGGTTTTTAATAAAAATATTTTCATGAAAATTTTAAGAACTCATATCAATGCCTTATCTAAATCCTTGAACTTGGACAAGAAGAAAAAATCTATTTTGTTTTGTTTTAATGTAGCTATAACACTTTTTGTTTTCCCTTCTGGCAAAACTGCCTTACCAAAAGGTTACAACAGTTGACAACTCAGCAATGATATACATCCTATAAAGAGCTGATAGTAAATATTCTAGGCTCTGTAGACCATGTAGTCTCTAAAGTAGCTTTTTTACTTTATTGTTGCAGTATGAAAGCAGCCAGTATGGAATGAATGGTCATTGTTCTGCTCTAATAAAACTATTTGTGAACACTGAAATTTAAATCTCATTTAATTTTAATGGATCAAGAAACATTCTTCTTTTTCCCTCCATCATTTACCAATGCAAAAATTAGTCTTCACTTGTGAGTCAACCAAAAGTGGGCAGCGGTCTAGATGTCCATGGCCATAGTTGACCAGTATATTTGAAACAATATCTCTGGTTTTGACCTATATCCTGAGCTCTACAACCACATTTTCAATTTTTCTCTAGTTATCCTATTATGAATATCCCCAAAGCACCTCAAACTAAAGCCATTTAAAACCTAACTCAGAACATATGCCTCATCCAGACCATCTGCCTGCTTGTCTGAAATCCACTATTTCTGTTCATGGCACATCATCTTCCAGTCATACAGACCTGAAATTTAGAATTCATTGTGGACTAACTCAGTACCCTTGTCAGGTTCTATCCTGCTTCACATATGTCTTCACTTTCAATTCCCACCCCTAGCATCTGAGTTAGGCCTTCATTCTCTAGCCTACCTTGTTGCTGTGGGCCTGTAATTGGTTTCCCTACTCCAATAGCTCCAGCACAGCTCTTCTCTAATACTCCTGACATCCTGATACTGCTATCAGAATAGATTCCTAAAATACTGCTCTAATTATATCACTATACTATTTTAAAACTTTGCGTAACTCTATTGCGTACCTAATTGAATACAAACTCTTCCAACTGACAATTAAGACTATCCAAAACATTGTCTCATTTATGTTTCTTGACTGTCCTTATTTTAAACCTCATCCAACCAACATTAATGAACATTATTAGGCACCATGCTGGATACTCTGATATAATGAGCAAAAACAACATGACCTGCACTAATCCTACACTTTGAAAAAATGCATTAGTTAAATAATAAAAGATATAAGAATAAAACTGGCAGGCAAGAATAACATGAAGTAATCCTTTCAAAAAATTGGAAGAACTTTAAATCAAGAATTGGTTCTGATCCTAACAAAACTATAAACTATTATCTAAGTAAGTGGCTGAAATAAAAGCAAACTGACATGTAAGCCATCACAATATTTATTATACACAGAGCTTCCTGAAAATTCTACAGGAAGAAGTACATATTTCCAGTGGCTTCAAGATATATAGGAAATAAAGTTATTCTGATGATAGGCTGGTAATATTTTTGCAGATGTGTACATATGTCAAATATTATAAAGTTGATTGCTTCAAACATGAACAGCTTATAATATATCAATTATTCTTGCCCATCTCCTTCGTGGGGAGGGAGTGGGTAACTGTTGGAGGTGTGGTACGGCTGGAAAGTAATGTTAAAAAATAAAGATGAAAAACTCAGTAAATTAATTGAAGCAGGGGTCTGATGGATGGAAGAGACCTGATGGTTCTGCTCCTAACAAAAAGAAAAGTCCAGGAATGCCTTATTTATAGCAGTACACACCAAAGGGATTCAGTAAGGAGCTTCTTGAGGAAAATAGGGTAACAGTGGGGGGAAAATAGGTTGTTCAAAGTTTGGCAGGTTACACTGATCTCCAGGCGCCCATCTCCAGGTGACTGCATTTGATCCTAGGCTGTGAGCTCAGGCAGGGTGCCAGCGTGATCTGGGCTTTCTCCAACCCAGGAATTTCACCCAGGAGTTCCCAGAAAAGCAGCTTCCCTGCCTTAATGGCTCAAACAAAATCCATAGTTCATATATGGCTTCCAACAAATTACATACCAATAAAATGTGCACATATTTTTTTTTTAATTTTGTAGTTGTAGATGGACACAATACCTTTATTTATTTATCTTTTTATGGTGCTGAGGATTGAACCCAGGGCCTCACACATGCTAGGTGAATGCTTTACCACTAAGCCACAACCCCAGTGCCAGCTAACCATTCTTTTCAAGAATAAAATGAACACCTGTATAGTAAATATGTAAGTTTTGGGATGGGAGTCACATAAATAATCACAAAACAATGTGACTAGAACTATGAAAAAAAGGTGAAAAAGCCTAGAATAAAAATATTTGACTTAAGAAAGTTAGGGGAGCCTTTCCTGAAAAAGTGGTGCCTAATCTGGGAACCAATAATTGACTAATAATATTAAAGTCCAACACTTACCCAGTAATGTTATGTGGCAACAAACCTATTTTGTATGTTTTACTTGCATTGACCCATTTAATCCTCACAATCTATCTTATGTTTTTTTCTTTTATTATCCACATTTTATATGTTGCAAAATTGAAGCCCAGAATAGTTGTTTCTTGCCTAAGTTCTCATAGGCAGTAAGAAGTGGTACCATTAATCAAGAAATGGACCACTGGAAAATAGGTGTGAAGTGTGTCAGTGCACTTGGTTGCAAACAACAGAAACTAGTTTTAGCCATCTGTATTAGTTTAGGTTTCCTAAAGCATAACCTGAGATTAATTGGTTAATATATTTATTTAATATTAATTAATTAAATATATTGGGGAGTTGAAACCACAAAGCAGGACTGATAGATGTTGCAGAGTGAAATGGGGAAGATAAAAAAGCTTAGTATGAGTGAGACCCTGGGTCTTCAATGCAATCCCCAGCACCACTATCTCTGCCCCCCCCCCAAAAAAAAAAATCAAGAATAAAGGAGGATTATCAGGTCTTCTTTGTGGGAAATGTTTGCACCAGGACCTTCTGAAAAGTTATGGAAGTATCTGCTTCAATGTCAGGAGGAAGAAGCATTTCTCTATCTGCTATCTTACCCCTTTGGTTGAAGGTTATCCCCAGAAGCAATAACCCCACACTTTTAGGTCCTGCTGTATGTGAGCAAACAGATTCCAGTAGCATTAGAAAAGGTCCTTGGATAGAAAATTATGAAACAAGTGACTCCTCCTTAAGGGATGTCATAAAGAGAATACGTACTAATACAGAAATGTTCAACTTGGCTGAAGCTGACATCAGAGGTGGATTAAGATGATGTGCTATGGGATACTGGAGCATTACCTGTAATTTCTTAAGGAAAATGACCACTAGGGAAACAATCCCATTTACAATAGCATCAAAAGTAATAAAATAGGAATGAACTTAACTAAGAAATTAAAAGAATTGTTCACTGAAAACTACAAAATATTGATGAAAAATTAAAGAAGATATAAACAAATTGAAAGTCATTTCATGTTCATGGATTGGAAGACAACATTGTTTAAATATCCATACTATCCAAACCAATATTCAAATTTGATGTAATGCCTTTTGAATTCCCAATGGCACTTTTCACAAAAGTTTTTTTAAAAAATCTAAAATCCATATGAAACCGCAAAATATCTCACATAGCCAAAACAATCTTTAAAAGAACAAATCTAGAGGCATCAAAATCGGTTGCAAAATATATTACAAAGATGCAATAATTTAAACAGTATTGTACTGTTATGAAGACAGAAATATAACTAATGGAACAGACTAGAGAGCCCAGAAATAAATTCTGATCTTCAACATAGAAGCCAAGAAAACACAATGGGGAAAGAATGATTTCTTCAACAAATGGTATTGGGAAAATGTATAATCACAAGCAAAAGTATAAATTGGATCCTTATATTATATACAATAATCAACTCAAGATGGGTTAAAGACTTAAATGTAAAATCAAAAACTATAACTCTTCTAGAAAACATAGGGAGAAAACTTCATGACATTAACCTTGGCAATAATTTCATGTATACAATTACCGAAATCAAGGACAAAAATGGACAAATGGAACTACATAAAACCAAAAAAGCTGGGCTGTGGGCATTGGCTCAGTGGCAGAGCACTTGCCTAACATGTGTGAGAGACTGAGTTTGATCCTTAGCACTGCATACAAAAAATAAGCAGACAAAATAAAGGCATGCTGTCCATCTACACCACAAAAAATATATTTTTTAAAAAACTATAAAGCTTCTACACATCAAAGGAAACAAGAGAGCAAAAACACAACCTATGTAACAAAATTGTTTTCAAACCATGTATCTGATAAGGAATTAATTTCTAAAATATATAAGAAACTTATTTAACTTAATATCAAATAAAACAAATCAAAGTCTAATATCCTGATTGAAAAATAGGCAAAGGGTTTGAATAGACATTTCTCCAAAGAGGATCATACAAATGGCCAACAGAAAAATGAAAAGATATTCAACATCATTAATCATCAGGGAAGCATAAATAAAAACTACAATGACATATTACCTTACCCCTATTAGAATGGTTATTATCAAAAATAAAAATAAAGAGACAAAAAGTGTTGTCAAGAATGTGTAGGAAATCAAATGTATGAAATATGATATGTCAAGAGCTATATAATGTTTTGAACAACTAATAAAAATTAAAAAAAAAGAATGTGTAGGAATTGGAACATTTGTATGCTGTTAGAATGAAAAAAGGGCCCATTTACTGTGCAAAACAGTCTGACAGTTCCTCAAAAGATTAAAGATAAAATTTCCCCATAATCCAGTAATCACAGACATGGGTATTTATCTAAAAGAAATGAAATCAGGATTTTGAGGAGATATTAGCACTCCATAGTCATGGAGATATAATTCACAATAGCCAAGATGTGGAAATAACCTATACATCCATGGATGAATGAATGGATTAAAAAACATGATATATACATACAATGGAATATTATTCAGCTTTAAAATATAAGGAATTTTTGCAATATGTAGCATGAGACATGAACCTGGAGAACAAACACTATGTTAAGTAAAATAACCTGGTCCAATAGGACAAATACTGAGTGATCTCACTTATATAAGGTATTAAAATAATTGAACTCATAGAAGTATAGAGTGGTGGTTGCCAGGAGCTGGGGGAAGGATAATGGGAGTTGCTAATCAAAATTTCAGTTATGCAAGATGAATAAGTTCTAGAGTTCTACTGTACACTTAAAAACTTTGTTAAATGGTAAGAGTACTTATTGCAATAAAAAATGAAATTAATAAAAATAAAGAGAAAGATTTGGGGAATTCTCAGAACACCTTATTCTTCTCAGGCTGCTATAACAGAATATCATGGGCCAGATAGCTCACAAATAACAGAAATCGATTTTCTCACAGTTCTGGGGATTGGAAAGCCCAATATCAAGGTGCTGACAGATATTGTGTCTGACAATGAATGGCTCACTTCCTGGTTATGGTTATCTTTTTACTGTGCCCTCATATGACAGGGAAGGGTAAGGGAGTTTACTGGGGTGGGTCTTTTATGAAGCACTAATTCCATTTTTGAGAGCTTCACTGTCATGACTCAATTACTTCCCCAAACTCCACCATCCAAAACCATCATATTGGAGGGAAAGTTTCAAAATATGATTTTAGGGAGGACAAAAACATTTCAGTGAATAACAGAATGTAAGATTATAAGACCAGACATGAAAACAGATAAGAAAAAAACAAACCAAGGCCATTCCAAAAGCACAAGGAACAATAATTGCTACAATTTATTTCTGTTAGCAAAAGTCTGGCAAGTGAGCTCAGCCTCCACAGGATAACACTGCTACCACAGCTTGATGCTGTTGGCATTGCTGGTACTACTGCTGGTTGATGCCAGTATCACTGCGTATTACTTCTAACCATTCCTCCATCCTTTCCTCATTTATTCCAGATTTGAAGTCCTAATAGGATTGTATCAGTGATGGAGTCTATATTATGTGTCTACATTTTTTTAGAAGACATGATCAAAGGAAGATTATTGGCTTCTATAATTTCAATGCTTACAAACAATTGGAACCACCGACTGCCATTGAAGAAAAAGATAGTCATCAAGAACATGGCGGCGGCCGTGGAGAGCTCAAGTCTCTGACCTCTTCAGCTGCGCAGGCATAGGGAGTTGTAAACTGTCTAACTGCTGTTTGCTCAGGATCACTAGGCAATGCTGAGCTGACGTGGATCTGGGGCGAACAGTCTGGGCCTCTCAGAACACACACCGAGCCGGGATCGGATGCATTCAAGCTCTGGTTCGCCTGCTTCTTGCAGCCATACTGCTGTGACTCAGCACTAACGATCCCGCTGAAACAACTGCTCGGCCCTTCTGAACTATGGAGGTAAAAGCCAACCGAGCCTTCATAGGCAGTGGCCACAGGATTGAAACAGGGCTTGGGAGAGACAGTTAGGACCCACCCGGCATTGGTTACCCGGCAAAGGGAACGAACTGTCACCATTCACATGGGATACCACCATGGCAGAGAACTGACGTCACCAAAACGCAGCGAGGAGATAACTTCATTGAAACCAGCGGCGACAGCATCAAATGTATCTATAAGAATAAACAGTAACTCAGCAGTCAAACAGAACAAGAAGTAACATGAGCAGCATGAAAAAGCAAGGAAGAAAAGGAGCACAAACAATGCAGGACAGCCTAAATATTCAGGAGGACCTAGAGTCATCAGAAAAATGGTCATATAAAGAACTCAAGGAATACCTTAGACAGATGGAATGGAACCTTAAAGAGGATACAAGACACCAAATTCAAACAGTGAAAGAACTCATTGAAAATGAATTACATAAACAGATAAAAGAAGAAGTTAAGCATCTTTATCAGGAGATAGAGATTATAAAAAAAATCAAAGAATAATTCTAGAAATGAAGGAAACTATAAACCAAATTAAAAACTCAAATGAGAGTATCACTAACAGAGTGGAGCAAGTAGAAGCCAGAACGTCAGATAATGAAGACAAAATATATCATCTTGAAAAGAGTCTAGCCAATTCAGAAAGGCTGGTAAAAAATCACGAGAAAAGCACCCAAGAGATATGGGATAACATAAAAAAACCAAACTTACGAGTCATCGGAATAGAGGAAGGTATAGAGATTCAGACCAAGGGAATGAGTAACTTGCTGAATGAAATAATTACAGAAAACTTTCCAGAAAACGGATATACAAATTGTCGATGCATACAGGACACCAAGCATACAAAATCACAGTAGACCAACGCCAACACACATTGTTATGAAGATATCCAATATACAGAACAAAGAGAAAATATTAAAAGCTACAAGAGAAAGGAGGCAGATTACATTCAGGGGTAAACCAATAAGGTTAACAACGGACTTTTCATCACAGACACTGAAAGCGAGAAGATCCTGGAACAATGTATTTCAAACACTGAAAAACAATGGATGCCAACCAAGAATTCTGTATCCAGCAAAATTAAGCTTCAGGTACGACAACAAAATAAAAATCTTTCATGATAAACAAAAGCTAAAAGAATTTGCAGCCAGAAAACCAGCATTGAAAAGCATCTTGAGCAAAACACTACACGAGGAAGAAATGAAAAACAATAACCAAAACCATCAGTGGGAAGTGCCTCGGTAAAGACGGAGGGCGGGGGGAAAGCTAAAAACTAAATTAAAAAAAAAGGTAAATAATCAAACATGGCTGGAAGTACAAAACATATATCAATAGTAACTCTAAACGTTAATGGCTTAAACTCTCCAATAAAGCGACATAGGCTGGTAACATGGATTAAAAAAACAAATCCAACATTATGCTGCCTCCAGGAGACACATCTGATTAGAAAAGACATACACAGGCTGAAGGTGAAAGGTTGGGAAAAAATATACCACGCACACAGTCATCATAAGCAAGCAGGGGTGGCCATCCTCATATGGAATAAAATCGACTTCAAGACTAAGTTAATCAAAAGGGATAAGGAAGGACATTATATACTGTTAAAAGGAACCATTCACCAACAAGACATAACAATTATCAATATTTATGCACCAAATAATGGTGCTGCGACGTTCATAAAACAAATTCTCCTCAAGTTCAAGAATCAAATAGACTACAACACAATAATTATGGGTGACTTCAACACACCTCTCTCACCATTGGACAGATCCTCCAAACAAAAGTTGAATAAAGAAACTATAGAACTCAATATCACAATCAATAACCTAGACTTAACTGACATATATAGAATATATCAACCATCATCAAGTGGATATACCTTTTTCTCAGAAGCACATGGATCCTTCTCAAAAATAGACCATATATTATGCCATAGGGCAACCCTCAGTAAATATAAAGGGGTGGAGATAATACCATGCATTTTATCTGATCATAATGGAATGAAACTGGAAATCAATAGTAGAAGAAGGAAGGAAAAATCCTATATCACATGGAAAATGAACAATATGTTACTGAATGGTCAATGGGTTACAGAAGACATAAAGGAGAAAATCAAAAAATTCTTAGAGATAAATGAAAATACAGACACAACATATCAGAATCTATGGGACACAATGAAAGCAGTTTTAAGAGGGAAATTCATCGCCTGGAGGTCATTCCTCAAAAAAAGGAAAAACTAACAAATAAATGAGCTCACACTTCATCTCAAAGCCCTAGAAAAGGAAGAACAAAACAACAGCAAATGTAGCAGAAGGCAAGAAATAATTAAAATCAGAGCAGAAATCAACGAAATTGAAACAAAAGAAACTATTGAAAAAATTAACAAAACTAATTTTTGGTTATTAGTTTGGTTCTTCAAAAAAATAAATAAGATTGACAGACCCTTAGCCATGCTAACAAAGAGAAGAAGAGAGACAACACAAATTACTAACATCCGGGATGAAAAAGGCAATATCACAACAGATACTACAGAAATACAGAAGACAATTAGAAATTATTTTGAAAACCTATATTCCAATAAAATAGAAGATAGTGAAGACATCGATAAATTTCTTAAGTCATATAATCTGCCAAGACTGAGTCAGGAGAATACACACAATTTGAACAGATCAATATCGATGGATGAAATAGAAGAAGCAATCAAAAGACTACCAACCAAGAAAAGCCCAGGACCGGATGGGTATACAGTGGAGTTTTACAAAACCTTTAAAGAAGAATTAATACCAACACTTTTCAAGTTATTTCAGGAAATAGAAAAAGAGGGAGCTCTTCCAAATTCATTCTATGAGGCCAACATCACCCTGATTCCGAAACCAGACAAAGACACCTCAAAGAAAGAAAACTACAGACCAATATCTCTGATGAACCTAGATGCAAAAATCCTCAATAAAATTCTGGCGAATCGGATACAAAGGCACATCAAAAAAATTGTGCACCATGATCAAGTAGGATTCATCCCTGGGATGCAAGGATGGTTCAATATACGGAAATCAATAAATGTTATTCACCACATCAATAGACTTAAAGATAAGAACCATATGATCATCTCGATAGACACAGAAAAAGCATTCGACAAAGTACAGCATCCCTTTATGTTCAAAACATTAGAAAAACTAGGGATAACAGGAACTTACCTCGACATTGCAAAAGCTATCTATGCTAAGCCTCAGGCTAGCATCATTCTGAATGGAGAAAAATTGAAGGCATTCCCTCTAAAATCTGGAACAAGACAGGGATGTCCTCTATCACCACTTCTATTCAATATAGTTCTCGAAACACTGGCCAGAGCAATTAGACAGACGAAAGAAATTAAAGGCATAAAAATAGGAAAAGAAGAACTTAAATTATCACTATTTGAGGATGACATGATTCTATACCTAGAAGACCCAAAAGGGTCTACAAAAAAACTACTAGAACTAATAAATGAATTCAGCAAAGTGGCAGGATATAAAATCAACACGCATAAATCAAAGGCATTTCTGTACATCAGCAACAAAACTTCTGAAACGGAAATGAGGAAAAACACTCCATTCACAATATCCTCAAAAAAATAAAATACCTGGGAATCAACCTAACAAAAGAGGTGAAAGATTTATACAATGAAAACTACAGAACCCTAAAAAGAGAAGTAGAAGAAGATCTTAGAAGATGGAAAAATATACCCTGTTCATAGATAGGCAGAACTAACATCATCAAAATGGCGATATTACCAAAAGTTCTCTATAGGTTTAATGCAATGCCAATCAAAATCCCAACGGCATTTCTTGTAGAAATAGATAAAGCAATCATGAAATTCATATGGAAAAATAAAAGACCCAGAATAGCAAAAGCAATTCTAAGCAGGAAGTGTGAATCAGGCGGTATAGCAATACCAGATTTCAAACTATATTACAGAGCAATAGTAACAAAAACAGCATGGTACTGGTACCAAAACAGGCAGATGGATCAATGGTACAGAATAGAGGACACAGAGACTAATCCACAAAGTTACAACTATCTTATATTTGATAAAGGGGCTTAAAGCATGCAATGGAGGAAGGATAGCATCTTCAACAAATGGTGTTGGGAAAACTGGAAATCCATATACAACAAAATGAAACTGAATCCCCTCCTCTCACCATGCACAAAAGTTAACTCAAAGTGGATCAAGGAGCTTGATATCAAATCAGAGACTCTGCGTCTGATAGAAGAAAAAGTTGGCTCCAATCTACATATTGTGGGGTCGGGCTCCAAATTCCTTATTAGGACACCTATAGCACAAGAGTTAATAACAAGAATCAACAAATGGGACTTACTTAAACTGAAAAGTTTTTTCTCAGCAAGAGAAACAATAAGAGAGGTAAATAGGGAGCCTACATCATGGGAACAAATTTTTACTCCCCACACTTCAGATAGAGCCCTAATATCCAGAGTATACAAAGAACTCAAAAAATTAGACAACAAGATAACAAATAACCCAATCAACAAATGGGCCAAGGACCTGAACAGACACTTCTCAGAGGAGGACATACAATCAATCAACAAGTACATGAAAAAATGCTCACCATCTCTAGCAGTCAGAGAAATGCAAATCAAAACCACCCTAAGATATCATCTCACTCCAGTAAGATTGGCAGCCATTATGAAGTCAAACAACAACAAGTGCTGGCGAGGATGTGGGGAAAAGGGTACTCTGTACATTGCTGGTGGGACTGCAAATTGGTGCGGCCAATTTGGAAAGCAGTATGGAGATTCCTGGGAAAGCTGGGAATGGAACCACCAATTGACCCAGCTATTGCCCTTCTCAGACTATTCCCTGAAGACCTTAAAAGAGCGTACTACAGGGATACTGCCACATCAATGTTCATAGCAGCACAATTCACAATAGCTAGACTGTGGAACCAACCCAGATGCCCTTCAATAGATGAATGGATAAAAAAAAAAAATGTGGCATTTATACACCATGGAGTATTACGCAGCACTAAAAAGCGACAAAATCATGGAATTTGCAGGGAAATGGATGGCACTAGAGCAGATTATGCTTAGTGAAGCTAGCCAATCCCTAAAAAACAAATACCAAATGTCTTCTTTGATATAATGAGAGCAACTAAGAACAGAGCAGGGAGGAAGTGCAGGAAGAAAAGATTAACATTAAACAGAGACATGAGGTGGGAGGGAAAGGGAGAGAAAAGGGAAATTGCATGGAAATGGAGGGAGACCCTCATTGTTATACAAAATTACATATAAGAGGTTGTGAGGGGAATGGGAAAATAAACAAGGAGAGAAATGAATTACAGTAGATGGGGTAGAGAGAGAAGATGGGAGGGGAGGGGAGGGGGGATAGTAGAGGATAGGAAAGGTAGCAGAATACAACAGTTACTAATATAGCATTATGTAAAAATGTGGATGTGTAACCGATGTGATTCTGCAATCTGTATTTGGGGTAAAAATGGGAGTTCATAACCCACTTGAATCTAATGTATGAAATATGATATGTCAAGAGCTTTTTAATGTTTTGAACAACCAATAAAAAAATAAAAATTAAAAATTAAAAAAAGAAAAGAAAAAGATAGTCATAAGGGTAAAGAGCATGTGTTAAATTTTGGATGTCTTGAGACTGAAACATCTGAACTGAGATGTCAAGAGACAGCTGCATATACAGGTCTGGAGTATAACTTCCTCAACAGCCTCTGTGAAACAGGTTCACTAATTACCAACCCCAAGGAGGGCGCCATTACATGGAAGATTGCAAAGACCATCAACACTGACAGCCACCAAGAATAAGAATCCAAATATTTTAGCCTACTTCATCTTGAGCTACACTTTAGTACTCACCAGAATCCAGTGAGATAGAACATGCACGCACAACAAGTTACATGAAATAGGTTGATTATTTGCAGGTAGGCAGCAAGGGAAAACAGAATCCCAAGATTCATAATAAGCCAGTTCCAGAAGGATCAGGAAAGGTACTCAGGGTGGATTGAGTTTCATCTGCACATGCTGTACTGCAGCTAAGGAATCCTGAAAGCACTTCACTCTGGGTTTTACACTAGGTGAATCCCTGGACTAAAGTATTGTAGACAGACTGCTCTTGGAGGGATAGAAAGGGCCTGGGCTATTTTAGGCAGTTCACCCCTATCTCAAACATTACATGTCCAGTGCATGCTAGCTATTCTGAAAACCGTGGGCAATAAGAAGGAGGAAAACCCTATGCTACCCAAGACTATCTGAGAATCATTCTCCAGTCTCCTGTGCAAAAGCAGCTCCTTCTCCTTCTCCTTCTCCTTCTTCTTCTTCTTCCTGTAGATGGACACAATACCTTTATTTTATTTATTTATATTTTATGTGGTACTGAGGATCAAACCCAGTGCCCCACGTGTGCTTGGCAATCACTCTACTACTGAGCAACAATTCCAGCTTGTGTATAAATTCCTTGAGCTGAGGGACAACTCCTTCACCCATCACCTACATAGTGCTGCCTACATAGTTAACACTAAATGAATGACTAGCCCATATTAAATTATTTTCCCTGAGCTTCCTTACATGTTGCATGATATTCCTTTGGCCATCAATGAGTTGCTTCACTCTCTCCGTAGTTAATTAAATGGTATTCAACTTGTGTTGAAGAATGTAGTCTCCTTACCTATACTACCTCTTCATAAAACTTTAATAATTTCCAATGCAGGTTTTAATTGGCTCTACCTTTGAAACTTCCTAGTTGGTTATTTATACATATAATACTTAATTTGTTTTTTTCTTCTCATTTTATCCATTCTTCTTGAGCAACTATTTTTACGGCTTAAAATAGACCTTCTTAATTTGCTTCCAAATTATATAACTTGGTGAAGTCCTAATACATTTGAAAACCTACAGCTAGAAATAAAATGTATTCAAGAAGAAACTTGAGAAGTGTTAAATCATAGCCTTGCTACAAATCCTAACTTGAAGTGAGAATATGAAAAAAGGATAAAATCAATCTCACAACATAATTTTTATAATTTAAATAAAATAAATTAGACCTACTCCTTTATTTGGACATGGAAGTAAAATCTAAGAAAGCAGTTACTTGTTTGGAAATATTATGTGTGTGTGGTAAGGGAAAGAAGAGATGAATGTGTGTGTGTGTGTGTGTGTGTGTGTGTGTGTGTGTGTGTGTGTATATAAACTTTTCTACATTCCTACACATGCATAAACACTTTATATATGTATGTGTGTTTGTGTATCTTTGGTAAAATAGATATCTGTGTGTGTGTATCTTACCAAAGATACACACATCTGCGTATATGTATACCTTTCCAAATATATAGATATATATACATAGATATGTATCTTACTAAAGATACATACATCAGTATGTGTGTGTATATAGATACACACACAGATATATATATTATATATCTTACCAAATATATATAGATATATATATACACAGATATATATCTTACCAAAGATACACATATCTCTTACCAAAAAAGCTACTTGTAAAGAGGATTTCTATCAGTAAGTGTCAAGTATTTTATGAACTGCTGAACAAAGGGTTATCATAAGTATATTCAGGCAAATAATGATGCAAAATTTTATTTAAAGTAACCATGTTGTTATTGATTATAAGAAAAGTAGTAGCTAGTGGTGCTAGATGAGGCCATGTTACAATCAGTCTATCACATCAAAGTTGTAATTAAAGTCAGCTTGCATAATCAGTGGGTTGATAAAATGTAGGAAGTAAGGTCAACTGGAAATAGAATATCTTATGGCATAACCAAAAAATATTTTTCTGAATTCTGTTTTAATTAGAGGCAGACTAATATTGAAGGGGATGGATGTACTCTGAAACTGTCAAGGGAGTGGTAGCATAAACACACATGCACACGTGCACACACACACACACACACACACACACTCACACACTCATGCAGAGGCAGATCTGCCAGTTAGAGAAGCACTGAACTGAAAGTAAAATAAATTTTATTATAGGGATTTTCACAGCATCACTACTGTGAAAATTAGCATCCAAAGCTTAAAAGCTTTTGTGGTTCAAAAACTCAACAAAATGTCATATATGCCTCATAGGTTTTTCCATTTGCTATAAAAATATTCTGGGTCCCAAGGAGAAACTGCAACCATATAATAGACTGTAAACCTAACCCAGCTTATTCATATTTTTAAATTCATAATTGGATATGAATGATTCATATTAAATCTCAAGCAGCAAAGCAGTTTCAGAAGACTATAAAACCATATAAGCTCAACAATATACATTAGGAATATATACATAAGCTGGGCATAGTGGTGCATGCTTATAATCCCAGCAACTCTGGAGTCTGAGGCAGGAGAATGGCAAATTTAAGGCTAGCATGGGCAATGTAGTAAGACTATCTTTAAAACAGTAAAATAAAAGGAGCTAAGGATGTAGCTCAGTGGTAGAGCACTCCTGGGTTCAATCCCCAGTAACCACAGAAAGAAATCAAGTTGAAAGAAAGAAAGGAAGAAAGAAAGAGAAAGGAAGGAAGGAAGGAAGGGAGGGAGGGAGATAAGAAGAAAGGAAGGAAGGGAGGGAGGGAGAGGAAGAAGGAGGGAAAGGGAGAAAGAAAGAATTAAACTATGATGAAAAATGAGGGCAAAACCAATATTCCGAATTCTAGTTCTGTTGGTGGGACAGAGAGAAATGTGATCAGAGATGGGCAAAGAGTTGTTCTCAAAGGCATTACTAATGTTCTATTACTTAACCTGGATTGACTAATAACTTGGAATCATGGTTTCTTATATTGCTATAACAAATTAACACAAGTTTAGTATCTTAAATCAGCATCAATATATTAGCTTGCAGTTTTGAAGATGAGAAAACTGAAATGGGCCTTTTGAAGCAAAAATCAGTGTTAGCAGAGCTGAGAGCTTTCTGGAAGCTCTAAGGAAGAATCCATTCCTAGCCTCTCCCAATGTCTAGAGGCTGCCATGCTTCTTGGTTTAGGGACCCAGCAGTCCAACCTCTGCTTCATAATCACATTTTTTTCTTACTCTCATCCTATAATCTACAATAATCTCCCCATTTCAAGATCTTATTGAGTCACATGTACAACATCCCTTCTGCTATGCAAGGTAAGAAAGCCACTGAGTTCCAGGAATTGGGCATGTACAACTTGGGGTGAGGGCATTATTCCTTCCAGTACAATGAGTGTTTGTTTTACTCTATATGTCTTATTTATTCATTATATACATCTATAGTGGACCCTGTGGGCTGCCACATGATCCCACTTCAGGGTTAGGACACTCAATCTCCTGGCTTCTCAGAATATGGGCAGTTGACAATTCCTACATTAGAGACTCACTCCAGGGCTGGGGTTATTGCTCAGTTGGTAGAGTGCTTGCCTCCAATGCACAAGGCCCTGGCTTCGGTTCGCAGTACCACAAAAAAAAAAAAAAAAAAAAAAAAAACAGGTTAAGAGACTAACTCCAGGAATGGTCTGAAACCAGAGTCACCTCACCCAAGGTCTTACTCCTTCCCCAGGAGTTGCCTGCATCCAATGACCCATAGCTATAGGACCAAAGGCCTGGCCTGCAAAGCAGCTCAACTCCTTCCTCTGCTCAGTCTCCCTGTGCTCCCTCTATAGGTGTTGATCCAGAGAACATGCCCCAATGAACTCTCTGAGCTAAACTCGTCCTCCTAGGGTACATTTTTCTGATATAATAAGATAATATTATTTTATAAAGGTAATATATTTTGTACATTTTAAGACAATTTAGGGCACTTGCTAAGTAGTAAATAAATTCACAACAAAAAAGAAAACAAACAAGAAGATGGAATAAAAACTGGAAGCATGAAGTCCAACCTAAAATATTATAGATATCTAAAGGTATTAAAATGAATGCTTGGTTTAAGGAATTAGTGAAACTTAAAATAACTAAATTGATTCTACACTTTGAAACAAATAATCAATAAAAATTAGCAACTAAACTATTCAGGGAAGTCAAGATTAACATAATTAATCTGGACTTTTGTATTTAATCCTATCTCTACATTTCACCTTCTTTTGGTGTTAGATTCCTTATCTATGAAATAAAGTAATTGGTTGTGTAGTCTTCAGGAGTTTTTAACTCAGTCACAAAAAAAATACTATTCATACCAGTTAGAAACTCTAAGAAATATAAGCAGAAGTAAACCAATAATTTGACATTAGAAAAAAATTCTGTATCTCTTGTTCTATTAGCTATCAGGCACTCAACATGGTTCCCATGCTCTGGGAAAAAACAAAACAGCATGGAAAGGCCCAGCATTCCTCCTTACTGATAAAAATCTAAACAGACCCTGACTTTCATATTTCACAAATGTCAGATATAAGTTAATTAATAATCAATTGAATATATTCATTTATCCATTACTTCATTTAGAATATTGATATTGTAATACTTCCTGTTTTGTAGCTCCATGAATGTATGTGTTCGTGTCATGTCCTATTTTGGAATACCTTTCCTATCTATTATGTCTTTAGAAAGAGTAAATAGCCGAGCACCTATAATCCCAGTAGCTCAGGAGGCTAATGCAGGAGGATCTCAAGTTCAAAGTCAACCACAGCAATTTAGAGAGGTCCTGAGCAACTAAGTGAGACTCTGTCTCTAAATAAAATACAAAAAAAAAAAAAAAGGGCTAGGGATGTGGCTCAGTAGTTAAACGCTCCTGAGTTCAATTCCTGGTACCAAAAAAGAAAGGGGTGGGGAAGGGAGGGAAAGAAAGAGAGAGAGAAAATAAAATATATTCTATGCTGCATATGGCTACTATCTATCCTGCAAAAATGAGATCTTATATGGCAAAGAAAAATAGATGAACTAGCAAACATGGGCAGATGTTCCCTTCAATCACTGAGACATTTAGTTTGGAGCCAGGCCTAGCAGCAACGACCTAATGTACCACAGGACCCTGGATTGGAAAGAAGTCCATTGTCATTTATCTCCAAGTGTGTGCAGTGCAGGCTACATGACAGACATTGTGCTTCATCAGAAAATCCAGCCTTGGCCCCAACATAATTTTGGAGCTCACTCGATATGGTGAACTAAAAATAACCATTCCAAAGCCAGAAACCCGAATCAACCTCCTAAGATCAAGAAGAGCACTAGCACTAATTCAGACTTGCTCTTCAACTTCTCATGTCCAATTTGTTGTTAGCCCCCAGAGCTATTAAATAATATATAATTTGGGGCCCAAATCAAAACATTGCCATATGCTGGTTTTATGAACTTGGATGGCACCTCTCTTCACTTCAGCTTTCTCATCCACAAATCTAACTTAGCTCCTTGAGAAATAAAAATAAAATGTATCATGTGGAACTACTTAAGGATTCTGAAGGGATATGCAATGTCTTTTTGTTCATGGTGGGGTTAGTATTTGTTCATGGTGGGAGTGATGGTGTTACCACCTTATCTATAATCATTAAGGTCAAGACTTTAGAAGAAAAAGAGCGCTAGAAGAGTGACATGGAGAAGAGGCTTGCTAGCATCTCTTCAATCAATAACTAGATAAGCAAAAGGTTAATACTGGGATAGATTACCAAATCATTCCACCTTCTAGTCAGCTGTCCTATTTAGCCAGTAAACCTAGCCCTTCTTCCCATATTTTTAATACATCAAACATGTCAGTCTCATAGGAGACAATTAACCAAACAATGTGTCCATTCTCATATATACCAAACAACAACAGGACTGGGGATATAGCTCAGTTGGTAGAGTGCCTGCCTTGCATGCAGAAGGTCCTGGGTTCAATCCCCAGCACCACAATAAACATTAAAAATACCATTAATTTGGTATTTTCAAGATTATTTCTGATAATTTCAGAAAAATGCTAGACGAGTTTATTCCTTTCTCCTTGTTAATGATTCCCATCAAAGCCTTTAGTTCAATGAATAACAAACTGTAGGAAAGAAGAAGAGAAGGAGATAACTTGTAATATTATAAAGGACACTCAACTACTTGTCGGTGACCTGCATTCACATGCTAGCTCTTGCATAAGTGAATAGTTTCACTTTGAATAAGCCACGTTAAATGGCTGGGCTTCTACAAGTTACAAATACATTCATTATTCATTAGTTTGATCATTCCACAAATATTTATTGATCATAATCTAAGTGCCAAGCACTGAATTGGTAATTAGGGATTCAGTTGTGAGCAAATGTAGATGTAATCCCTATCCTAAAGGAATTAACACAAAATCCTGTTTCATTGGATTATTGTGAGAATACAACAGGTTAAGGTACTTGAAAGTATTTTGTTATAATGAACTAAAGGTAGAATTTTAAAAGTCTCAGTGTCCACTATACTTAATTTTTCAGCTAAGCAATCAATGAAGCTTAGAGAATAACATAGCAAGCCTGTAGGTACCTGTCCTCCAGCTCTAATTACTATTTTCCCTTTTTGGTTAGACCCACATCTCTACTTCTTCCTCATCTTATTTTTCTTCCTTCTTCTCTAATCATAATTACTATCCTGAATATTGTGTTTGTCATTTCAGTGTGAGTGTGTGTGTGTTAATTTGTTACCTAAATCATTACTTGTATGGAAGTGTTGCATGTTTTGGAATTTTATCTTTCTGCAGCATGATTTTTTTCATCATAATCTTATTGGAGATCTGAAAATGTGAATATAGTTCATTCGTTTATTTTTAATGCTGTATAGGAATCATTGGCAAACTTTGCCTATCAAAGGTCAGACAGAAAATACTTTGAACTCTTGCAGCACAATAGTAGACATAGATAACACAAACAAATGAGAATGACGACATTCTCAATAAAACTTTATTTATGAAAATAGGAAGTTGCGGGAGTTTGACAACCTCTGCTATGAAACAGTGATTCTCAAGCTTGAAATTAGCTAAATCACAACTAAAGATGGACCATAATACAAGTCAGTTTTTTTTCAATTTCTTTTTCTCAAGAACTTCCAATGTGCTATGAAGAGCATTTTACAATTGATAGGATGACCTAAACTAATACAACAATCAATATAGAGATTTGAAGATAAACATTGTATTTCATGTTGTCTTCTAAATAAGCTAAACTATTTTATATAGCAATATAAAACTACTTTGTTCTTAAGCTCATGAGGGCAGTAATGAAAAAGGGGGGGAAAGGGAATTATTTGTATTTTTCATTTTTTTTTTTTTTTGTGGTGGTAGGGATCAAACCCAGGGCTTTGTACATGCTGCAAGCACTCTACCACTGAGCTACAGCCCCAGCCCCTTGTACAGTATTTGTTGAAAAAAGTTATTATATGGAGATCTCCCACTTTAAACTGTATTTTTCAAAAGAGAATCCATATCAGCCTTTGTTACATAATAAACCATTCCTAAAATAAAAATTAAAAAATACTTTCTAATAATCTATATACTAATTTGTTTCTGTAATACAAATTACTAGAAAGTAGTAATAATATATTAATTATACTAATTAAATATTAAATTATATTTAAATGTTACAATGTATATGATTCATCAAGAAATTCTAGTAACTTTCAAGTCACTTACCAAATTTTATATTTGTTGTTGAAATCTTAGATTTGACATAGAAGGCCCTAGCTAAATGATGCCCCTCTTAGCTATGATTGATATAGGGAAGTGTGTGAAACTATTTCCATGAATTCAGTAATCAATCAATAATATTTAGGTGACTTGTGGTCTCAATACATCCAGAATTTCTCCTAATAGTAACTTTACTTGTTAAAATATTGACCAACATTATATGATTTTATTTTTTTTACCAATCCTCCTATTACTGAGATTTTCACATAGTAACTATCTCTAGTATCCCTTGCTGGAATATTATATTTAATTTTTAAATAACCAAATTTAAATAACCATATTTAATTAGGTTGAACTTAATCCCACAACACAAAAGAAAAAGACAATAGTATTGCAATGATTATGACTGGCTTTGTGTCTAGGCTTCCTGGGTTCAAATTGCACTCTTCAACTCAAGTTTTAAAAATTCTTTTTAAGCTGGGTGCAGTGACACACACCTGTAATTCCAGCTACCTGGGAGGCTGAGGCAGAAAGGTCACAAGTTCAAGGCCAACCTTGGAAACTTAGCAAGACCCTGTCTCAAAATAAAATAAAAAGGGCTGGGGACGCAGCTCAGGGTTGGATTGCTTGCATTGTGCAAGGGTTTTGAATTCAATACCCAGTACTAGAATAAATACACAAATAAATACTCTTTATTATGTTTTAATATCATCACTTATAAGAGTGATAGTGATAATTCTATTACCAAACTAAGTTAATACATGTTTATAATGATGCTTGGAACAGAGAAAGCCTTATATAATTTATTTTTTATTTTTAATAGTAAGATGAAATTGTATTCCTGTGATGGAGGGAATAAGATGGATCTCAATATCATTCTATTTTTAAAAACTGAGAAATCAGTAGGAGTAATAAAAAGGCATCCTCTGGCCCTAAACTATCCAATAGTTTTCCCCTCCTCCACATCCTCCAGTCATCTAGTTTCTTCTGTTCTAGGAAAACTTATACCCTCTGACCTGGGCCAAAGGTGGACTCCATGACTATCTGATAACTGATTGCTGTGTTTCTCCATAGCCCTCTCAAGTCAAAGTCCTCAGAAGATTACAGTTTCCACAAGATGCCATTCAAAAATGTATCCAAAGGAATATCCGACTACAGTAGGTGGCCACAACATTAAGTTGGGGGTCAGACTGGTACTAGGCATTTGTCCATCAGGGTGTAAGCACTGCTACCAGTTAGAAGGCCATTTTGGTTGGTAGAACAGTGTGTGATTGGAGGCACACTGGGTCCACAGCAATCTGGCTTCCAGGCCTCTGGGTTAGCAGGCACCTACACAAACTCCCAATGATGCCCTCACACCCGCCCCAAACAGGTGACAGACTCAGACAAGAAATAGGCCAGTCTTTTGGATGTTCCCTGGGACAACAGGTGGCAGCGCCCAGGAGGTAGAATTTGGCAGATGGGCAAGGACCAATCAAGCAAAAGAGACATCATTCATAGGGCTGGCCCTAGAACCTGGAAGCTCTCTATATGCCAGGTATTAACCTTTTAGCTGCTGGATTTTAGAGAGATGAAAGGGAAGAGCCTAAGGGAATGGCAAAATTATGACACCATAAGATTATGAGGACACCCAGAGGGCTTAGGGCCCCAAATATTTATTAACCAATGTGAAAGTATTTTAAGGTCTCAAAGGTAGTAGATGTCATAGTTGTGCCACTCCCCAAATGGCAGAGTAGATATATTTATCTTGCTCTCAGTATTGAACAATTTTTTGGTTAGGAGTTTTTGTTTTTTTTTTTTTTTTCCAACACTTGGAATATATTCTTTCATTGTCTTCTGGGTTTTATTGTTGCTCTTGAGATTTGCATTTCGAGTCCCTTATTTCTAAAAATATATTTGTTCTCTCTGGTTCTTTTTGAGATCTTTAACTGACTTGGATATTTTAAAATTTTTCATATGATGTATTTTCACATGGATTTGTTTTAATTTATTTTCCTTTGAGAATCCATATCTCATCAAATATCAGATGCTATGTCTATGAATATTTCCAATCACATCCTTCTTGCTTTTCCTTCTGGAATTACTATTACACCTTCCCATTCTATATACCAGTCTATTAACTGCTCTTTTATATTTCCATCTTTATATAGTAAATCCTGGTTAACTTCTTTATAAATTTTTGTTTTAGTTCATAAGTTCTATTTACCTTTTAAATTTTTTTACTTGAGGCAGGAGGGTTGTGAGTTCAAAGACAGTCTCAGCAACTTAATGAGGCACCGAACAATTTAGTGAGACTCTGCCCAGCAATGACCCTGTCTCTAAATAAAATATTAAAAGGGTTAGGGATGTGAGTCAGTGGTTAAGCGCCCCTGGGTTAAATTCTTGGTAATTTTTTTTTTACTTGTATCAAGACAGTAAATGCAAATAATTATTTTTACTGATTCCCTTAGTTATGACTTTCATATCACTAAGTAACATGCTTTTATTTATAGTTCTTATTTTTCACACATAGATATTATGTCCATTTTCTATTGTTATATAATCAAAAATTTAGTGGCTTAAAACCATGTATTGTTTCTCACCATTCTGACAAGTAACAACTACTTCTTCTGCTTCATATTGTATTAGTTAAAATTCTGGACAATGAAAGCCCCTGTGACCTCACTTACATAGGTGACAGTGTGTCTTGGCTGCCAGTGGGAACTCAGCTGGAGCTCAGCCAGAACCCCTTGGTTCTCCTTCACAGTGTCTTTGAGAGGGAAATTGCATACTCAGAGTCAATTATTAGGTAAAAATTTCAGATTATTATATCTTCTTGAGTAATATGCTTTCTTATCATACTAAAAAATACCACTAAAACATTTTCATTTACCTTAAAACTTGACCATTTTTCTGCAGACTATCAATCCCCCGCCAAAAAAAAGCAAAAAACAAAAGTCAAATGTTTTCTCTCATGTGTAGCTACTAACACACAGAAAGGAACAGGGAGGAAGGATAGAAGTTCAGTGGATTGGACAAAGGGGACTAAAGGGAAGGGAACAGAGATAGGAATAGGAAAGACAGTGGAATGAATCTGACACAACTTTCCTAAGTACATATATGAATACACCACAGCGAATCTCAACCTTGTGTACATCCACAATACTGGGATCCTAATTAGAATAAGATATACTCCATGTTTGTATAAATATGTCAAAATAGACTCTACTGTCATGTATAACTAAAAAGAATAAATAAATATTAAAAAGAAAAAAAATTGCTATTTTCACTGGTAATGTTCCTTGGATTGATGTTTAATTGATATGATGTCAGCAAATCATAACAGTTCTGTGACTATGATTCATGTTTGTATGGTTATATAATTTTCAATCATTTGAATCCATCCGTATCTTCATATATATAATGTGAATCACTTATGAACAATGTATTGTTGGGTCTTTCTTTCTTAAATCCAGTCTGAAAAAAGTCCCTATCTTTTAATTATTGTGTTTAGTCCATTTACAGTTAAGGTAATTATATGGTTGGTTTAAAAGCCTCTCACAATTTGTTTTTTATTTCTCCCATAAGTCTTTCTTATTGTTCTTGTTTATTGATTTCTTTTGGATAATTTGTTATTTATTTACTTCCTTGCTTTTAATATTCTTTTACATATTGTATTGACTTTATAACTGCAACGTGTGTGTGTGTGTGTGTGTGTGTGTGTGTGTGTGTGTGTTTCCTTTTCTATGTGTCTTTTAGTGATTGCTTGAAGGCAGTGTTCCTCAGCAGGGGGCGATATTGAACTCCAGACAACATTTGGCAATATCTGAAGAAATTTTTGGTCACACTAGAAAAGGCATATGCAAATTTAATCTAGTGAAAAGAGGCTAGGACACTACTAAAAATCCTGTAATGAACAGGGTAGACCCCTCAACCACTACCCACACACATACACAAAGCGAAGAATTATCTGGCCTAAAATGTTAATTTGCTGAAAGTAAAAAATCCTGCTCTCGGGAGTAATATATATTCTTAATTTGTCATAGAATATCTTGAAATTACATTAAACTATTTCCTTACTAATAGAAAAATGTCACAATTGCATATTTTCATTTAACCTCCCCCTTTCTTTGTGCTATTATCATATGTTTTACTTCTGCAACTCCCACAATACACTGCTATTTTTGCATTATAAGGCCAATTTTCCTTTGAAATTTTTAGAGAAAAAACAGTGTTTTGTATTGATACACATTTCTAGTGCTCTTCATTCTTTCTTGTAAATCTGGGTGTCCATCTGGTATTGTTTCCTGAAGCCTGAAGAGTATCCTGCAGCACTTTTTTTTTTTTTTTTTTTTTTTTTGGTAGTAAAAATCTGTTGCATTGAATTCTTTCAGCTTGTGTTTTTCAGAGAATGTCCTTGTTTTGCCTTGATTTTTGAAAGTCATATTCCCTAGATTCTAGTTGACAGGGTTTTTCTTTTTTCCTTTAAAGATTATATTTCCTTAGAAATATTGTTGCATTGTGGTTTCTACTCTTTCTGAGGAGCATTTATTTATTTACATTGCTGGGGATCAAACCTAAGGTTTCATGCATGCTAGGCAAATGTTCACCATGATCTCACAAATAGCATTCTCATCCTTGTTCTCCCATTATGGATCTCTTGGGGTTTGCCCGATGCATTTTTTAAAAAATTTTTTATAGGTTTTCTCTTTATTTTTTTGTTTTCAACAATTTGACTATATTATGATGTGATGCAGATTCTTTGTATTTATTCTATTATGGTTTGTTTAGGATTTGGGGGATCTGTAGTTTGAGGTTTTTTACCAAATGTAAATAATTCTTTTACCATTATTTTCAAATACATTTTTCCTCTCCAGTTCTTTCTTTCCTCCCCTTCTGGGACTCAAGCACATGTATACTATACCACTTAACAGACTCTCATAGGCTACTTAAATTCTAATATTTTCTCCAATCTTTTTATCTCCAGATTGGTCAATTTTTACTGAATTATTTTCAAGTTCACTAATCCTTTTGTTTGCATTTTGCAAGTTGCTATTAAGCCCATCTGATACATTCCTTTATTGCTGATCTTGCATTTTATAAGAAAATTTTTACTTCTAAATTTTTTTTTAGTGTTTCTCTAATGAAATGTTATATATCATGGCCTATTATATTCAAGTTTTCTTGTTTATGCTTTCACCTATTTATAATAGTTTCATTAAGAGTCCTACAGTGTCAAATACCTGTGTCTCATCTCTAGATCTACTTTATTTGACTATATTTTATATTGATTATGGGTCTCATATTTCTATTTATTTTCATGCTCATTTAAAAGTTAATTTGTAGATATTGTCTGTAAAGTAACAATAAAAGTGGAGTATAATTTTTGTTTTGTTTTTTTTTTCTTTTAGTTATCTCCAAAGAGTACATGATCTTTGTGAGGGTGACGGTGACTTTTCAGATTTTTCTTTCATTCGTGTTGAATGGAATCATGGAGTCAAGCCATACTTTTTTGTTTTTAATTTGAATTGAATCTAATTAGCCTATTTCTCAATAAATTAAATGTCTGATTTCTTTTTTATTTCAACTGATACACAGTTGTGTTATAATTTCAGATACTTTTGACTCATTTTTAGGTTTTGTCAGGGTCAAGAATACAAGCAGTTTGAGGATATGCAAGAATATATATTGTATCTATTTTCCAACCTGCTCTCCACCATTCCTTTTTTGGCAATTCTTGTGAGTAGTATTTCAGAAAGAGGATTTATTTTCAAATCTGGAGTTTATTCAGGTTATTTAATGTTCTATCACACATAACCCCAAATTTAGCAGTTTAATATTTGAAATTAAAATATTCAAATTGAAATAAAACTAAGATTTGAAATAAAAGTGAACCCTTCACTATGGTCAAGGATTATGTGGATTAAGTTGAAGGTGAGTTAATGACAAAGAGCAGGAATTATCTGGAGGCAGCTCTGATCACATGCCTCCTGGCTGATGTTGACTATTGACTAAGGATGACCCAGAACACCTGAATAAGCCCTCTCCTCACCATGGTGTGCAATCAGGTTGCAAAATTATGTATCCCAAGAGAACCAGGTAGAAGCGTTATCACCATTTTTGACTTGGTCTCCAATTTAGCCTATCATATTATTTGTGCCAGTGTCACAAACTTGACCAGATACAAGGGAATGATCTTGGACCCTACCACTCATTGGGAAGAATGTCAGTGTCACAGTGAAGGAAAGTGAATACAAGATGGGAGATATCATTGAGGCCATTCTGGAAAACTCAGTCTACTATAGGCTTCTTCCAGATTCCAGTGAACTCCATGAACCCACCTCCATGAACCCACACTGCTAATACCTGGCTGGTTTCTCCTTTTCTTCCTCTTTGGCAGGCCAACTCTCAATCTGCCCATATTAAGACCAGGCACCTAATACTGAGAAGAAAGATGCTAGGACCTTCTATTCACATCTTTGAAAGTTAGTTTATCTGGGTTTACTTTTGTTCACCACTCCTTGCTGACTTCATAAAAAATGTGATTTTAATTTTGTTGGGGGGTTTTCTTACTATTACCAAGTGTCCATCATGTCCTTCTATATCTTAACAGGAAGCAGAAATTTTTCCCTAATTTAATTTCAGTGCTCTTATTTTTAATTTCTACTAGTTATATTTTAATTAATATTTCTTTTGTATTTTCTCACTTTCTTTTTAATGACACTATTTTAAACATGTTTATTTATAGTTTCCATCTGACTGTTTTACTATATTTATTCTATAAAATTCATAGGGTACTTTGTCTTGCTGCTATTTCTTAATTTCTTCCAATAAGCATGGCACTTTGTTTGTAATATGTAATTGCAGGTTAATTATCAATGTGGTTTTATATTTGTGGGAATCCTGTACAACCTGAATGAAAGTTATGCCCCCAACACAGAATGAATTTGTTTTGCTTTCCAAGAAACCTCAACCATGACTCTGCCCCTAAGCCACATTTTTTGTTCATTTCTTGGCCTTGGGTTGCAAGACCTTGAGATTAATATAATTTCTAGATCCATAACTAGAAAAAAAAATAGGGCATTTTTCTAACCCAGATCATATCATTATTAACAAACTTTCTTTTTATCTACCAGTGTAGTGTGGGACTTTCTTCTACTCCTACCCCCACCAATCATTTCATTAAGGCTCAGTGAAATCCTCCAGTGTTTTCTGGCTTTACACAGAGTCCTGCCTCAACTCCTATCCTTGTATGGGTCCATGGTTTTGTCCCCAAGAGGATGTTAAAACCTGGGCTAGTTCTTACCACCCTTCTTTGCTCTGATCTTTGATGTTAGAACTGAACTCAGCGGATTCCCTTCCTTTAACTGGCTGGCACCATGTTAGAGTCTTCTAATAAAGGGTTCTGTTTGCAGAGACACTACAGGCATGGAAGCAGTGACATTGTTTTTCCAAAGTTTTAAGTCCTGGTCTGATTCGCACAGTGGCCATAGCCCTTCTGCATCAGAGGCAAGTGCTCCCTAACCCACTCAAGTGATTCAAAGAATGCATCTTCTCCGTTACCACAGTGGCAGCCAGCGTGTTTCTATGGCATCCATGTATCTTCCCAGAAAATGAGAAGAATCTTCCTCTAAATTTCTAAATTCCTTCCTTGTTTACTTTTCCTTATTTTCAGGAATGGTAGCTACTCCCTACAGTAGCCATATCTATTTGACCTTAGAGTTTTCTTCTCATATTATTCACCATTGACCTACTTCATGAGTAAGTTTTCTGTTCAAATTTAGTACAGTTTCTGAATGGGCATGAGAGATTTGGAACACGCTCCGCCCAGTGGGGACACTCCATACCAATCATGTAACTGTTCTTATTAATCCCTGTCTTTGTGAAATGTCATTGTTGTGTGAGCAAAGAAGGAAACAAATCATTTTGTGTGCACTGTATTCAGCAATATTGACCAACTAATGAAACTCAGCACACAGAAACTCAGTCAGAATGGTGATTGAGAGAGGAGTTAGGTAATTTCCCCCTTGTACTTTAAGCACAGCATTTTGTGTCTATTTTCTTGAAAAAAAATCATCCATATGGTCTATGTAGCTATTAAGTTATGCAAATGTAAAGTAAAAGATCTTCATGAAAAACAAAGGGAGTTGAGAGTAGTAATTTTAAGGAGTCAAAACACTGATAATGTAAAGAGCTATTTGCACTATAGGTAGAGTTGGTCCTCTTGGACCTTTCTTTGAGAAATGTTTGGTAGTTTTTTTTTTTTTTAACACAGCTTATTCATTTAAGCTGTGATGTGTCTGAATGTGTTACTTACATTTATGAAAATATCTCTTATTCAAGCCATTCTTAAGTGCTAAGGAGCTGAAACTAATTTAGTGCACTTGAATTCTACTTTATAATGTAAGTAAATATGTACAAAGGAATTAGCCAATGCTGGATCATTTTAAACCTAGGCTGTATTATTGGTCTTTCACATGGTATTATTTAAGATTAAATAAACAAGACTTTAGGAAAATGATAGCAAATTGTTGGGTTAAGATGAAGATTATTCCATTGAGTAACTAAGACTAAACACTGATAATTGGTAAGGAGGCAAGGTGTCCTCTTTACTCCGGGGATATTCTTACTTTCAGCCATCTGCAAAGGGGAAGATCATGGGACAAACAAGACCTGAGATTTGAGGATTTTTTTCCTCTAAGGCCACATGTCTTAGAGCCTGAATTCAAGTAGTGGTGTGGAGTGTGCCTGAAGACAGTCCTGAGCAGCGGAAGTTTTTAAAATCTAGCATTTTTTTCCCATAGGATGCCAGGGATGTGGCTACAAAGGAAATTATAACTTGCTGATGAAATCCCTTCAGTGTGGATAATAATAATTCACATTTATATTTGTGGTAATATAATTGTAGTAAAAGTATATATAGTACATTATATGTATTGTAGTACCTTATACAAGCACTTGACAGATGCTTGATCATTTATCCTGAAAACAAAGGTAAGTAAGTTTTATTATCTTATTACTTCTATTTTAGAGTGATAATATCTAGCACTTTGTCAATTTTGGTAATCTGAATTATGTAGTGAATTAAATGGATGAGTTTTTGTCTCTGTTTGGACTAGTGTGATAATGGAGAGCACAGAATTCTTCCCCTTACAGGGACTACCTATCATATCAGACCAACCTGATAATAACAGTTGATCTCAAACTGAAGACATGGTTAACAGCTATTAGAGGATTCTGAGCAAACAAGATAATCAAATTTGGAACCACATAATCCAGAAGATGGTTGGAAGTGCATTCTGATTGACTCCTTGAGTGTCTATGAGGGGAAAAACAAACAAACAAACAAAACAAAAAAAAAAAAAAAAAACAACTTCCCTTGACATGATAAAATACTACAGAAGGGACTTTTGAAGGGGTTGGAGAAGAGAAGTCTTGATACCAGGAAGCTGGGGTAGCAAACTGACTTTAAGGGGTCATCAATGCAGATAGTCTCTTACTACTAAGATAGACTCGAATATTCTCCTTGACCAATTATAATATAAACAAACTCTCAAGTTGTGATGAATTAAACACATAAAACTTGAAATACTCTTGACTATGATCTTTACTTGACTATGATCTTTATACCTCTGCCCAAATTTAAGTGTTGGGGGAGTCTTACTGTCAGAATTGGTATTCTTTTTTTTTTTTTTTTTTAATCACCCACTTCCAACACCACTTCTCCTCTTTGAGGCCCCAAAGAGGGTAAAGATGCCTCTTCAGATGTAGATTAGTGACATAGCTAGTGAAACCTTACTTTCAGGACCTCTTACCTGCACGGGTGCCTTCCAAGATCCTGTACCTAACTACAGTTTTACACTTAGAGATGCCCCCCAGGTTTTATGAACTACAAGTCCACAAAACCCTGATATACCTCTGGATATGGTCCTTGCCGGAAAGCCAGCGTGGGGGCTGGAATTCAGTACATGAAGATATTGTAATGGCTTTCTTCCTTTCAGATTTTCTGGTCTGGAAAGCTAAGCTACCATACTTTCCTCAGAATTCCAGGAGAACTGGGTGTTCTTAATGTTACACTTTTAATCTATTATATGACCTTGCACAAATTATTTAATTTCTTTAGGAACTCTTTCTCATCTGTAAAACAAAACAAAGTACATCTACTTCACAAACATCCCTTATAACTGTGAGGTTTCTTCCTGGCAATTTTGCTTAACCAATAGCAGATCATCATTAAACTGAATGTTTACAAAAGCTACATTACAATGAAGATAAAATTCTTAATATCAAATTGGTGAAAATTTGCAAGATGATAAATTCCAAAAACCTCTTATATTAGCATGGTAATTTAATACATTTCTAAAACTAAAATGTTAAGTTGTTCTCCTCAATTTATTATCCACCCACACTGAAGTTAAGATATCATCAGTTTCTAAATGTCTGCATTGGTTATCAAACTTTAATTGAACTGGTTATTCACTAATCTTTTCTTCTGATGAAGCACATTAAAAGTTTACTAAATATTAATTGATCATTATAAAAAAACTGAGAAAACAAAAATTAGAAAAAAATCTCCCCAAATTCACAATTTTGAAATAACTCCTTTTAATATTATTTTTATCAGAGCATTATAATTATACACAGCATTTGGGTTCATTTTGACAAATCCATATAGGAAAGAAATTTTATTTCAATTCCTATGCCCCCTTTCTTCCTCTCTTCCCTCTCCCTATTCTCCCTCCTCTACTAAACTTACTTTTTTCTACATACACATAAAGGTGAAATTTCCTTTGATACCTTTATATGGATATAACATAATTTTGTTAACTTCATTCCATTATCTTCCCCTTTCTCTTCCTTCCTCCCTAATTCTCATTCTTCTTCTACTACACTGATCTTCCTTCTAATACATTATCTATTGACAGGCATTTGGGTTGACTCCATAATTTGGCTGTTGTGAATTGTGCTGCTATAAACACTGAGGTGGTTGTATTGCTTTGAATAAATACCAGGGAGTGGGAAAGCTGAATCATATAGTAGTTCCATTCCTAGTTTTTTGAGGAATCTCCACACTGCCTTCCAGAGTGGTTGTACTAATTTGCAGACCCACAAACAATGTAAAAACGTTTCTTTTTTACCCATGTCCTCACCAGAATTTATTATTATTCGTGTTCTTGATAATTGTCATTCTGACTAGAGATGATATCTTAGTGTAGTTTTGATTTGCATTTTTCTCATATTTTCATATTTACCAAGCCTTTATTTTTCCTTAGGAATATATATAAGAAAGAAGTATGTGCTTTGATTTAAACATGATTTGATATATATATATATATATATATATATATATATATATATATATATTATATATAAAATTTTCTATCCTAACTTAACTTTTCTCACATATTATTCAGAAAGCTTTTTCTATATTACTAGTTTTTCAAAAAACATTTATGAGACTACATAATAAGAACATAGCAGCAAATTTCCCTATCCTTCTATGGTGAAGCATTTAGTTTGTTTGACTTTTGTGAAATATTTCCAAATGATTTTTCAGAATGAGTTTCACTGAACTCTTGCAAATACTTAACATTTCATTTGTAATTTTTTTTTAACTTGACGAGCAAACAATGACTTCTCATTGTTTGGATTTACATTGTTTTGCTTAGTGGAATCCTTTGAAAATGTTTTAGTCATTTATATTGCTATTGAAGATCATATCCTCATTAAGAAAGCATATTTACTTTTTTAAAAAAGATTAACTTTTTATAAGGTTTTACAAGTATGCCTATAGGAAGAATGCTCTATTAAGTCTATAGCTGTGAACTTTTAATTCACTATTGTGCATGTGTATTAATTAGACTTGATCCCAGGATGTTGTACATGCCAGGCAAGGTTTCATTAAGTTGCCAAGGCTAGTCTGGAACTTGCAATCCTCCCCTCAGCCACCACACCCAGGTACTTGAATTTTTTATTTTGCAATAACTGTGGTGTTACATTCAGTTTTAAGAGATGATGACTTAATCTAGTTATCCTCAAAGGGAGTATCTTTAAAAAATATATAGCAGTGTCACAACCAGGATATTGATATAGCCAAATACAGGCTTTCATCACTACAAGGATCTACTCCCCACTCCCTGGGCACCAGAAATAGCCAGCACTTTGTCCTCCCATTTCTATCATTTTGTCATTTCTAGAACGGACTAGAAATAGAATTGTACACTGTGAGCTTTTCAGATTGGCATTTTCATTCTGCATAATTTCCTGCAGATTCATTGAAGATGTGTTCATCGATAATGTATTCCTTTTTATTAATTAGTATTTCAGAGGTGTACCAGTTTCCTTAAATATTTATAAACTTTAACGACTATTTCATTAATATATTTACTTGATTCCAGAGACCAGGAAGGGCAAAGAGACAGTCACTATTTAGGAAGTCATTCAGTCATTTCACCAACACTCATGGATAAGCGTACACTATCCTATGTATTTGATTACAAAGCTGAGTAAGTTCCAAATAAAATTAGTTAAGTGGTGCTAATACTGAAATCCAAGGTGGCCTAGATTTCAGGAATAAAGTAATTGAACAAATCAAATAACATTTTATCATTAATAACAATTTTCTAAAATACAGCAATTTCACTAGGATTAATTAAAACATTAATTCATTGACATATCTCTTTAGTCAATAAAACATCTCGCTCACTGGACTACGCATTCACCAAGCTACATCTTGTGTATGATTTTAAGGCAACCTGCTACAAAAACCTGATTTTTTTAATGTGGCATCTGAAGCACAGTGCGATGGCTGACGCCTATAATCTCAACAAATGGAGAAGTTGAGGCAGGAGGATTACCAGTTCAAGGCCAGCCTCCGCAAATTAACAAGAGTCTGTCCTAAAAAATAAAAAAATTTTTTTTTTAAATTTAAAAAAGGCTGGGGATGTAGCTCCGTGTTTGTTTGAACACTTGGGTTCAAACAAACAAAAACCAAAACCATGTATTTGAACAGGGATGCCACAGATCAGGAAGATTTCCCTACACTCCTCTCCAACAATTCTGGGCAGATCATTGGCAAGGTTGGTGACCCTGAAAGATCCTAGCACTCTTGCAGATTTCCTCTGGATCCCAACTTCCCCACCTGGCCAGTAGTGCACCATTAATAAATTCCCTTAGTACACTGACAGCGGGTATGGAAATTGTGAATGAGATCCAGAAAAAGAAATCATTGGTGCGCTCAGCATAATTTCAATCCATTTCTATTCCCAACGATGGTTGTATATTAACAAAAACGAAGCATATGCTACAGAAAAATGCCTTTCACATTCATTGCTTTCCGGCCTGGGGTTCTAGGGAGACGCTCCCAGGGCTTTAGTACAAAGTTCGAAGGCTGAACCTTAACGATACGACACTCGGCGCGCTCGGGGCCCCGAGCCCCGAAACTGCAAGAAGAGAAGGAAACTTTCTAGTCCGGTCAAGGTCCGACAAATACAACACCCACACCCAGCAATCGAGCCGGGTCAGAGGCTGAGGCTGAGGCTGGCGGAAGTGAGGCAAGGACCGGTCGCCGGAGGAGGCGGGGCCGCCGAAGAAGGGAGCCCAATCGGGGCCCAAGAGCGACCGGGGGTGTGGCAGCCTCGGCTTCCCAGCTCGGGCCTGGCTGGCGGGAAGGCGGGGCCTGCGCGCACGACTCCCAGGGACTGGCCTACTGCGGCGGCCGGAGGCGGTCACTCGTCTTGGGCTTGGGGACTGAGGCGAGAAGGCCATGCTGCTGGCCAGGCAGTCGAAACCCCGCAGCCCGGCTCTCCTCTCTCGCGCGGCCACGGCTTGGGGGCCTCTGGACTAACCGCTGCCTTTGTTCCGAGCGCCTCGTCCCTCCCGTTGCCCCAGCCCCTCACGCTGCCGCGCTCCGGCCGGCCCGCCCTAGCTCCCTGAACCCTCCTTCGGCTCGTGCCGCGCGGATGCGGCTGCCGGGCCTGGGTTTGGGCTTTGAGCGGGAGGAGGAGGAGCAGCGGCGGCACCTGGGCGGCATGCGATGGGGAACTGCTGCTGGACGCAGTGCTTCGGGCTGCTCCGCAAGGAAGCGGGGCGGCTGCAGCGTGTAGGAGGCGGCGGAGGGTAAGCCCGCTAGGGGACTGGCCCAGCCCGAGAGACACCTCTCCAGCTTCTGGCGGGGAACCCACTCAGTGTTGCCCATCTGTTAGGAGGGTCCGAGAGCCTTGCTATCCTTACAGCTTAACAGGCGTCGAGTGGGTTGATGGTCGTGGAGGCCCTGCTAGGGGGCGGTCTCTGGGCCTCCTCGCGAAAGAGGTTGAGGAGGGGGCGGGGTGTGGCTCCTGCCACCCCCAGCAATACTCCTTGTCACGCGGGGAAGCAGTCACGGGAGGCATCATCTCGAGGAAGCTGGTGCACTCTCACGCTAATGGGCAGGAGGACCGGCCCTACAGCTACCTGGACACACCCTACATTGAGTTTGGGTTTAATTCCAAAGTCGGTATCGCTGTATTTGATCTCCTCTTTAGTCCTGACAGGGGAGGTGAGAATTTGGCTGCAAAGTTAATGCCTCAGACGGATTTTAAGTAGAAGTCATCTGGATGCAGAAATAAAATAAGATTCCAGGCACTGGTGAACTTTTTGATAGAAGGAGTTGCTAAATTGCTGAGTTTCCATTGGGCATTCAGATTTTTGGTACTGATGACAAGAGAGACAATGTGTCATTTTTTTCACATTATTTTATTTTGAAATTTGGAGAGGAATGCCATGCAGTGACTGCTACCCACACACACACTAGGTAAATCCAAGTGTTTCTGAACCTCACTCCTTGAGTGAAACTGTGGATATGCTAAGGTTTTTCTATCCACACCATAGAGTAAAAAATTTTATATTCCATTTTTGTGTTTTATTTAATAGAGTATTGAGAAAATTGGGGCAAATTCCTTTGGAGTTGACTTTGTTGTTAATAACTATTTCTCAGGAATCCAAACCTACAATTGGAAAATCTGAACCAAGCCACTTTATGTAAGGAATAAACTATTTCGCACTTTTTGAAACATTGCTGAGTTTTCAGCATCTGCCCCACTTAGCCAATAGTATTAAGTAATAAGATGTTCAGCATAAACATGCAGAAATCAGATGATTATAATTTGAGCCATTGGGTAATGAAGATCTCATAAAATATAATATGATTCACATATCAATCAGGCATTGTATCATCACTGATACAAAGTAGTTTAAATTTTACTCCTAATGTCCCTGGAATGGAAGTTATAAGGATTTACAGATTTTTCTGCCTGATTTAGTCTTTTGGTTTCCCTGAATTATTACTATCACTGTTACAGGGGGCATGATTGCTGTTTTATCTTGTCATCCACAATCTTCTAATTTACCTCTAACTGTTGTGTGTGTGTGTGCACCCATAGAATTACGTTGTTTAAATAGGCTTCCATAAGAACTACATGCACACAATAGTAGGATATTTGCCTTTTTTATTGTTTGTCTTTGTGTTGAGGAGGTTAAATTCTAACCTTTAGAAAGGAAGGAGAGTCTTAATTCTAAATAGGCAAAAAATACTGTTTGCCTTTGTACTACATTATATAGATTTTGTGGAATTTTTGTTTTATCACAGAGATTTTACAAACTAATTATGTATTAAAAGTGTAGATTCTGGTCCCTGAGCACATGAGCTGGAAGAAATCAATGAATCAATGTGTTAAATGTCCATGTTTAAATGTCATTGAAACATGGGTTTTTTTATCTATGAGTTGTAAATGCTGTCATCTGAAACCATACAATCAATATTGATTCTATTTCTTTTAATTCAAAAACACAAGTTTTGACAGTTTCCTTACTTGAATCCTTTGATAATTTACTGTTTAATATTAATCTTAACATTTTTCTAGCAGCTTTTTGTAAACATTTAGACAGGTAGATATAATTATTTACACAATAAGGTTAAATTTTGTCTCTCCATTTGGTTGCTATTTTTATCCACCTAGTAAGTTTTGATTTTCCTTAAGGCATAGTTAACAAAAACTTGATTTGGTTTTATATGTCATCGTAGTGACCACAGGTAGAAAAATAGGGCTTGCTGGGTTTTCTTAGGCTGATTCAAACTGGACTTCACAGGAGTGCTTTATGATGCAAAGCCTGGTGTCTTACTCTTGCAGATTTCCCAGGAGTACTCAAAATCAGATCACTCTTATCCAGTCTCAAAACCAGAGTTAACCAAAAATACTACAGAATTCTAGAATTGTATATTCTAGAATATCTGTTGGCTAGTCAAAATATTAGTATCAGTGTTGAAGTATATATTGGAAATCTTACTGCTAATAAAGTTATTTGGTGATAAAATAGGGTTTTAAAAAATATCTTTTAAGAAATAAAATTTAGACATAATGAGTTATCCTTCACTGAAATTTAGCCTGCCAACACATTCTAGAGAGCTCCACCTGCTGGTTAGTTGTTCTGTTTCTTTAGGCAGTATTAGAAAACTTTCATGGAGATTTTGTGTCCCTTTCTTAGTTTTATTTTTTCTCAGAGACCCCAGTTATGTTTTATTGTATTGTGTTTTAATTCCCATCTTTACTTTGCTTTATAATTGCACACAGTGGTTCCAGTTCTCATGTTCTATAGTTTAAGGGTACAATTATGTTTTTTATCCTCCTCAGTATTTAACAGTTGTTCCCTCTTTTGGCTCCAAGTAGCAGAGTTACCTTAGGCAATAGTTTCCATGATTTCATGGTTTCCTTTCTCAGTAAAAATAACATTAATAATATTTTACTCATTACTTGTATGCACCAGGCACTGTTCTAAGTACTTTATATTTCCTCATTCATTCCTCGTCACGCTCCTATGAAGAAATAAGTACTATCACATATTGAGTATCCCATAGCCAAAATGCTTGAAACAAGAAGAACTTCAGATTTTAGATTTTTGTAGATTTTAGGATATTTTCATACACATAATGAGATAATTTAGGGATGGGATCCAATTGGAAATACAAAACTTATTTATGTTTCATTTATACCTTGTACAGATAGCCTGAAGGTAATTTTTATAGTATTTTTAGTGCATCTGCATTTTGACTGCTGCCTATCATGTGAAGTCAGGTGTGGAATTTCCCACTTATGACATTGTGTCAGAGCTCAGAAAGTTTCTGATTTGGGATCCTTTCGTGAAATATTTAGGATGTTGGGATTAATTATTTCAACCTGTACAAGTATTATAGGTTAAAAACTGAAGCTTAGAAAGTTTAACTTGTCTAATAAGATAGAAGAATGGGATTGCAGCCCTCTGAATTCAGATCCCTTTTTCTTTCTAAGGAATATCTCATGACTCTTTATTCTGTATATAATCATTTGGTTGTTATCTCTCCACACACTATCTTGTACTTTGTTACTGGAAGATCATTGAACATATCTCAACAACCTGACTTTATTCTGTGTGATGAGCTATTGAAATTGTGCTCTTGACCTCTGTAGCATCACTTTTCTCTTTTTTTTCCTTCTGATCCTCTCCTAGCTATTCTTACTGTATCTACTTATTAATAATATGGAGTTTTCCTGTATTTTCCTTTTATTGATTCCCTTCACCTGTGTGCTAACATTCCCCAGAAGAAATTTCATCTGTTTCTACAATTTTGAACAGCTACCACTTCCAAATCTCCTGCATTCACCTATTTTCAGTTGCCTACTGAAGAGATACTCCTGCAGATATTCTGTTCAATCTCTGCAGAACCTGTTTCCTTCCACTGCACTTCTGCCTTTAACATTGCCTCTCCTTTTGCCTAGTTAGTAGCTTCCAGACTGCTTTCCTTATAGTATCTCTCTGCACATCTTCCTTTTCTGTCACTGGAGTTAGGTTTCCTAAAACCCATATTGGATCGTGCCAGTCCATTATTTATAACTGCATGCTGCTTCCTGTTTCCTACAGTTAAAATTTCTCAGTTTTTTTTTTTCATCCTATGACAGCCATGATGAATTGCATAGTATTCAAATATGCAACATAATGTCTGTTGGTATACTCAGGATGATGGCAGTTGTGCATTAGGGTATCTATAATCTTTGTCTTCTTGTTTAGAAAAATCATGTCAATGCAAATCAATGAGAAACAAAAGAATAACATTGAAGCTATTCTAATTCCAGAAAATTAGCTCCTTCAGAAATCTTAGTATTTTAACTTTTTTGATTAATTATTATCCTTGAATGAGTAATATCAAGTTTAAACTTCTGAAGAGGTAACTTAACCTTAACCTTACCCTGTTTTGCTAGCCTTATTCTTTGCTGTTCGCTCACTTGCCACATCCTCAGTCTCCTCTGTACCAGATGAACTGTGAGTGTTCCTGTTCTCTTAAAATACAGTGTTCTCTCACCCTGTGCTTTTATATGTGATATTTCTTCCTTCCTCATTTCCTGGTTTGGGTGCACATTTACTTATCTTTAAATATTGCTTTTCCTATAAAATTTGCTCCAGCCCCACAAGATAACATTTTCTCCCTGAGGAAATAATTTTTTCTTCAGGTTCTACATCAGGGGTTGGTAAACTTTTCCTGTAAATGGTTAGATAATATGTATTTTAGGCTTGGCAGACTGTACAGTCTCTGTTGTAATTTCTCAGCTTTGCTGTTTTAGTACAAGAACAGCTGTAGCAATGTATCAAGAAATGGGTAGTGACAATATTCCAATAAAACCTTATCAACAGAAACAGATAGTAGACTTGGTCATGGACCATGGTTTGCCAACTCCTGGTAGGTAGCATGATATTGGCCGAGAGTCCTTACATTCCAATACTATATTTTTATCTTTATCTCTTCTCATTCTCAGTATCAAATGTTTGTTGAATGAATAGTATTATCTATGAACTTATAGGATTTCCAAAACAGAGATTTCTTCTGTCCTTCAGTTTCTTTTTTGGATCTCGAGATAATTCCCTAACTTTGGCAAAAACACCCCCATCCATATACTCATGCTTCTTTATGTTGACTCTTTAGGAGACCATTTAGAGTCACAATGAAAAATTTAAAAATATTTTAGCATAATGTATGTCACTGAAGTACAGTAATTGATAGTGTTATTTGTAAGAGATTCATGTTGGTGTTTTGCATGTATGTTTACTAGCTTTGAAAAATACGAAAGTGTAAGACATTTCTGTTGAAATCTTAGAAGTTGGGAAAGAAAGCAGTAGTGAATTTAAATGGATATGAATATCTTGTACATTCAGTGTTATAGCTCAAAGATTCCCTAGGGCTCTGTTCTGAACCTTACTATATTCTTCCTTAATGTATTTTTCTCTTTAATGTGCCTTTTGGGTAATGGTGTGAAAACATATGACTTTACCTCTACCCATATACTAATGAGTTCAGTCATTTCCTGCTGAGTTCTGAAATATATAATTGCCTCCTGAATATTTCCATGTGGATATCAAATATAACTTTTAAAATTCATTTTACAAAGCCAAACTATCTTTATTTCCTTCTCATAACCCTTTTTTCTTTGTAAGCCCTAACATTATGACTTTGTTTCCTCTCCTGAGTGGTAAACATTCTGTGAGCCTGACAATCATATTAAATTCCTCCCTTTCATTCACCCTCCAAACCCAGGGTATAAAGTCCTACAGATAATTCCTTCTGAATGTTGCCTACATCTTTCCATCCTTTCTGCCTCAGTAAAGACCTTGCTGTCTTCTATATTGTAGTTCTGCACTCATGGTGGTACCTTTTGGGCTTGTATCTTTCTACTCCAATAAACAAAGAGAAGGAACCATTAGAACTTAGTTAGATCCGAAGTCTCTTGCCAGCTGTTTTCCTGTCTGCTACGTCTTCCATTTAACAGCTTAAGATTTGTCTTGTCTTCATGTTTCCGTTTTCTTCTCACTTAGTCTTCAAGGTAATCTAATGTTCCCCTTTCCTGCTACCTCTTTCCTTGAATCTCTGTCCACTGCATATGTTCATTTTCTTCTCAGTCATTACATATTGGAGTCCTTCAAAATGTATTAGATTCTTCTCACTGTCTGTACTCCTCAGGGTATAGCGTGCATATAGCTGCTAACCTAGAAGTTGCCTTTGATGCTACTCCGCATCATCCCACACTTCCAATCTATCGTCAAGACCAGGTGTTTTTCTGTACTTTCTAAATAGCTTTTTAATCCACCCACTTCTCTTTCTGCTGCCATCTTAATCCAAGCTGTCATCTTGTGTTGCCTAGATTTATAATATCCTGTGTTAAAATAGCACTCTTCCTCCTTCACCATTCTCTGGCTCTACTTTATTTTCCTTCATAGGATTTGCCATTCTATGACTTTGTAGACTAAGTACTTATTTGCTCTTGTCCGTTGCTCCCTGTAATAAGAGTATAAATTGCCTGAGGTCAGGGACTTTGTTTATTCCCATATCTGCAGTACTCCAGCAGTGCTTGCCATATAATAGGTCCTTAATAAATATTTATTAACTGAGGGAATAAACTACCAAGTGGATCTACCCACATCTATTCCTGACTTTTTTCCTGCATCCTGGAGATTATGAGATCTTAAATGCAAATCTGTGACACAAGCACAGCACAAAATTATTTTTAGGCTGTCTAAAGACCGAAATCTTTAGAATCTTTAATGTTAACATCCAAGATTCTACATTGTCTATTCCTTGCCTACTTTTGTTGTTGTTGTTGTTGTTGTTGTTATTATTATCATCTGTGTCACACTCTACCTTGAATCCATTTTTATTTAAGTAACTTCTACTCACTCTTCTCTTAGATGCTAGTTTAAGAATTATTCCCCACAGAAGTCTTTCCATTCCCAGCCCCTTAGGTGATAAGAGTTCACATTATCATGGAATGATGTTTTCTTCTGAGTATTTCCTCAGGTTATGATTATCCTTCAAATGATAAGATTATTTAGTTAATGTCTATCTTCTGCTCTCAAAATAAAGGAAGGAGTTAATACTGGGTTTTGCTTACCCTTAAACACTCACCTCCTACTTAACTGCCTCATTGGTAGTCCATTTTCAGTAGACAGTTGTTGACTGAATTAGTGAATACAGTTTTTTTAAAAGTGATGTTCTTTTTACTCCCCCTTGCTTTTAGTCCTTTCTCTGTGATCCCCTCTTTCCCTTTCTTGGGACCTATCTAAATTCCTCTTCTTCAATGTGATTTTTTTTTTTTTTTTTTTGGTATCCTTAATCTAAACATTTCCCTCTCAAAGCAAAATAGTTATTAATATCTGCATGACTACCCTGTTCGACTATAAGCATGTTGGGCACATGGATCAATTTTTATATTTTAAATTCATAGTTATGCCTGTCATTCAGTAACCCAGTGAAAAATATGAATAAGATTTAAAAATTCAGTATCATAGATGCATAAATGACAACAGTTTTCAAAAGAAGAAAGTGGTGAGTAATATCAGGTGCTGCACACAGACTGCAGAAGGTGAATGAGAAATAAAAGACCTTTAAGGTCCTTTCTAGTTACTAAATTCCTCTAAATCAGGTTCTTAAAAGGCAATGACTAATTTTTTTAAGCCCATTTTCTGTCTTTGATATGTTCAGAGAGAAGATTTGCTTCCTCTCTTTCAAGGCATAAAATTGATTTTCTGAGTATCTGTTCTTCCTGAATTTGTCTTCATTAGGAGGAGCTTATTAAACAGTAAGTATTGTTACTTTACTCTTACTACATATGTTAGGGTTTTCCAAAAACCAGAACCAGTAGGAGATACCTATATATCTGCCAATAGCTGTGCCTTTATATGGATATAAAATGAGATTTATTATGAGGAATTGGCTTATGCTGTTGTAGAGGCTAAGTCCCATTGTCTTCCCTTTGCAGGCTGAAGACTCTGGAAAGCCAGTGGTCTAAGTCCCAGTCCACGGGCAGCAGAAGACCAAGGAAGATCTTAGCTCAAGCAGTGCAGGAGAGAGAATTCAACCATCCCCCACCTTTTTTGTTCTATTCAGGCCCTCAGCAGATTGGCTAATACCTACCCAGATTAGAAAGGACCTTTTCCTTTACTAGGCCCACCGATTCAAATGATAATCTGTTCCACAACACCCTTGCAAATACACACAGAAATAATATTTTAAACAGATACCTGGGTATCTGGTAGTCTAGTCAGGTTAACGAAATTAACCATGACACCACCTGTGTTGATGCTGTTCCTGCCTGGAAAACTCTATTGATCTTATCTCTTTAGATTTGATTGGTTAAACCTCCACTGAAATATTTAATTATAATTGAAAAATAATGTGTCCATCATTATCTTTCTCATAGTTTTTGCCAGGCATCTGATTTATAACCTTTCCAGTCTTTTGTTCGGGGTGGGGGTGGGGGGGAAGGAATCATGGAAAGATTTTAATTTTTAATAAACTTTGGAACCATTTACCCTGATTCTTCATCATTTATTTATACTGTCAAATAGAAGATATAGGAAAAGACTTTCTTCCTGTATTTTAACAGATGCAGTATAGAAGAATGTGAAGAAAAGGAAAAATAGCAATGTAGAATTTTTGAGAAATTTTTAGTTTTACATTAAAAAAGTATTTACCTGCTATGCAAAATAGCATGAGAAGCATAACAAACTATACTTTCAGTCTGTTCTCAACAAGACAGATTTTAACCTTAAAAAAGATTATCTTTTATCTACCTTGATAACATCGATAAGTAAATATGTTTATAAGAATCTCCACTTCTGTACCATATTATTTTCAAGCTCTTCCAAATTTTTTTATATGCCACCATTGATTAGAGGATAGGCCCCAGGAACCAACCATTACCTCTCTTTTCAACTTCTCTAAAATCCTTGACATGTTTTAAATACATTTTCATGTGTCAGTAGTAGCAAAATGGATATAAAGAAACCTGTTTCATTTCATTTAGAGACAGCTCTTGAGGACATAAGGATTATATATAAATGAATGTCTATGGATGATTTTGGAGAGTTCCTGACTATTAATAAAAGGAAAATGCACTTTGATTTTTCTTAAGTCATTTTTGGGAGCCTTTTAGTTTCAGTTGCTCAACTTTCACCCCAATTGACAACTGAGTATATATACTCTAGAATAGAATGGTTGGTTGTTGCCCACATCATTTCTCACCTTCCCCTACCCTCCAGGGCATGTGACTGAATTCCTGAAAGTTAAATGTAACTATCTATATGATGTGACATTGCCATTTTCTTCACAGCTGGCTCTTGTGATGTGGCTATATTTCTAGAGGACTCTCTAGCATCTCACATCACTTTATATACCTTGTCCTTTCACTTCTGGAAGTGGTATGTCTTGGATTTACCAAATTTATTTTTCTCTTGTTCTTCCACCCTAGACTTCTGCTTTCATATTATATTTCTGTTGAAATTCTGCCAATGCTTCCCATCATCTCTTGATTTCCATTCCATCCGCAAAAACCTCATGATTTTTATCTTCTCATTTTTTTAATCTATCCACTTTTCTCACACCACCCTAATCCAAGCTGTCATCATTACTTACCTAGCCTCAAATTTGATTGCATACATTATTCATGCATTCACTCTATGCATTTATGCCCACTTATTTATCTAGGACTCTTGTGGTTCCTGGCACTTGCCAGAGCAACTAACTACTAAGGCTGGTTTATTCTCCTAAGTTGAAAGAAAGAATTGTATTCCTATTTTTCTATAATTACTTCAAATACAATAAACATTGGTTTTATTTGCTCTATAGGATTATCTTTGATCAAGGATAGTGATTCTTACCTAGAGTGTTTATTCACAATTCCCATTTTCATGTGTGTAGTTCCAGTTCATTTACTTATTTCTCTTCCTGTGTAGTGTTTCATAACATGAATAAGCCATAATTAGTTTATCCATTCTCCTGTTGATGGGCATTTCTGTTATTTTCAGGGTTGGTTTTTGTTTGTTTGTTTTTTGCTATTACTGCTTCAGTTAACATTCAGGTGTATTTGTACTATATTCCTTAGGTATATATAATTACAAGTGGAATTTCAGGGTCATAGCTTATACACATTCAAATGTACTAGAAAATGCCCCAAACTTTTTGAAATAATACCAATTTATATTTTCACCAACAATGGATTTCCGTCATTCCCCTAACATTTGATATTATCAGAGACTTCTTTTCCCCAACATATTAATGTGAAATGCTAGCTCATATTTCCATTAAAACTTTATTGTATTCCTATATACCAGCAACAAATAAATAATGCATGTTTTTAAATTATCTTTTATGATAACAAGGAAACTAGGAATAAATTAGTGATAGACTAGAACAATTTTTTTTAAATCCTATTAAATAAATGGAGGACTCCCCATGTTTAAGATATTCTTTATCAATTGACCAGAAGTTCAGTGCAATTCCAGTGAAAATCCTAACAAAATGATTCCACAGATTTTGAAGAAGGTAGAATTGTCCTATCAGTTAAAAAAGTTCTAATAATTAAAACCCTGTATTATTGGCACAAATATAAACACATAATTGAGCATAATAGAATATAGCCCCTGAGCTCTGTGTCAACCTGAGGGTGAATCTCAATAATATTCATTTTTAACAAGGTGATTATTTCTTACCCAACTATGTGAATGACTTCTTTATTAAACTAGAATTGTTATGACTAAAAATCTATTAGTTGAGATATTTTTATATATTGTATGTAGTTCAGGGACTCATACTTTTTTTTCCCTCTTTTTCTACCTGAACTGCTAAAGGTATCAGTAATAATAACTTAACTATTGAGTTTTGCCCAAGAGTTGGGGCTGGATGCCTCCCTAGATTTACTATTGTCATTTTCTTATGTTATTTCCTGCAATACTTAAAACATTCACACCTCCAAGAATATCTGGTGTAATGAACTTGGGAGTTTGCAAAAGGCATTGTTGTGTTATCATAGTAAATGAATAAAGATTCAGTAACTTTAGTCAAATGTTACAAATATGAATCCAGAGAATAGGGGGTTTTAGCCTTCCATTTTTATTTTTAAGCAATGTTTACATAATAGAAAAATCTTAAACTGCTCTGTGCTAATAATTTTTTTAAGTAAATTTAGGGAGCTTCGTACAGTATGACCCACTTATATGCTAACAATAGTTCTAAGAAAGTAGGATGGCTATTCTCCTTTATTTTTAGATCCTAATCAGTTATGATTGAAAATATTAAACCAGATTTTCTTTTGCTAATATTTTGTGGAAAACTCTTTACAAATAATAGTCATTTTATGATTAATAAAAAAATCATAAATGTTTTGTATATAATACAAAATGATTTTATTTTAGAGTAGGCTAAGCATATGCTATGACCAGTCTTACATATAAAATGAGCATGCTTTTAGATTCTAAACTATTGGAACATGCACAGCATTGTTTTCAGCTGCTGAAGTGTGATTGCTTAAACTTGGAGAGAGGATTAATTGAAGAAGATCTAAAAGTTATTTGTCTGTATTTGACTATATAGAATATATTAAAAAGAGCTTAGAGTTATTGGAGTTAGATATTTAAATTTTTTTGTACTCAGTCTTCAAAATCAGTGTGTTTTTGAAATGTATATAAAATACAAAAAAAAGAAAATACAAAAAAACCCTTTAGTTTCTGCCCCTTTTTAAGGGCCTTTGTAAGGACTCAGTAATGTAAATCTCTCTTTGCTCTCCATTATACTAATAGCTTGTTAATTTGATTTTTATAGCATCATATGTAGCAGCATCAGATCAATAAAGTACTAATTTTTTTTCCTTTAAATTGAAGAAAGGAAAATGTTCTTTTTACTTCTGTGAACTAACAATAATCAGGAGTCAAGTTTTTGCAATAGATATTGTACTTTTACTCATTTTGTTTCCAATTTTTCCAAAACTCACCTTTCATTGAAGACCTGGGAGAACTGAATAAGAAAAGTTCTGTGACCCACCCTGCCCCAACACACCCAATAGCCAGTTTTGCAGTCCCATTTAAGCTGTTCTTCTATTTCCTCTTCATAATGAATTTTTAAAGAAAGATTAACTTCTATTTTCATTTAAGTCTTAAAACCTAGGAGTCTTAAACCTTTTTCTTTAAGGTAACTTAGAATGCCAAGGTTATGGATTCATTAGGTATTGTTTAGTTTTAATTTTTGCTATTGTTCTACTTTTCCATAGTGATTGGCAGTAAAATCCATAAAAATAGTAAGCATTATGTATTTATTGGTGATAATATGAAGTATATGTATGGGAGGGGGAAAAGTGCTGACATTGCCATCTTTGCAGTCAACATTCCTTGGGATAGGAAAAGAAAAAAAAGATGAATTTCCTGTGTTTGATGTTGTTTATTTATTAATTGGCATGTTGCTGGGATTGAACCCAGTACCTTGCACATGCTAGACAAGTGTTATACCACTGAAATTCACCCCGAGCCAGGTTTCCTGGGTTGAAGCAAAGAGGAAAAGAAAAGTGCTTTTATTGATCTGGAATTGAGAAGTAACACCAGGGTTAATTATAGGAAAGTATTATTAAGGATTTTGGGGACTGATATTTATGTTAATTTATAGGTTTGAAATTTATTGTTAGAGAACTGTTACCCAAACTCTAACTTTGTAACAATGTCAGGCTCTAGGTATCCAAAATTACCTCCTTTTCTAGCCTTTCTCAACTCTGTAACTGATAACTTCACTCTTTGAAGTATTCAGTCCAAACATTTAGGAGACATCCTTGTTTCTTCCTTTTGACAAACACTCCTATCTAATACATTAGCAGATTCTATCAGCCTTGTTTTCAAAATTACTTATTACTGCCACTATTATTACTGTGATCCAAGCCACCATCATTTCTCTGCTGTACTGCTAACAGCTTTCTTGTGGGTCTCTTAAAACTTGTCAGATCATCTGTTTAAGATCCTTCAGTGATATTCTTAATAGAGCTAATAAATTACCAAAGAATAACAGAATGATAAAATCATGTTTTTTTTCCCCTTAATGATACAATGGAGCTGAGCAATGATTATCAATGGATGCCATAAACCTATTTGGTACAAAGTTGATATGGATCTTTGTGATGGATGCTGACAATACTTGAAACTACACATCAATCTTAGCATCAATAGAAGTGGGATAAAGTTCCTGGTCTGATCTAGTAGTAAGAACTGCATATGAAAAATTCTTGCCTATAAAAATAATTCAATATATCAGACTTTTAAATCAAATTATCAATTTTCAAGAAATATCAGGAATAGAGAAAAAAGTTAAACAACACCAAGAAGGAAAATATCAGCCAAAACCAGAAAATGAAAAATTACATAAAACAAATGATACAATTTCTTTAAGGATATGAAGAAAGGCAGGGAGGAGTACAGAGTGTATTAGGGTAGTTAAAGACTAAAAGGGGTTTAAGATATCTAACAATCAGTGTGTGGTCCTTGTTTGACTCTGATTCAAACAAATGATGCACAAAAAGATAATGAGGGGTGGGGGGGGCTGGGTTTGTGGCTCAGTGATGGAACACTTGCTTGGCATGTTTGAAGCCCTGGGTTCGATCCTCAGCACCACATATAAACAAACAAACTAGATATTAGATGATACTAAGAAATTATTTTTAATTGTGTTACATATGATAATGTGATTAGATTTTTTAAAGGTTTTTAATAATTAGAGATTCCAATTGAGGCCAGGATAAGATAACATGTCTGAGTTTCCTGTAAGGTTCTCTACCAAAATGAAATGAAACTGAAGAGTTAGGTATAAGTGAAAGAAAAAATGGAAGATGGTAACTTTTTAAACTGGGTGAAGGATACAAAGAGGTTTGTGATACTCTACTTTTGTGCTTTTTTGAAATAACTCCTGATAAAGGTTTAGATACTGGGGATTGAACTGAGGGACACTTTACTGAGCTACATCCCCAAACCTTTTTATTTTTATTTTAAGACACAGTCTCACTAAGTTGTTTAGGGCCTCACTAAATTGCTGAGGCTGGCCTTGAACTTGATATCCTGCCTCAGCCTCCAGAGTTCTGGCATTACAGGCATGAGCCACCTCACGGAGGTCTGATTCAACTTTAGCAAAAAGCCCTTCTCTGGGCACCCTGTATAATATAACCTCCTTCCCCCTGGCTGAGCCTTATTTTTCCCCAAATCTATTCTGCTTTTCTGTTTATCTTCCATTATAACTTATTTCTGGTTTATATGTCTCCTTTCTTGGCTTTCATGACTAGTGCCACCCTCTGATGCATTCATTATCTATGCATTTATTATCATTCATTCCCAAGAGTGTTCTCAAGGCCTTTATCTATTCATTGACAGTTATTATATTGCCAACACTTGGAACAGTGTCCAGCACTTAGTGTAGGTACTGATAATGATAAGTTTAAAAACTTAAGCCTGCTGAGCACAGTGGTGAATAACTGTAATCCTAGTGACTCAGGAGTCTGAGGCAGAAGGACCTCAGCTTTGAGGCCAGCCTCAGCAACTTACTAAAAAAATAAAAAGAACTGAAAATATGGCTCAGTGGTTAAGCAACTGGGTTCAGTTCCCTGTACAAAACAAAACAAAAATTTATTGATTATGTTTCTCCATTTCCCACCCCAGTTGTTCTGCTTACCTTTCACTTAGTTTCGTCTTTACCTGCAGCAAATAGTGAAGAATTGCCAAGAACCTGCTCCTCCCTTTAGAACAAAATCATGAGGTAGAAAATATAAAAGGTCAGGAATTTATCACAGGAAACACTAAAAAGGTTATATTTCAAATTTGTTGGGCTTTTAAGGATCCAGTAATATTTTAGTCTTAATTTCTTTCATTAGCTTTTTAAGTAGTTTAGAGCTCTCTGACATTTGAAATGGTACTTTCAAACAGTTGCCTTTCTAATCACTTTTAAAATATGTATCATGTGAGAAAATAGAAAATATAGGAAAACATGGGAGAAAAAAAACTATGGTTTTTATATGGCTGAAATTTGGCAAAATATCAGTGATCAAATTCAATATTTTTTAATACTTGCTGCACATTTGGGGGTTCTATACAGATGCCAGCAATGTTCAAACAAATAAAAACAGACATCTATAATTCATAAAAACATATATATATACACATATATATATAGGTATATAATTATATTGACCTTATTTTCAGATATATCTCAAATAAAGCTTCTTTGATAAAAATGTTGCCCAAGTTTGTCAAATTGAACATTTATTTGAACCTATCAATATAATCTTAGCATTTATTGTAGTAGGAGTCAATGTATGTGTCTTTGTGAATGAAGTCTCAGTCTACTTCAAAAGGAAAATTTGAGGGTTTTTTAATATTTTTTTAACATTTTTAACATTCTGCTTTCTGGTTTATTTGTCATGGTATCTCTTTGAATCATGTTTATTTTTTAGTCAGGACTTTGTAGGAACAGAAGCCCAGATCAAACATTTTAAGCAAAGGAGTTTATTACAGAAATATTAAGTTTCTCAAGTAGTGAACTGTGAGCCAGGCAGAGATGTACCAGCTCCTTAGAGATGACTTCAGTGCTATCAGAGAGAGCACTCTTTCAGTTAATTTCATTCCTCTTGTTGCAGATTAATAGGAATCATAATCTCCAGCAGCTCTTGAGGTCTTTTAGGAGCACATTGTCTCTGTCTCTGAATAACCCAAGCCAATCAAATGAGATGTTGGGGACGATTAGCTGGGTCAGATATTCAGAGGCAGAGCCATGTAATGACATGATTGTCCTCACGGGTGCTGATTGTGGATACAGGGGATGGATAAGGGAGACATTTACAATGAACACCACCTTTGGCTTCTACTAAAATTACCTTATGTATGTAAAATTTGAACAGAATAGCATACTGCCGTCATATGTAAATGTAGTTGAGTAATTACTTCCCTGAGTTTTGATAGTGTTCTACATAAGCTTTTTTGGGCTTTATTTCATACTGATTGATGGCTTATATTGATTGGGCTACCTAGTATTACTGAACTGTTCATTTATACAAGTTGGTAAGCCTGGAAGGGGAAATAGATTAATCAGAGACAATCTTCATTCAAGGGAATAAAGTGAAGGTTGCAGGGAGAGAAGCTTAAATATAGTGACCCAAAGCTGGAATCCTAGTGCCAGAATACAGAGCTACTGGGAGGCTCAGCTCATTTATGATTTTGTTTGAGAATGAAAAAGACAGGAGTGGATGCACTAAATAGTAAGAGGATTAAGAATATTATGTTTGTACTTGGTATGTTCCAGAAGATCTGTGGAACAATACAGAATCTTCTACAGTTTACCAGTGATCTCTTGAGTAGGCAAAAAAGAACTGTTTTGCATCTATCAGCAGATAAAGATTGTCACTAGAAAAAAAGAAGAAAGAAAGAAAAGATACATAACTATAATTTCATTGCTACTTTTATCCTTTAGTCATGACAATATGACATTCTCTTTCACTGAACCTACTAACTCTCTCTATATACACATAATACAAAGTATTCAGATTGGTCATCCCAGCGTCCTCCCCATTTCTTGAAGGGGATCTTTCTGTCCAAAAATGCTGATTAATTAGCAGTTCTATATGTGGATATGGATCCATGTATACATAATACAAAGCATTCAGACCCCAGGGTTCTCCCCATTTCTTGAAGGAGTGTTTTCTGCCAAAAATTTCTTGACAAATCAGCAACTCAGGTGTAGACATGGATCCCCATAGGGGGCATCCCTCTCCTTCACCCAGTTTTGGTAGCTATAAAAGGAATCATAAGTGAAAGTTTTAGCTTCCTGACACTTCCAGTAATAAAAGAATTTGAAGACTCTGTTCTAGACCAACTTTGATACTATAGTAGTTACAGTGTAGACAAATTGTTGGAGCAAGTATGATAATAAAGATGTTTATTTGACCATATGTAAGTTTCTGTAATAGAAGCAGAAGAGAATGATTAAAGTCAATAGTTGGCCCTACTTGGAAAATTAATGTAAGGAACTGTTTGATTGACATGTGTAGTCATTGTTTTACTTCTTTCTTTTATTAATGAGGGCATAGGAAGAAAACACAAAGCCTGCATAAAGATACATGACTCCATTATCTAGAGATAACTTCTTTAGCATATTTTCAGAAATATCTTTTTAGATTTTTGATGTTTTGCATATTTTAACAGAATTTGAGGACATACTTTTTGTGTATTACTTAACAGTATTTTTTAAGTTTGGGGGGTTTTTCTTGTTGTGTCATACATAATAGTGGGATTCATTATGCCATATTCATTAGTCTCCTTCCCCATTATCTTCCTTTCCCTCCCTCCCTATGATCTACTTGCTTTGCTGTACTGATCTCTCTTCTATTATTATTATTATTTTAATTAGGGTACTGTGATTATATAAGTGGGATTCATTGTGATATATTCATATATGGGCATAGCATTATTTGGTAGATTTCATTCCCTAGTACTTCCCCCTCCCCTCCCCTCCTGCCTCCCTCTCAGTCTTCTCTCTATACTGAATTGGTCTCCATTATCATGAGATTCCCCCCCTTTTTTTCCAACTCATTTTTTCCCACATATGAGAGAAAACATTGGACCTTAATTTTCTGAGTCTGGTTTATTTCTTATAGCACACATGATGTTTTCCAACTTCATCCGTTTATCAGTAAATGACATAATTTCATTCTTCTTTATCTCTGAGTAGAACTCTATTGTTTATATTATACCACATTTACTTTATCCATAGCTGGTTCCATAATTGGCTATTGTGATTTTACTGCTATAAATATTGATGTGTGTATATCACTATAGAATGTTGATATTTCTTTTAGATGAATACCAAAGAGTGGGATAGCTGGGTCCTATGGTAGTTCTATTCCTAGACTTTTAAGGTATCGCCATACTACTTTCCAAAATGGTTGTACTAATTTGCATTCTCCCAACAATGTATAAGTGTACCTTTTTTTACACATCCTTTTTGGCCATTATTGTTATTGTGTCCTTGGTGATTGCTGTTCTAATAGGAGTGAGTTGAAATCTCAGTGTAGTTTTGATTTTCATTTCCCTGATTGCTAAGGATGTTGAATTATTTTTTCATATAATTAATGGTTATTTGTATTTCTTCTTTTGAGAAATATTTGTTTTAGCTTATTTGCCCATTTATTGATTGGATTATTTGATTTTTTCTGGTTAACAGTATTTTTAACAAGATATTGAGACAGTAATAAAAAGATAAATTTAAAAAATGTATTTGTAATCTGTTTTATGTAATAATGACATAAACTAATTAATTAGTATAAGTTTAGTAAGTATTAATACCAGGAAAAAGAAATATCTGTTGACTAAACATTTAAACTCAATAAAGTTTAGACTATATTGTTTGGTAAATTTGTTTGTTCCTTTTTGTGAATATAAGGTACTATATATTTGAGAATTTAAAGTTGCACTTGAGGAAATATTTTTATGCCATCACATTAATTCAGTTTTAGGGACAGTTTTGATTTTTACGGTTGTTTTTCTGTTTTCCTTCCCAGATCCAAGTATTTTAGAACATGCTCAAGAGGTGAGCACTTAACTATAGAGGTAAGTAGAATCATGAATTTGATTGGATTGAAAATGCCTTCAGAAGAGCAGAAGAAACTTTCAATTAGGGAGAAATAATCTAGACCCAAATTTAGTTCAGACTGTTTACACTGCAATATTATTGATTCTAGTGAAGAGGGAAAAAAATGGGCAACTAGGAAGAAGAGTGTGTAGGGAGAAGTTTATTCTCCTAATAGGTTCGTTTTCATTTTACCCTATACATCTCAGAGAAAGGGTGCTGTCCTATCAGTGATAGTGGCTCTGTTGACCTGCCCTATCAGAGAGATGTAGCAGAGTCAAAGTAGCAAATTGGTTTTTAAAAATTTTTTAAATTTGTTTTAATTAGTTATACATGACAGTAGAATGCATTTATGCACTTTGATATATCACACATAGCAGAAGCACCGAGTGCTTTTTCTTTGCTTATAAAAATGCAAATAACAGTAGAAGCTCCTGAATCCCCTACTATGTACCAATCACTTTCCATATGGTTGAGAAATGCCACTGCACATAATTCTTACTATAGCTCTTTTGTAAACATATGATAGTTATCCTCTTTTATGGATGAGAAATCAGAGGCTTAGACAGATGAAAAAAAATTGGACTATAGAGTGCTACCTGGAAGTGGCAGAAAACAAAATTCAGTCCTAAACTACCTTGCTCCAAAACTTGAAAACTATTCTTCACTGCTTTCTATGTTAAATAAGGAAGTGTGTAAACTGAATTAGTTTTCTTAAAAATATCACAAACCAATACAAAAAAAAAATAATTTTTAACAGTTTTCTTTTCTTGAATTGTTTCTTCTTGATCTTTAAACAAGACAATGTTAACATTAAGACTTTTCTTTTAAGAGGTTATATATCAAAGTTTTTTATATTTAAATTACAAATATTAGTGTAGTTTAATAGTAATGACTTTCATTAGGTCACTTGATATAATAGCATTTGTCACATTATAATCAAATTTTTCACATTCCTGCCTCTATGTAAGGATAGTGTCTACCAATAATTTTTCCTGAAAATAATTATACAAATAAATAGATGGATAAATGTAAACGTTTAGAGAAATTCTTACTTGGGTATTTTTTTTGTCCCTGTTTCTTGAGTAATTTTTCTTTATGACATTGAGTAATTTGTTCTGAACTAAAGTAAAGTGAAAAATTCTGGTAGTATATATTTAAAATACCTACATAAAACTGCATAAGGTAGGAGGATCATGAGTTCAAGGCCAGCCTGTGCAACAAGGTAAGACCTTGCTCTAAAAAATCATAATAAATAAATAAAAATAAAATACCTGTATGAAATATTCAAGTCAGGTGAAGATATAGTTTAGAATGTAGTTTCTCCTTTATATTTAATATTGCTGGAATTCTCTTTTTATTTTTATATAAAGTCATAAATACAAATAATGTTTGCTTGCCCATTTTGTAGACTTTTGAATATATTAAATGAGCTGATATATAAAAAGGCAATTGACTAAAGTATCTTATTAAAGTATATTATTATTTTTTTCTCATGAATAGATTTGAAAACTAACAAAATAATTTTTTAAATTTTTATTTATTTATTTATAAAAGAGGAATGCATTACAATTCTTTTTTTTAATGTTTTATAATTGTAGATGGACAGAATGCCTTTATTTTATTTGTTAATGTTTATGCGGTGCTGAGGATTGAACCTAGTGCCTCACGCATGCTAGACAAGCGCTCTGCCACTGGGCTACAGCCCCAGCCCCATTATTACAATTCTTATTACATGTAGAGCTCCATTTTTCATATCTCTGGTTGTATACATATTATACTGACACCAATGATGATTGAATGTGATGATCATTATTATCTAAAGTACGTGTATAAAGTATATTATTTTTAAGGTGAGAAAATTACAATTTCTTGTGAGATATTCACCTTTGACAGGTATCCCTCTTAACACTTACTTTCTTGTTCTTTCAGTTTGAGAATCTAGTAGAAAGTGATGAAGTAAGTATTTCCATATTAGTATAACACTCATATTTGTTTGTCTCTTGAATCATCTGTTTACTTCTAATAATTATTTTTTAAATTTTATTTTAGAATATTTAGTTTTACTTTTTGTCCCTTCTCTATAATTTTCTTCTTTTACTAATTTATGTCAGCCAAGAATTTAGAATTTTTTATTATATAACCCACAATATAATACTACACATGCACAGGTTTTAAGCTTCTTATAGAACTCAAGGAACTTCAGAAAGCAAAAATTCTAACCTCTTCACTTAAGTATGTAAAATACTTCAGCAATCTAGAATGGAACCTTTCTTTAAAATATTTTTCAAGGATTTCTGAGTATAGAATTTTATAATTTCTACAAAACATTGTACAATTTCCTTTCTACAATTTTCCATAACTATTACCTCTTTTCAGTTATTCTTAATATTGATCTTCTGTATTTCATTTTGTCCAAACTCAAATTTAAAATGTTTCATAAGTACAGAAATGTTAAAATATGAAGAAAAAAGCATTCTTTAGAATCAGCAAAATGTAGTGTATATTTCTTATACAGGTATAGTTAGTTGTGCTAATTTTCAGCTTTACTAAACTAATTGTATGAGTTCCTACAAATTACTTAACCTCCGAGGGACCAACTTTCCACATCTCTAAATTTTAAACTATAAAAGCACAGCAAGCTCTGACTTTTTGTCCTTTTTATTTTCTAAAGAAAGAGGAAAATGAATCATACCTTTTCTTTAAATTTTTAAGTTGTTCTTTAGCTCAGCATTTCCCAGAGCGTATATAAAATACTAGTCTCAAGATATAAATTGGCATATTAAAGATTCTGAAAACTGTTGTTAAACAGAATTATTTAAACCTATTTAACTCAGAATTTCCTCAATTAATTTGCATATAAATCCTTCTTAAAAATCATATGTATTTATCAACTGGTAGGACAAATTTGGGGAACTGTCTACCTTTTTTTTTTTTTTTTGCCAGTAAAATAACATCCAAATTTCATGAACCTAGTTTCCTTACCTTCTCAAAGGTCACTTTCACCTCCATGTCTTTCCCTTTTAAAAGTTTACACAAACACAATACAACATTTTTTTTAATTAATTTTTATTGTTGGTTGTTCAAAACATTACATAGTTCTTGATATATCATATTTCACACTTTGATTCAAGTGGGATATGAACTCCCATTTTTACCCCGTATACAGATTGCAGAATCACATCAGTTGCACATCCATTGATTTACATATTGCCTTACTAGTGTCTGTTGTATTCTGCTGCCTTTCCTATCCTCTACTATCCCCCCTCCCCTCTCCCCTCCCCTCTTCTCTCTCTACCCCATCTACTGTAATTCATTTCTCCCCCTTATATTTTTTCCCCTTTCCCCTCACTTCCTCTTGTATGTAATTTTGTATACCCCTGAGGGTCTCCTTCCATTTCCATGCAATTTCCCTTCTCTCTCCCTTTCCCTCCCACCTCTCATCCCTGTTTAATATTAATCTTCTTCTCATGCTCTTCGTCCCTACTCTGTTCTTAGTTACTCTCCTTATATCAAAGAAGACATTTGGCATTTGTTTTTAAGGGATTGGCTAGCTTCACTTAGCATAATCTGCTCTAATGCCATCCATTTCCCTGCAAATTCTATGATTTTGTCATTTTTTAATGCAGAGTAATACTCCATTGTGTATAAATGCCACATTTTTTTAATCCATTCGTCTATTGAAGGGCATCTAGGTTGGTTCCACAGTCTTGCTATTGTGAATTGTGCTGCTATGAACATGGATGTAGCAGTGTCCCTATAGTATGCTTTTTTTAGGTCTTTAGGGAATACACCGAGTAGGGGAATAGCTGGGTCAAATGGTGGTTCCATTCCGAGCTTTCCAAGAAATCTCCATACTGCTTTCCAAATTGGCCGCACCAATTTGCAGTCCCACCAGCAATGTACAAGTGAACCCTTTTCCCCACATCCTCGCCAGCACTTGTTGTTGTTTGACTTCCTAATGGCTGCCAATCTTACTGGAGTGAGATGGTATCTTAGGGTGGTTTTGATTTGCATTTCTCTGACTGCTAGAGATGGTGAGCATTTTTTCATGTACTTGTTGCACAATACAACATTTTTAAAGCTTCTAATAAATAAGAGTTCTTTCAGCCTTCACAGTAGTTCATCTCAGTATTATATTGCTTTTCAAAAACACTTATAGTTTCATGTGTACTCCTGAGGTACTTTTTATTTGGTTGGTTAAAGGTTTTCTTGTTTGTTTGTTCTTATTGAACAATATTAACAATAAAATAGTTTTCTTTCAAGTGGTTATTAAGTTACTTATTTAAAAATATAATTTAATTGTAATAATGCCATATTAAGTACAGAAATGTTAAAATATGAAAAGAAAAAAGTACACTTTAGAATCAACAAAATTTGCATATTTCTTATATATAAGAAGAACTTTAGCTTTTGTGCTAATTTTCAGCTTCACTAAATTAATTGTAAACTAACTTTCCTCTCATTTCACATTTTCTATTTGGTTTAGTTGAAAATCATCCTGTTTTGTAGTGCTGTTTTCTAAGTTTTATTTGAATTATTTAGAATTTTTATTTCTCATCTTGGGTAGTCATGTGTTTCAGTTGTCAGATATGACTAGTTTAAAAGTGTAAGATAAGCCAGGCATGGTGGTGCATGCCTATAATCCCAGTGAGTTAAGAGACTAAGGCAGGAGGAACCAAGTTCAAAGGTAGCCTCAGCAACTTAGCAAAACCCTAAGCTACTTAATGAGACTGTGTCTCAAAACAAAAAAATAAAAAGGGTTAGGGATGTGGCTAACCTAGTGTTTTTTTAAGCACTCCTGGGTTCAATTCCCAGTACCCGCCCCCCCCCCCAAAAAAAGTGTAAGATGTATTCATAAGCCCAAATTAGTCTTGAAAATAATTATGGTTTACTTTGGAGGAAAAAGCTGTAGGTGGTTTCATAGCCTTGCAAAGGAAAACAAAAACAGTCAGATCTTGTCATCTGTTGTAATTGTGTTCCTTGAAGTCCATGATGCCACATTAGTGCATATTGAAGCATCATTCCTAGAGGGATAACAGGAGTAAATCCCGAGACCCTTTCGTCACAAATGTTTTCATCAACCAGTCACTATATAACTATGTTTATCTTTAAAACATCTTATTAAAAATGTATTGTTGACTCATTAACTTTGAACTCACTGCCTCCAGCAAAAATTTATGCCTAAGTGAAGCTTATCTAATGAACTTTACTTTTTACAGTAAGGCACATCACAACCTTCTTGCACTTAAAGAACAATACGACAGCACTTAGGCACTAGAGGTAGTGTTCATTTTGAAACAATGAAACCATATACAAAACACAAAAATGCAAACTACTTGGCACCAAATAGCTATGAAAGGTCACTTGTTCATAGCCTGAAAGTTGCAACAAGAATGCTGAGGAATGTCCTGTTCTACCTGTGCCAGGCATATGCATTGTTACACACACACACACACACAAAAAAAAGAAAAACCCTCAAATTTGCTGCTCTGTGCATATCTCTGAATGGCCAAGAAAGCATAGCATATTGAGTATTGATTTGGAGTTACAAATACATTTTAGCAGGTAGGTAAATTTATGTATTTGGATTGAAATAATGAGGATCAACTGTAAATGATGAAGATGTTATCTATCCTCATTGCAGAAGTTTACTTGGTATCTTAGAAATGTTTGTTGAAAAAAAAATTAAGAAATAAGCAAATGGCTGCTATATAACTAAATATAAATTTTAATTTTGCCTTTGAAAAATAGTAAAATTTTCAAGATTTTGTTTCAAACACTTTAAATAATGAAATTTGTTTGCCATGATAAAATATGTAAGTAGAAAATATTAATTAAATAAAAATTTTATTGGCTTGCCTTAAATAGAATTCAGCTATTGAAATTTCTTTAATAATTCTAATTAATTTTTGTACAGGGGGAGAGCCCAGGAAGCAGTCATAGGTAAGCCTTTAAATAAATAAATAAAAACTTCTAAGTGAACTACAAGATGCTATCTGAGAATTCAGGCTTTATTATTTGCTGTCTTTGAGACATTGAAAAGTTTACATTACAGAATGTTAGTTTTTTCTTTTCATGAAATTGAAGCAAATAATGTATTTCTCAAAAGATTGTTTTGAACATAAAAGAGTTTAACAGTTGTCACTGTCTAGGTACTTTCTTAGTGAAGACTTTTTAAAAAGTTATTTAATATTGATAAATTTCTAAGTTTTTCAGTTTTATCCCCCTTTCTTTCTTTCTTGACATTCTAAACTTGTTCTGCTAATCAAAGAATTTGACATCTTTCAACAGTAACTAGAAGCTCAATACTATAATTTTTTGAAGTAACCTTTTAATGTGCAGTTAAAATTACATGCACTATTTGAGAAAGAAGCATACTGGGATTTAAAAACTGACACGGTCCCTACATGGAAAGAAAGAATATCTTGGTCCAGGAAATGGATCTTATAAATGACATTTCAGCATAAGGCAGGAAAAGTCAGGAAAGAGCAGTTACAGAGAACACAATAGGAGACCCTAGAGAGAGGTCCTTTGCCCAAAATGTATATGGAGAATGTATTCAAGATACTCTTTAAGGTGATTATACCTGCACTGATTCCCAAAGGACAGGTTAGTGGTTACTATCTAGGCAGAGGAGAATGTGTCTGACTGGAGAAATTGCATACAGAGTGAGAGAATTGATTGGAAGGGACCACAGGAAAACTATATGGGGTGATGGAAATGTTCTGAATCTTGCTTTGGGTAGAGGTCACATGAGTGTCTGCAGTTGTCAAAATTTTATGAAGTGAACACTAATGGAATTAGGAGATATTACCTTATACATGGCTCGTTAGCCATGATAAGTATCTAGATCACTTTTAAGTCCAGGATTGAGGGAGAGATAAAGTAGAGTAGACAGAGCACAGAGGGAAGTGGTCTAGGGGTTGAACAGACAAACAGAAGAGTAGTCTGAAGATAAGCAAGTAGTCATCAAAAAGAACAAGGAGAGCAAGGGAAGCCAAGGGAGGAGGTAAAGACAGACAGATGGGCTAGAAGGAATGGTCAACAATGTCACCTGAAACATTGGTAATAAAATAAGGACTTAAATTTGTCTATTATATTCGGCAACATAGAAGCCAGTGATTAGCTTTGCTAGAGTTACTGGAGTGATGGGAACAGAGGTAGACTGTGGTTAGTTGTGAGTACATGGCGGTAAGAAAAAGAAGGCAAGAGAAGCACACCATTGAGAACAAGTTGCTAGACAGACCTCCTGGGTTTAAATTCTGACTTTGCTTTATATTACTATGTTACTTCCTTAGACATGCTCCTAATCTGTCTTCATCCCACTGCCCTAATATGTAATTTCTCTTTATACCTTATAAGGTTGTTGAGGATTAAAATTAGTTAATGTGAGTAATATTAGTTAATATGTATAAATAATTAATATGTGTAATACTTAGAGGAGAGTCTGGCACTTAGTGCTGCATATGCTATCTATAATATTATATGTTTTAACTTTAGGAATTTGGGTTTAAAAAGGAAAGAAAAAGGAAGCAGTAGCTAGAGGTAGAATCAGGACAAAGGGTTTTTACTCCTTTTTATCCTCTATTTCTTTATATGGAAAAGAAGTAAAAATAGACAGAAGGGATAGGTTAAAGATAAGAGAGGTGATAATTAATGGAGCAAAGTCCCATGGAATTCTCTGGAATGAGGGAAGGGAAGTGGCACTGGTGATGTTAATCAGAAGTGTAATAAGCATAATTGTTGACTTTAAGCAGATTAAGGAACACTCGCTCTTTAGAAGATAGGAAGAAAAACAAACAGGACTTACTTAAGTAAGTGGAGGGATGGAAGTGGAGAGAACTTTATCTTTTAAGAGAAAAACATTTGAGAGCTGGGGTTGAAGCTCAGTGGTAGAACATGTGCCTAACATGTGAGGCACTGGGTTTGATTCTCAGCACCAAATATAAATAAATAAAATAAAGGTCCATTGACAACTAAGAAAAAAAATTAGAAAGAGAAAACCATTTGGGTAAAAAACTTACAGAGTATGTAAAGATTTTGAAGTTAGCATAGGATGTGAGAGGGAGTTGACCTTGTATGAGTAAATGAATTGTTTGAGGCTGAGAGCCAATGATGTTAGATTTTCTGTAGTCTCACACAGCAGAAAGAGCAAATCCTGGGAATGATCCAGGATCAGAATGTGAGTAATCTGAGTGAATATGGTGTAATGATAGGAGTGTAAGAAGGAAAGTATTTTGGTTGGAAAGTAGCTCAGATCAGTCCCCCATTGGTTGTAAATGAAGTGAGGCCAGGAGATTTCCTGGATAGGTAGACTGGAAGGAAAGGAAAGGATTAAGGGCCTGGGAATGCCTGTGTGATTGAGCAGAATAAATAGGAAAGTTCAGAATATCTGAGGGCTGGGATTAGAATTCGTGTACTAGTGTTTATATTTTATGATGAACATTTTGGGGTACCCTCCAGGGTGTATATTCACAGGCTAGATGACTAGAGTGGACCCTGTGTAAGGTAAGCTCACAGTTCTTAAAAGGTTCAGCAAAACCAAACTCAGATACTTCATCATCTTATTCAGTTTAAATACCAAAAGATAATGTGTTTGAATGTATACTTTTTACTCTTAACAATTGAATCATAGTATCAAATTGCCTTCATAACTTTTTGAGAGTAATGTTCAGAATTTCACTGGGTTTTATTGTTTGTGTGATTTTGGATTTTGTGTTTGTTTTTGTTTTTCTTTTCCCTGCCACCCTCCTACCCTCTCTTTTTTTCTGTAGGCCTCTTACAGAAGAAGAAATTGTCGATCTACGAGAGCGGCATTATGATTCTATTGCTGAAAAACAGAAAGATCTTGATAAGAAAATCCAAAAAGAGGTAAAATCTTTTATGTTACTTAAATGTGTTATCATAAAACCTCATGCTTATAGGGGATAGTTGTCATTAAATAATTTATTACATATAGTCATTGTACCTATATTTTGATATATACAGTTAAAAATTATTTAAAGTAAAAACTTATTTCAAACTGTTATAATTTTTTTATTTTGGTTCAGTTTATAGGATTATGTGAACCAAAAAAGTGAAGATGGTACATTCTTTTAACTAATCTTAGTTCACAGATAGGGATGTTAGTGAGAACATCTACCTTTGTGTTTAAAATGAACTTTTAAAATAATTATTCTATTTCATAATAAGTAATGTTTAAATTTTTGTCTAGGCTTTATTTGTTTTCAGTGAACCAAGTAATTTTAACAACTATAAATGTTCACATAATGTATTTATAGGAGTAGACTGTAATTATAATTTTGCTATCACTAAACTAAATGGAATTATTCATACTTCTTTATATATTTATTAAGTGTTCTTAACGGTTTTATACCAATTAGTGATTTCAAGTGCATTCACTTAATCAACACAGTAGATGCTAATATTAGTTTTTTAAAAAGTATAAAAATCTTTTTTTAACTTAGATTTGACATGCAATAGCTATCATTAAATAAGTGTTATGAAAGGCAAGAACTTAACTTTGAAAGTAATTTTAAGATTACTAGTAATAAAATTAAGAAGACATGTGCATTGATGTCGATTAGATGCAAAGACATGGATTTGTGAAAGCTTAGTTCCCTTTTATAGAGAGTGATATGATCAACCTTGGTATTAAAGATTTTTTACTTAAGAGAGTCAGAACCATTAAAACAGTCAGGGTGATAGGTGTTGGAATGATTGTTAAAATGAAGATCATTGCATATTCTAGAAAAGGATAGATTGGTACTTTTACAAATTAGATGCTACTGCTTCATAATTCAGTTTCTAAAGAATTCCATAATGTCTTTCATATCATCTGGGTTATTTTATAAAAGGAGAAACTGAAATGAACAATCTCAAAATATCAATTTTGATATGTTTTATAGATCACTTATTTTAATGATTTATTTTTTATTTTATAAACAGAAACATTTTTAGAGCAGTTAGACAGGTTCTGATTTTTGTTAATCCTTATCGTTTTGTTCATATACAGTTAGCCATACAAGAAGAGAAGTTAAGACTAGAAGAAGAAGCTTTATACGCTGCACAGCGTGAAGCAGCCAGGGCAGCAAAGCAGCGAAAGCTCTTGGAGGTGAGGGGAAAAGACCCCAGCGAATATTAGGGTTGCTTTTCTCCTTATTTTCTCTAACAAATTCTAATTAGGACTTTTTCCCCCTAGAATCAAGGGCTTCTTGTTTAACAACAAATGTATTTATGCATATTCTTAAGGCAAATTGTTCAATCTTTATAACAGCTAAGAATAACATAAAATTACATGCTTGATACTGAATCTTGTTTAGCTTTAGATTAGCAGAAGCTAATTTCTGTTTATTCTAAAGATGAATTTTAGTGCTCCAAAATTTAGAATTCTTTTGGAAAAGTAAATATACTTTTTGAGGGAAAACTAGTCTTGAAATAGAATTTCCAAAGCATTTTGTAGTGTATTTTTGTGAGGTTTTTTTTGTTTGTTTTGTTTTGTTTTGTTTTAACAAAAAATTCTTTAGCTCCTCGAATTTTTTTAAACTTCCTAAAATCATACTAATTTTTCCCCAAAAGAATATTGTTTACTTCTTATCTTTATTCTTGTGTCTTTGAAAGATTAAAAGTTTAGGTCTTGAAAAATCATTGGCATATTAGGTAGCAAATGTGCCATATCTTAAAATGCCATGTGGGAATGAGGCATTATCACAATGCCTCACAGTTATACAGTCATTTATGAAGCCCTGACTAAATGTCAGGAACTGTTCCAAGTAGTTTATTTGTGTTTAATCCTCACAGCAATTCTAGAGAACAAATTGTGTTGTTAATACCCATGAGGCAAGATGTTAAGTAACTTTCTTGAGATCCTACAGCTGATATATGGCAGAGCCAGAGTTCAAGCACATCAATGCTTAGCCAGCATACCTATTTAGTATCTTCCTCCATATTTTGCCTGTATGTATTCACTACTGTAGTGTTAATTGAAGCATTCCTAAGATCATCTCACATACTAAAACTAGAGGAACTGAAAAGTCATATCTTTCATATTGTTATGTGATTTGTGGACTGTGTCCTTTGTCTTTCTCTTCCTCCCTCTGTCTTTCTCATTCTCTCTTCCCTTTTCCCTCCCCTGCTCGCCTGGAGAAGAGGGTCTTAACAGATAAACTTTATGAGCAAGTGTCTTTTTTTTTTTTTTTTTTAGTGCATCCTAAATAATGGAGAAGTTTTACAGTTTCACCTTCTGAAAAAAAAAATGATTTGGGGGTTAATGTAGGTACTTACTTTACAATAATTAAGTCTCTACTCCTTGCTTTTTAGAGACTGATAGCATTCCATATGTAGCATCCATTTGGGTGATTTTCTGAGTTAGCTGAGTTTTTCCTTCCCTAAGTATTTGTTATAGGTCCGTGCAGCATTCACTGATACACAAACAAACCCAGACACGCACCACTTCATTTGCTTTCCATAACAACCCTATATTTGCTAGGACAGTAACATGCCATCTATAATACACAGATGAGGAAGCAGAAGGTAAAGGCTATGCCAGGGACACACTGCAAATAACTATCAGAACCACAATTCTGACAGGTCTTCTAAATTCTGTCTGAGCCCTAAATAATCAATCGCCTTTAATATTTGAGTCAGCTTAGCCAGGCCTTATAAATGCTTTGTTTGATTACTGCTTATTTCAGACAGAATAGAATTCCAGGTATTGATTAAGCTATTCCTTTTCTGCCTCTCATCTATCATCAGTTACTAGGAAGTACTGAAGTGTACTAAGAATAGACACTAATACATATCCCTTTTAAAAATTATCTTTTTACAATACCATGAATATTCTAAGCACTGGGAGATTACACACTGGTAAATTCACAAAAATTCTACCCTTAAGTAACAAGGTATAGAAGTAGAGTATTAGTGAATTGAAGTTAAAAAAAAAAAAAAAAAAAAAAAAACTTCAAGAGAATCACTTTTTTTTATTTTTGAAAACTAGGAAAAAATATTTTTCAGCATTGCATGCATGGTTTTAAAAAGTATAATTTTCCAACAGAATGATTTTTGTATTATATTATGTTTCCAAAGCAAGAAAGGCTGAGAGTTGTGCAGCGGTATCATCCTTCTAGTAATGGAGACTATCAAAGGTAAATATTGACATCCATTTCCTCTTCCCTTTGTGGTAGACAATGGTATTTCCAAAGAGAGCACTGTTTATAACAGGATGTATGTGAATGTATTCACATTTATTTGATCCCTAAAAATGGTTGCTTCTCCAGGCTGGGCATGTAGCTCAGTGGTAGAGCCAATGTACAGCATGCATAGACCCTGGGTTTAATCCCTAGCACCAAAAAAAAAGAGAGAGAGAGAGAAAAGTATCATTGCTTCTAAGACTGTCTTGGAAGAATACTGAGAGCATTTATTTTCTTGAAATCAGAAAGTGACCATTTATTTAAATTGACTTCAGGGCATTTTTAAGAGTAATCACATCTTTCATGTTGAAAGTGATGACAATAGCTGAATGCCTTTGGGTGAGTTATTTATAGCTTTACTTGTTTGTGTTTTCCTTAGTCTATCTCCTTTCTTAGAAAGTTAATGTGTTTTTTTGTTTTTGTTTTTTAGAAAAGTCATTTCAGTGTCACCTTCTCACAAGTAGTCCTGCTCATTCAAAGAACTAAATCATGCCTTGTTATTATAATTGTAAAGCTGGACTTATAACTAAGCTCTAGAGATTTGACTTCAGAATTAGCTTGAATCTTATGTTTTCAGTTTCATGTTAGCATTAAGAAAATTAAGACCTATTTTCATTAGTTATATTGACTGTATGGCAATTACGAATTTTTGAAATAGGTCTTCAAACCAAAATACCATCAACTTATGCATTTCTTCTGTTGCTTCTGCTATGCACATACTATGCATTTACAAAAAAAATTCGATTTTGTTACAGTTCAGGACCAGAAGATGACTTTGAATCTTGTATGAGAAATGTAAAGTCTCAATATGAAGTTTTTCGAAGCAGCAGTAAGTCTTTTCACATATTCTTTGTTCATTTTAGTTTACTTTATGCCACATTAAACAGATAATTGGAAATCCTGGCTCTTTTTCTATAGAACTCCCTACCCTTCAATTTGTATTTTCCAGATAAATTAGTTAAATAGCTATTCATTATACAATATTATCTTTCCTTTTTAAAAAGGATTTGAAACAAAGGAAAATCTCAGACTATTTCTGTATAAGCCACATAGGGAGTCCAGCACTGCTTTTTCCATTTCTGTTCTGATCCTACCCCTACCCTTCCCCAGAAAACAAAGGAAAAGTGGGAAGAAATAGTAGAAAAGTGTACTTATTATACTTATTACAAATTGGTTTGTAAGATTAAAATGTTTCTTCAAGTATCAAAAGTTAAAACTCTGATGTTTCTTCAAGTCATCTAGTTGTGATGGTGCACACCTATAATCCCAGCAACTCAGGAGGCTGAGGCAGGAGGATTGCAAGTTTGAGGCGAGCCTCAGCAACATAGTGAGTCCCTAAGCAACTTAGTGAGACCCTGTCTCAAAATAAAAAGAGCTGGGGATGTGGCTCAATAACAGAGCATCCTTGGATTTAGTATCCAGTACCAAAAAAAAGAAAAGAAGTTCAAAAGTCAACTTCTATGCTTCTACTCCTGGGGAGCTTAGGAGTGGTTCCTTTGGAGAGTATAGGCTGTCTTTCATGTGTTTTAGCAGTGTTTTTGTATTAGAAATATTACATACAGTTTGTTTATCCTATTTACAAAGCTTGTAATTAATTTAGATTTGCATGTTTGCTGTGCTTAGATGGCAAAAAAAAAAAAAAAAAACGTACTTTTCTTAACAGAAACTTACCAATGTAATATTTTCAATAATTTATGTTTTGAAGTTTAAAGGAATAGTAGTATTTAGAAAAATACAATTGTTGCAAAAGAAAATGTTGTGGTAAAAGAGCACAGGTGGCAACATGTAATTGTATTTTATATATGTATTCTAGGACTGTCATCAGATGCCACAGTATTGACGCCAAATACAGAAAGCAGCTGTGATTTAATGACCAAAACTAAATCAACTAGTGGAAATGATGACAGTACATCCTTAGATCTCGAGTGGGAAGATGAAGAAGGTATTTTATAATTCACAATTTTACCTCAAACATTTAATTTGTTCTGTGTTGATTTTATACAAATCTTCTACCTTGGTATTTTACTTTATTTAAACTGAATAAATACAAAGCCTTGCAAAAAAATCAATATAAAAATTTTCTGTACAGTTATCATTTGTTGATAAATGGTTTAGAAAGTTATTTAATTTTTAATGTTTCTTGAGATTCAGAAAATAAATGTTAATTTCTTGAAAGTTTTTATAATGTACTTCGTGAAATTACTCAGTGTAAAGGATTACTGCCCCCTTGTGGGCAGTCTAAAGCAAAAAGTCATTTGACTTTTTGGGTTAATTATAAATTAACTATTTAATTTTTAATATTTCTTTGGTGTGGAACAAAAGGCATTACTCAGATATGAGCTTGAATTTTAACTGCTGTGTCTTCATGTTGCAATTTAGTCCAAATAAGACTAATATCAGCTATGCGCAGTGAGGCACTCTTGTAATCCCAGCAATTTGGGAGGCTGAGACAGGGTCATAAGTTCACAGTAAGCCTCAGCAACCTAATGAGATCCTATATCAAAATAAAAAATTAAAAGAGCCGGGAATGTAACTCAGAGGTAGAGTGCCCATAAGTTCAATCCCTAGTACCTCCCCCCACAAAATACAATAGCAATCAAAAAACTCAGTGTTTGATTTATGACTCTTCAGAAATTTCATCAGATTATCAATGTTGTATCCAGACTGTCCTTTAGAATGAGTGAAGTAGAAAGGGAGGAAAAGCTGTGGGAATCTTTAAATATCTGTGGTGTTATCTCAGGATTAGACCCCAAGAATGTCCCATGAGAAAGCCTCCATTGGACTGGCTCCTTAAAAATTAATTCACAAATCAGTTTTTAATAAAAAAAATTAATTCACAAATCAAATCTGATAGTAAAAACCTGGGAATCTTTTAATATAGCTTTTTATGTTAACTGAGATTTTTTTAAACTATGCTCAAATCCTAGGCATGAATAGAATGCTTCCAATGAGAGAGCGTTCCAAAACAGAGGAAGACATTCTCCGGGCAGCACTTAAGTGTAGCAGCAAGAAGACTGGAAGTAACCCCACATCAGCCTCTGATGATTCCAACGGACTAGAGTGGGAGAATGATTTTGTCAGTGCTGAAATGGATGATAATGGCAACTCCGAGTATTCTGGATTTGTAAATCCTGTATTGGAACTGTCTGATTCTGGCATGAAGCAGTCTGATACAGGTCAACAGACTCGATAGGGTGAAATTGTGTAACCTGTTTATTCCAGTTATGACCAAATGTTAAAAACCAACTAGAATGTATAAATGGTTGCGTTGCGCCTTTTTGTAAAGAGGAGGTTAGAAACCACAGTGTAAATGATTATTTTGTTAGAAAGGAATAGGAATGATAGATCTGAATTGCTTCAGAATTAAGTGCAATTTTATCATCTGCCTTCTGCTTTTCAAGACCTATTTAATGGTTTTGTCATGTTATCAATTTCGTTTATTTTAACTCATTTTAGCATTCCTGTTTACTCTTATAGATTTACATATTTTAAAAATGTTCATTACTTTTACTTCAAATGCTTTATTAATAAGCCTATTCCATTACTGTGAAAATATTAAAAGTATTTTTTGTTAATTCTCAGCAGATGTGAAGGGAGCATGACCAGGGATTGTCAGATTTAGAATAGTATCCATTTTCCAGCATTATTTACTTCTATGGCTTCTTTGGATTTTATTAACTAGTATTAAGCACAATTAATTTGCATAGATGACCCTAAGAAATGCTGAAATATCAGTTTCTTTCTGTATTTATTGTATAACTAGTATGATGATCTTGATTCAATCTGAACAAAAGATAAAAACAAACTTTCAGAGTTTGGACATTTAAATTGGTAATAAAACATGATATTTAAGGAAATATGTATAATTTAGGTTTTTCACTTCCTTTTACATGCTACTATATTGACTTTAAATTGATATATTAAGTTTTTAGGTGTCATTATTTTTTAAAATTCTGTATTTCCAATGAATGATCTTAGATTTTACAGAACATTCTCTGAATGATTTAAGAAAAGGAAACATAAAACGAGTAATACGGGTATTTCAAAGTAAATAAAATCCTTTCTGGTATGAAAGGTTCTATTGATTTTATTACACTTTTCTTTGCCTTGTAGTACAAGGTACTTCAATGGGATGGAACTAAGTCTATCAATATGTATATATATATAACTGCATTTTGTGATAGTTAACTTTCCTTCTCATTGAAATTTGTGTATCAATATCAAAAGCCAGGGATATAAAACATTCCCTAATTGCTTTCCTTGATTTTGCTGAGGATGGAGTATGATTTAATAAGCAAACCAATTCTTTTTTTCCTTAGTGTATTTTTCTTTTCTTTTTCTTGCAACACGTGCATGTTCTCAAAAATATAGGAAGGTCCAGATATAAATAGTAACTTAAAGTTCCTGCTGTATTTAAAAAAAAAAAAAATCATGTGGTCCTTTCAATATTTGAACTGCTAGGCAATGAATCTGTAGTTTTTTGTCCTTTTTTTAATCTCATAGAAATAAATATTATAATTTAATATGTAAATATAATACATTAGGAAATGCTTTTATGTACATCTGTCAATATAATTTGAGTTGTAGCTATGTCATTGAAAATATTTTAAAGGTACTCTATATTCACATTGCCTGTGTTAATGCTTTTTAAAGTTTATATACATCAGATGTATATTTTTGGTTTGGCATAAGCTACTATTGTAATTTTTCTTGGCTTTTTGTTCATAAAAAATTTTCTGAAGGAATGGTAACTTCTCAAGGATTGTGAATAAACACATTTTTACATTTAAAGATAATAAATTATTTGATTATTACTGATTTTACTCTATAAAGATACAAATATTATATGACTTAACTTAAAATTATTAAATCTGATGTGAAAACAAAAAGGAGTAAATTAAGAAAGGAAGATGGAACTAAACTTGAAAATATGTTTTAACTTCTAAGAAAAAGAATGTTAATTTTTGTTTTATGTTTATAAAATACACTAGAAATAACTTATTTATTGAACAAACATTGGTGAGTCTGCAGGGTCTAGGAGAGTGTTAAGGACATAACAGTAAAAAAAACTTAGAAGGTCCCTGCTCTTGCTTACTTACCATCCTGGTGAGAAAGACAGATGATAATAAATAAATATAAGCAAATTAGTTAGGAAATATGCAAGGTGTGAGAAGTCGGGTAACTGAGGGCCAGGTGACTACCTTTGATAGGTCAGAGGAATCCCCTCTGAGGAGACATTTGAGATGAGCTGGAAGCAAAAAGGCTTTGTGAAGCATGTTATAATCAAAGGGAACGGCAAGTACAAAGTGTCTGCAGTGGGAATGAATTTGGTATGCTGAAAGAATTAAAAAACCATTGGAACTGAAAGCATCAAGAATGAGAGGAGGAGTGGGATGAGTTGATGTTGGAGGGATAGTTAGGGGGCCAGATCATTCATATGAGGCCTTCTAGGTCATGGTTAAGAGTGAATTTTATTTGATGCATAAAAGAAGGCCACTGACTTGTCAGGATGTATAGTGATTAGATCTGCATTTTCCAAAGATCAGCTGCTATGTAGAGAATGAATTGTAAGAGGACAGGCGTGTATGCATACAACTCCCAAAGGGACATAGTGTGGTTTGGAATTATGAATGGATGCAGAAATTAAGAGCAAATTGAGAGGTAGAAACTGTAGGAATTTCTGATGAATTGGATATGAGGATAAAAGACTATCCTATTCATAACTGCACATAAACCACACAGGCAAAAACTCTGATTCTTCCTGGAACATGCCAAATAGTCTTGGAGGAGTTGTCAAAGGGCAATTTGTCACCTGCCTCCCTTTCTTGAAGAAGGCTGCCATGAGGTAAATTCCTCATGCAATTCCATGGTTCCCGTGAAGAATGAGACTCTACCTCACCCCTAGTCATGTACAGAAATAGGCTAGGAAACTGCTTGGCCACAGTTAACAGTGCTCCCCAACAACAGAACTACCCTCAGCTACACTTATGTAGTCTGTCTTCTCATTCCTTTGGTTCAGTGTCATCTCAGGGACATTTCTAAGGACAAGGGATTCAGGGAGATGACTGTGCTGCTGTTGTTTTTGCTATCAGTGCAAGTAATAAACTATCTAAATTTGTTTGAGCTCAGAGTCTCCCTAAAGGCCAAATCTGTGGGAGTGTGAGAGCCAACATGGCAGCTGTAACTGTCCCTCACATTAACTTCTTGGCTCTGACTTGACTCAGTAAATGTAATGGAAGAAACAGGCTTGGGAAAGTGGGGGACATGAAGAGTTCTGTTTGAAAGTTGAGTTTGAGCTGTTTATAAGACATTTGAATGAGGATCCTAGGGTGTATGTCTATAGCTCCAGGAGATCCTACGGTTGTAGGTCTATAGCTCAAGGAAGAAGGTCTAGGTGAAGTTTGGGAGTCATTAGTAGGTTAGTGGTATTTTAAGTCATTCCATTAACTGAGTTCACCCCAGGGAAGCACAAAAGCAGAGAAGGCCAGTTTCTCTAAAGTTGACCTTTAAAGGAAGGAGAAACAGCCTAAAGAAGATTCAGGAGGAATACAGGTGTGGTGTCATGCCAGGAGATGGGGTTCACCAATATCAAATGCTCTGAGAAGAGGATGGGTGAGTTAGGGTTGGGTCTGGGAACATGAAGAGTGATGCATATCTGTTATACAAGTGAGGGGATGGAAACGGAGGAGGTAGGGGTTAAAGAATGAAGAACAGCCGGTGTAGATATTTTTCGAAAAGTTTTGCTCTCAGCAGAGAAATGGGGTAGTTGGAGCGGATGTGGAGTAATCTAAGGTTTTTATTTAAGATACCAGGAATACTTTAGGTACTTCTAAAATGATATAATTTGGAATTATTCCTGCTCTTTTTCAATAATTTGATATATTATTTTTTAAATTTTGTTTTTAGTTGTATATGTTCATGATAACTTTATTTTTGTCGTGCTGAGGATTGAACCCAGTGCACTACATGTGCTAGGTAAGTGTTCTACCCCTACCTAAGCTACAAACCTAGCCCAATAATTGGATATATTATTTTAGTAGAAGCCCAAATTATCATTTTGCTCTATATGAAGATGTTCTAGTCATAAGTTTTTAACATAGTCATCTTAAAAAAACACACTTGATATCAAATATATTAATAATGTTATCCTATATTCATTTTCTTGGTGCCTCTAGTTAATTATCTGATTGGTGAGATCACACAAGAATTATCTAAGAAATGGATTTCCTGAATCTAATTCTTATATCTTTAGGTAATATTAAAGGTAAAAATAAAATTAAAGTAGAAAAATATTAATATGAATATTTTTATTATTACAAATTATTTAAATGAATGAATATACACTAACATCGTCTATAGTTCAGAAATCTTTTATATGTGACTGTAAATATAAGGAGCTAACTATGCCCAGTGCTATTCACAATAACATGCTATGTAGAATACTGATAAGAGACCATATAAGTGTACGCAACTGATCTAAACAGAGACACTTCTAGGGCAGCACTATTTTAATCCTTATTTTTCAGAAAAGGATCCTGAGCTAGTGTCAGGTTACATGAGAAACAGATAAACAGAGGCAATATGATTGAGAGCTTACTCTCACACTGTAACTTCATCCTGTAGAAGTTAGGTCAATATTATTTTTTGAGGGGTCTGGGAAGTTTGGGTTTTGTTTGCCTAGCTGAGTGTTGAAAAATTGTTTAAAGATACCCAAAGTGATACTGTCATAAAAAGACACTTTGACCTAAGGTGAAGTTCCATTGTTGCACCTTATCATGACAGTCAGAAGTTTTCTTTTAGGCTTTTGAGCAACAATGACAGTCAACAGTACCAGACTGGTTCATCTCTATCCCTTGTGGCCTTCTATCAGTAACAAAGTAGTGAGACCATAAACAGCTGAAATCACTGTTCTCTAATTTTCTTCAGAGCTCCTGATCCTAAATTCCTCACTTAAGAGGTAGAAGTCAAGTAAATATTTTCATGTAGAATGAATAGTTGAATAATGAGTGATTGGTTTTAGAACAACTCAAAGCAATTAGAAGCCAAATAAATTCCAATCACATTTTATATAGCTTTCATCCTTGGTCACCGCCTGAAATTTAAGCTCTCTGATGGTTTCAATCATGGTCCATACAATAAAATAGTAACCACAGTTATTTTAACACAAAACAACTAATTCAAGGAATTAATTAAACAAGTTTTGACTGACAAAAAAGACCCTGAAGTAACATGAAAGCAGCTATCACTTATACACACAAAAAAAATGTTAACAGTTATCTCCTGGTAGTAGGAGTATGGCTAATTTTTCTACAGATATAAATAATTTAAAGTACAGCTTAAGTGACTGCATATCCCATTTTCATAGAAATGAATACCATCATTCATATAAGCCTAAAAGTTAGGCTTCTACAAGTCAATCCAGACATCATATAACATACACAGAATTTTCTAGAAAATGGTTATAGAATCGTATGGCATGAGATTTCACTAGTAGAAGGCACAACCATGTCGTGAAACTGCAGACTCAGGAAAAGTTACTGTAGCACTAGTACCAGTTAACACACCTCTCAACTTGGCACAGGAAAATTCAATTCCTAGGGACAAAGGAGTCCTTCAGGTATATGTTGAAATTTTCACAGTTCAGCTGCAGAAGATCAATATTTTGTTTGTCCCCACCTAGTCCACTGTGGCGCTTTTGGTTTTTTGTTTTGTTTTGTTTAGAAAATGCCTTTTCTACCCACATGGTCACTGACCAGAGCAGCTATTATATGTGACCACATTACCTAAGAAGAGTTGGTTGTGGAGGGATGACAAGCTGACCCTTCCCTGGAACTGGAATAAGGAGATCAATTTCTCTTTGAGTGATCAATAACATGTAAATCTTGGAGTTACGCGTGGTCTTGTGCCACCATGTATTAGGAGAATGGAGCTGATATTCGTTGTGGGGCAGAGCTGCAGGCATTTGAATCCTGACTAAGGTTTGCTGGTTTCCTTCCATGTGTTCCGTGAGGTACTTCAGCTTGCCTCTAACAACCCCTCTTTGAGCTCTGGCAGAGATTTTATGCTTTGTAATCAAAACAATTTTAATACTAACCTATTACTCCATTATTACTAAAAGAATTGGTCTATGTAAAGTTTCTATTATTTGGAGAATGGTGGTATTACTATTTAGTAACCCTCTCTTTTGCCAATCTATTGAGAAAAAAATTTTTTTTTTAATTGAAGCTTGTACTTCTCAAATCAAACAAATCTTTTGCAGGATAAACATTAGGAAAAATCATTAACTAGTTTATATGAACATGAGGTTTTTCTGGATGTATCTCCTAACACATTTTGGGGTTCAGTGACAATGATACAGAAATTTCTTAATATTAAAACTTTGTAATTTAGCATTCAGCCATCAGCCTCAAAGACAAGAAACAAATGGAAAGTTCTTTCAAAATGGCTGAATGTTACATAACCTACACATTAGAGTGTATACACTTTGCTTAGAGACAGCTTGTACCATAAGATCAATTTGCACTATGAATAATGCTAACAGCCTGGGTGACCTACTTTGTAAATCCACCTCAGAAAGGAAGTTACAATCCCAGAAAAAGATAATATAATAATCCCAGCGCCGTGGTGCATGTCTGTAATCCCAGCAGCTCGGAAGGCTGAGGCAGGAGGATCGTGAGTTCAAAGCCAGCCTCAGCAAGAGCAAGGTGCTAAGCAACTCAGTGAGACCCTGTCTCTAAATAAAATACAAAATAGGGCTGGGGATGTGGGTTAGTGGCTCAGTGCTCTGAAGTTCAATCAAAGATAATATAGTAAAGGCAACTTAGTGACTAGAAGAGAGAGAGGATAAATAACTTCAGGTCAGAATATTTGCTGCTATAACGAATTATTGCAATTTAATGGTTCACAACAAATTTATCATCTTCAAGTTCTGTAAGAAGTCAAACACAAATCTCACTGGACTAAAATCAAGTTATCTACAGGATTTCATTGTGTTCTAGAGGTTTCTCTGCCTTTTTCAACTTTTAGATATCGAGTGCATGTTTTCTAGTTTCTAGAGACTACCTGCATCGTTGGCTCACAGCCTCCTTCCTCCAGCTTCAAATCCTGCATCAGCAGATCAAGTCCTCATATTTCATCACTCTGACATCTTGCTCTGCCTCTCCTATTTGTAAGGACCCTGTAATTATGAGGTCCAGAATAAGCTAAGACAATCTCTCTATTTTAAAGTCAACTGATGAGCAAACCTAATTCCATCTGCAGACTTAATTCCCATTTGCTACATAACAATACATTCACAGTTTCAGAGGTTAGCACATGGACATCTGGACACCTTGGGCCAAGCCATTACTCTGCCCACCACAGGGAGTAAGCAAAAAAAAAAAACAAAACAAAAAAAAAAAACGGGACACAGGAACTGAAAGTTATTTGGGTCACTTTAAGTAGGGACAAATAGTTCTCTCTACAGTAATAGTTCCAGGGCGGAGGAGGAGCTGAGGTGTTGGACATCATCTTTTATAGCCAGGAGAAACCGATGGTCTGAAACAACAGAAGGTGTACTTGGGCTAACAATCATTGGAAGGAGGCCAAAAAGTTTAAAATATTTTAGAAAGGCTGTTACAGGAATATGTTTACTTTTTTCAAAATTGGACCTGTTATAGCAGGACATTTCATTAACCTGGAAATTTCACTTCTTCTTTTTTTTTAGTTGTCAATGGACTTTTATTTTATTTATTTATATGTGGTGCTGAGAACCCAACCCAGTGCCTCACAATTGCAAGGCATGTACTTTACCACTGAGCCACAATCCCAGCCCTGAAATTTCACTTCTTAATGCTAGAATCTAATCAAATGTTTCTTATTTATGTAACATTCACTTTAACTTAGCTAAAAGAAGTGAAATGTGAATGTTTTAAATAAATACAACTTTATTTGAAGCTAAATTTTTAGAAATGTTTAAGCATTTATTATAAATATTTACATATACTTATTTATATAAATTATCCTAAGCATAATTATTTCCCGTTTATCAAAAGTTTCAAAGAAATGGTTAAGGAATTAAACTTTGATTTTATTATGTTCATGAATGCTGTTAAAAACTGAAATTTAAACTGGGCTGAGGCACACTTGTTATCCCTGCGACTCAGGAGGCTGAGGCAGGAGGATCACAAGTTCAAAACTAGCCTCAGCAATTTAGGGAGGCCCTAAGCACCTTAGTGAGACCCTGTCTCTAAATAAATGATAAAAAGGGATAGGGATATGGCTCAGTGATAAACTGCCCCTGGGTTCAATCCCTGTTACAAAAAAAAAAAAAAAAGAAAAGAAAAAGAAAAAAGAAATTGTAAAGTACATAAAAATCAAACTTCAAATTTGGTAAGAAAGTAATTTTAAACACAGTGGTTTTTAAAAGTGTTTAAATATTAGTTTTAGATTATGAATACAGACAAGGAGATTAAGGAGAACTGTTGTCTTAGGAACAGACTATAATTCCATAAAGAAAAATCAAGGCATTGTTTCTCCTTATATTTAAGCCACAATGACGTGCAGACAGAACTCTAGAACTCATTCCAGTACTCTGGTTCTACAAGTACTAACAGGCTATAGACACCGGTTAATAACCTGCCTGGAGCTTTGACCTTGAAAATTAATGGCAACTGTGAAATGATGTGACCAAACCAAGATACAATTCCTTACAAAAGCAAATCCCAACCGATATCAAGAAGAAAAAGAAAATATATGACCTTATTTTGAGAACACAATTTCATCACAAGGATATTTTTACACACTAACCCTCACTAATGTACACTTAATTCTTCATAGATCCAGAAGTGCAACAGGTGACTAAGATGATGAGTAACAACACGATGGTAATAACAAATCCCAAACTTGGCAGCCTAACAGATGACTATGATGTACTAAACTAATAAACTTTTAATAAGCAGAATGTCTCCAATCTGTTCTTCATCCTTCATGTTTCTCCTCTTAGACCTTCGGTTCACAATTCATTTTCATCCATTTCTGTAGGAAGAGGGCTTTGGGTAGAACAGGATGAACAGCTGCCATTCTCAGGTATGGGTGTCTGTGCTGGCCAGTTTTCCTGCAAGAGCGGTCTTGGAGAAAAAAGAAATCGTGTCTCAAACCATTCCAGTGACTCTCCATCATCCTTCTCCAACAGGAACTGATACTCACCGAATCTGATCATGCACCGGTAGGGCAAGTCCATTTTATTTAGGTAGCCTAGCACCTGGCTGTCCACAATCAGACTGGTCTTCCTGCTCATATTTTTAATTTCAAAAGAGAGAACTGAGCTGTTAAACTGTTTAAATGGCTGCAGAGAAAACTGAATTCGCGAAGCCTGTTTGTCCTGAAAAGCATAATGACAGATATTGGAATTCCGTCCAAATTTTATCACTTCGGTGGAGGGGAATTTCTTTCTATCATAAAATGTTATGGATTGAAATATTCCACTTTGCAACTGGCCAGGATGATAAACAGTCATGTGGAGACAAGTTACTGTCTCTTCTGTGTCGGCATCTTCAAAAGTGGACATGATATGCACCAGAAGATCAGCCTGCAACAGTTAAACCACCAGAGTTAGTTCATATCCCTGAGAACTTTGATTCTAGTATTCTGCTGGAAACTTTTTGATAGATGATAATACACAGGACCCTCTCAATTAGCTAATACATGTGTAAAATCTTACACCAAGCCCTATCGGAATTGGTGTCTTACCTTTTGCTATCTCTACTTTTCATTTCTAGTTTGACCCTAAGACCACACATATAATCTGGACATTAGCAAGTAATGATTATTGACAACATAGTGACATGGAAATTTCAGGTCCATTCTCATTGAAACAGAATAACTTTAGCCCAGATAAAATGACAGTTGTACTTTAAAAAGAAAATTGGGAATTAAAAAATCTCTGGTTTGAATACCCTGAGAGGATGTACCCATAAAACCTACACTTTATTAACTGTATTATGATATCATTAGAAATTGTGAAATCTGATTAAATAAGAAATTTGTTATAAACAAATAATTGAAATATTGTTCCTTATATCCTCACTTAGAGTTCCAATGACTGAAAATAGTAAATGCTTTCAATGGTTATCATATTCTTTAATTTTAAATTTAGACATTACACACTTAAAATAAATCTCCACAAGTTAGTTCTAAATATCATGGTCTGCACTGGTACTGGAGTTGTTTATTTCTGTGCATGGTTTTTAGCAACTGGATGCTTTTTGGTCATTAACCACAAGCAACAAACCAACTGCTGTTAACCACATCCTTATAGCCCCAAGCCCTCGAGCGCCCTCCAACTACACTTCCCTATGTTCACTTTTGATAATGAGAGTATTTAAAGTAGTATAACCAGAGAAGAGTATTAACTGATAAAATTTTTGACGTTATTTTAACATGAAACTGCCATTTCAAAACTAGTTTAGTTTTAAAATTACATGCATATGATTTGAAAATTCAAACGATAAAACAAGAATTTAGAAGTCTCTTTTCCACACCCTAACTCTTTGTCTTTCTCTCCTAGAGTCTATCAAGATTGCTTTTAACCTTAAAAAAGTTGGTTCTTGCTAGCATAAGCATACACACACGCACACACACACACACACACACACACACACACACTCACACCAGCATGAGCATGCACACACATGTGCCACGTGTGCATGTTTCTCCCTAAAGCCTTTCACAAATATAAACATAGTAGATTTAGTTCTGGAATTTGCATTGTTTCCTTAAGAGTGCACATGGGTGACTTTTTTCCCACCTCTACCCATCTCAATATAGCTCACTCCTTAGCAGCTCCACAGAGTTCCTTTCATCTGTGTTGTGATGAGGTGTACAGAGATGCTAAGCATCCCCTGCTTTTCTTGTGTGCTTCTTGCTTGTATTGCTGGACCTCTGCTTATACTAGTTTGGGGTTTTGACACTAATAATCTTAAGTGAGGTTGATTTTTAGTTTATATTTCATTATTTTTTGTTTGCCATCTACATTAGATGTTGGTATCAAAACTATACTGATCTGAAAAAGAAAAAAAAAGAATACTTTATTCCCTTTCTGTTTGTTGCTATTTACTTTTTAAATATTTATCCTTAAGTTTTAGGTGGACACAATATCTTTATTTTACATTTATGTGGTACTGAGGATCGAACCCAATGCCTCCTGCATGCTAGGCGAGCACTCTATCACTGAGCCACAACCCAGCCCCCCTACCATTTACTTTTAAAATAGAATCTTTTCTTCTGTTTTGCAATGTTATGCTGCTAAAACCAAAATTAATTCACTTCATTATTCAACAAGTAGCAGAGCTGAGCAAGATTACTATTTTTTACTTGGAAATGCATCTTTATCTTTACAGTTTCAATCATCATATAGTTCTTGGACATTGTAATATCATATTGGACTACCCAAAGAGAAAAGAAATGTCTAGTTATAAGTAGAAAAAGTGAGAGAAACCCTCAAAATCTTGGGCCAAGAGTGACAAAAATAATCATGAAAACAAAGCCAGCAAGAATTAACACACAATGAATAGAACTGGTTGATCCATCCTACACTGTGATTTGAAGATGCTTTAATTAGGATAATAAAGTCTCATTATTCAAGAAGTAGACAGCGTAAGAGAGAATAATTATAATAAGTCATGGGATGATGCAATTAGCAATTGACAAGAAAAAATGTACTATTGTGCTATCTAGGTAATTTTCACTTTCCTCCTAGGTTTTCCTGTTTGTTTTAAAATTTTTCACAATATTAAAAAATCAAAATTAAAGAAAAAAATTTAAAACAAAAAATTTGCTCTTAACATTCAGTAAATAAAGAAGAGCAAGAATCTGTCCGTGTCCTCCAGCTCTGTCTGGGATAAGCTGCCATTATTCTAGTTCATTCCTGGGGTTTGGGCAGTTCCAAAAAGAGAACTGGATTTAAACATTCTGTATTCTGGATATAAACAGACTTTTTGTGGACAGCCAATTTTTGGTTTTGGATTTCTATATAAGCTCTTGGTTTATAATTCTGTCTTTTGAGCAAATTCACCACCAAGAAAAGTTTGCTTCATATAGGCTTTTACACCTTGTACCCAGGGCAGATATATTATCCAAGGGAAAAAATAGGCATTCTGGTTTGTAAATCAAGGTCTATAAGCAGGTCAGTGTGAATCAATTTTTATAGGGTTTGATGAACCTATGAACACACAGTAGTGACTCCTTCCAACATACACTGTCAAGTATTTGCTACCTCTTCCTCCCAGGCCTACCCCTCCCAGTTCTGATCCATTAGAAAGATGACTGGTCTACTCCTTCAGAATGGTGATTCACCCCTTAAGAACCATGTCAACATGAATGGAAACATGAGTGGAAATTTAACGTTCAAGAAGAATTTATGGGAGGGGGTACCAGGGAATGAACCCAGAAGTGCTTAACCTCTGATCTACACTCCTAGCCTTTTTAATTTTTTATTGAGACGGGATCTTGCTAAGTTGCTTAGGGCCTCACCAAATTGCTGAGGCTAGCCTCGAATGTTCAATCCTCTTGCCTCAGCCTCCTGAGTCCCTGGAATTTCAGGTGTGCACCACCAGGCCAGGCTCCAAGCAGAAGCTTTAAAAGCTACTGTATACTTGCATCTTCTCTCTTTCCTTTGTTACATCAGAAGTTTCCAAAAGTTAATGATCAACCTGGGTCCTGGAGGGAAGGGCTAGAGACAGATACATAAAGAACATGACATAAGCAAAAAAAAAAAAAAAAATCAACCCTTCTTCTCTGAGATTTTTGGGGTTATTTGTTACTGCACCATAAAGTAGCCTGAGTTGACAAATGCATTTACCTATCTTTCAAAGGTAAGAAAGGACTGACAACAAGGGTTCTTACTTACTATATATGTCTTACATGTGCCAAGCACTGTGCTAAGCCTCCACTTCATCTTTCCTAATGTGCAAAAGAACCCTATGATCCACCATTTCACAGATGAGGGACATGAATCTCAAAGGATTTAAATACTAGCCTATTCACAAATGCAGTGTCAAGGGCAGGATTCAAACTCTAATGCTCCCTCACTTACCATTACAAGCTCTGCCTCCTTGGTTACCAGTTCCTTCACAAACTATAGCAGTTAATCTAAAAAGAAGGAGGACTTGGGAATGTGTGTTCTATAGCCAGCAAGCCACCAACCTAGACTCTAGTTTTGGGAAGGGAAATATGGTTATTAGCACTGCCTCGTTGGAGGAATATGCTCTGAAGCACCAGGTTACCATTAATATCAGTTATTCTGAAACCTGTGTGTAAAAAATATGAGCATGGACCTGGTACACACCAGCAACTATGGCAGGTTGTTTGGGGAGCACCAAAATTGCTCTCTGGTCTCTGATCTAATCTGATCTAATCTGATTGAAGCTGCTCTGACCATAGTCTCTGATTTCAAGTAACTCAGAAACTAATATATTTGTTACAAAGTAGCCTGGATCCCTGGCATTTCAAAGTAGTCAAAAAGAAAACAGAAAAGGCAGAAACTAACAAATAACTAAAATAATAAATTAGTGGATTTTTACAAAAATCTCCTGTGCAGATGCTCAAAAAAGCTTTTTGAAATCTGTGAGACTACCAAATGAACAGAAGGACAATGAGCTTAGATAGTGAAAACAGTGGAGTGGGTATCTCTAAGGAGGGAAACAGGCCAAGGTTAGGAAGGAGACTTACTTTTCACCATATACTTTGAAATTTGGGGATTTTACACTAAGTGCATTAAGATCTATTCAAACATAGCCCAGCCCAGTGTCACATGCCTGTAATCCTAGCTGCTCTGGAGGCTGATGCAGGAGGATAATGAGTTCAAAGCCAGCTTCCATAAAAGTGAGATGCTAAGCAACTCGGTGAGACCCTGTCTCTAAATAAAATACAAAACAGGGCTGGTGATATGGCTCAGTGGTCGAGTGTCCCCAAGTTCAATCCCCAGTACCCACCCCCCAAAACATTCCACAAATCATTCAAACATTAACAATTTTTTTCTTTACAAAAATCATGAAGTCTTAGAATTTTAAGGAATTTATGGGAATTGGAGATTAGCAAAGCATCATTAATTGGCAAACTATGAAATCTGACATCATAAAGTTGAAGAACACTGATGATGTCTGACAAACAGTATTATCTGTTTTAACAAAAGAGCTACAATAAAACAGGGCATGTGGGTTGCATGCTTGAGTGTCAAAAGAAGAGCTGACCCCAGCTGGACACCAGGAAGTGCACACTTAACTGGAGAAAAGAGGGTTATATTCAGTTCAAGAGAAGGCTTCCCACTCCTCTGAAAGAAAAGAAAAGAAGAATGGATATGTGCACAGAGGTTGAATGAAACAACGCTATGCCATCTCCCAACTCTGACCCCTCCCATACACACCCTACCCCCAAGGTCCTGCAAAACCAGTGAAGTGACATACTACCCTGGCATTGCAGAAGGATGTTTGGCCTTCAAATGTCATAAATAAAAAGTTATTCAGAGATCTTTCTTTCTTTCTTTTTCTTTTTTCTTTCTTTCTTTCTTTCTTTTTTTTTTTTTTTTTTGGTAGAAGTAGCCAGGTGTCCAAGCAGTTTAACAGAAAGTTTGGCACCCCTGGGTGGTCATGCATGCCAACAAAGTTTCTCAAGTTTTAAGAGTTTGGTCAAAAAAAAAAAACAAAACAAAGCAAATTTGACCGTAATAATGGAATTCCTTGTGGATGATGTGTTAGGAAAATGTACCCCTCTAAAATTTTTGCCTTCTTCTCTCTCTGCCTCAACTCCTCACTGATATTCTGGAGAGAATATGTGATTAAAAGTAGGAAATTCCCATTATTTTCCAAGTCTTTTCTCCCTGACAAATACCCCACTCTAAGCTTATAGGAGGGGAAGAGAAAATTGGGAGCAAAACTAGACAGTTTTCCTCCTGCCCAACCCGCTCGGCGGTCATCACCCTGCAGCGCCCCTTTGAAGCCATCAGGGAGGACCCTAAAGTGTAGCAGAGCTTGTCAGCAGAATCAACATGTGCTGCGCTCACAGATCTTCCAAAAAGAGTGCTGAAAACCGGACTCAGAAGGAACAGAACCTTAGAGAGCTCAGCGTTCTCAGGGACTGTGCCTTCTTCCTCCCAGGCCGCTTGACTGGCCTGTCCCCCTGGAACGTGCGCAGCCACACTTGTCCGAGGCTGCGGACGTCCGCTGTGAACAGTGTGAATTCAGGCTTCCAGGGGATTTGGGAAATTCCGATTTCTGCTCTGGAAGCTGGGGAAAGTCCCAGAAAGCAACTTTCCTAAGAACCCAACTGAAACAGGCAGGCAGAGGAACTCGCGCTCCGGGGAGCCTCGGTGCCTGCGAAAGGTCCCGCCCCCCAACGAGAGCATGGGGCGGGGGCAAGGGCAAGGGACTCACGCTAGGATGCTCCGTGCGCCTGCCACCCTCATGCATGACACTTTTTTTTTTTTTTTTTTTGCTTTCTGGTTAGGAAAAAAAAAAAAAAAAACTTACAAAATATAGCAAAGTACAAAGAAGGCACACCCACATCTCCAAAACTTTCCAGAAGCTCCCCATTTTACAAGTGTCCATGTTTTACAAGGCTGGGCTCAGGCTAGCATTTTTCCTTAGTGTGTCGTAGGTGTCCGCCTTCAAACCAAGCCAGCAGGCGCGTCTGGTGAAGACTTCATGCTACACCCGAAAACTTCCTAGACAAAGCTGACCTCTCTAAGGGGTAAACAGGAGTCCCCACCTCTCCCCTGGACTGCTGACCAGCAGGTACCTTGGGACTCAGGGGTCCGCGAACTTTCTCGAGCGGCTGCAGCTGGAGGGAGGCTTGGGGTAGCTGTCCCCGGGGCCAGATGTGAGACGCAGAAGGTGGGTGTGCGCGACAGGCCGAGGCGCCGGGACAGCGCGACACGCCAGGCTGCGGGTGCGAGGGACCCCGGGCAGCCCAACCTCCCACCAGCGAGTGCTTATAAAGCCTGGCGGAGGCGGGAAGGTTTCAGACTCCGCCCGCCCCTCGCCAGCCCCTTCCTTCTTTTGGTCACCGCCGCCAATGACGTTCCCTGGAGAAGCCCGCCCGGTCACCGCCTGACTTCTCGTGACCGGGTTGGAGGCGCTGGGTGCCAGCGATGACCACGCCTTCCCCAGCAGCCCACTCCCGGACAGCATGTGACTTGAGAGCTCGGTTTTGAAAAGAAGGGAACTAGATCCCTTCAACATTAAGGGCTACTTCTCCCCACAAAGGAGGGTTGCCCTGGGGTCACAGCAGGCTGGGAACAGAACTCCCTTTTTGGTGACTAAGGATAACTAGGAATGCAGGATCACAGTCCCCAGGGGAGAGCAGGTCTCCTTCGCAACTGAGAGGACCCGTGGGATGAAATGGACAAAATTATGCTATGTGTACACATGAATAGATCACAGTGAATTCCACTTTTATGTATGCCTAGAAAGCCCCAGTTAAAATTTAGTTCAGTGGTAGAGTGCTTGCCTAGCATGTGCGAAGCCCTGGGTTCGAATCTACCACCATAAAAATTAATTGATTGATTAATTAATTAATAGAAGGACGATCTGTAGAGTAAGGGGAATAGGGGAGGGAGGGAGGGACAAGTGGAAAGGAAACCCTGAGGTTGAAATGGAGCAAAATATATTCCATGCATGTGTGATTGTGTCAAAATGAACCCCACTAGTAATGTAGAACCATAATGTACTAATGAAAACTTTTTTCTAAAAAAAAAAGCACAGAGGATTCCAACCTACTCCTCGGTGTCTGCGCCTTACACCCACGCAAACAGGCCCTTCCTCTCCAACCACACCCTTATGAGGGGACTCTTTGCTTAATACCCAAGGGCTGGGATTCCGCAGGGAAAAGCTGGTACATGGTGAAATGGGAAGCATCCCCTTGGAGTCCTTCATAATTGTGAAGAAGGTAATGCTTTTCTGCCCCAAAAATATTCAGAATGAGCTAATCGTGGAGAAGGGCTAAAGAGGATAGGTGTCAACATTGGGACAGGAGCCAGATTCTGTATAAGGAGAGAACGGATTGAGAATCCAGGAAGGAGGACAAATTTAGCATGACCGAGGTCATCATAGCCTACTTCACGTTTTGCGAGACGTTGCGCTGATTCTCATAGTCATCAAATGGAAGCCAGTCGTCTGGATTCTCTGCTTGTTTGTGGGTCATTTTCACTGGCAATAAAATGACATGAACGCATGCTTGATGCTTCCCGGTCTGACTGAGAGGCTGTGTGGGAGGAGTGAAGTTTTGAACTTCTCTGACTGAGATAGGGATAGTTAGGAGCGTAATTATGATCAAGGGAGGGGTGCATCTACAGTGAAGCAGATTCCTGTAAGGACTGAAATTTTGTTAATCATCAACATTTATTATTTCTTGTTAGGAATAGAGACAGCCAGTGTATCTTCTTTCCGTTGAAGAACATTATTGCAGGTGGTAGATAAGAAGTGCAACTTGACTATGCCAATAAACACATAAAATAAAACAATGTTATCAGAATTGGACTTTCTGCTTCATAATTTTTTGATATTTTTTTAGTTGTAGTTAGACAGATTACATTTGTTTTATTTATTTATTTTTATGTGGTGCTGAGGATCAACCCAGGGCCTCACATGTGCTAGGCAAGCGCTCTACTGCTGAGCCATAACCCCAGCCCCTGCTTTATAATCCTGAAAGGTAAATCAAAGAGGATGTGATAATGTTTTATAAACTGCAAAGAACCAAATAAGTAGGTGTTATTAGTAACTGATAGAGAAAATGCAACAATTGCTAAGAAAAAAGTACAAAATGCTAGAGATTGTTCTGTTTCTCTTAAGATGATTGACCTATTTGATTTACTAAAGGACTCAAAATGATACTTTAAATAAGCTGTTATTTATGTGTTATAATCGAATTTCATTAACAGTCATTTCCCTCTGGCAACTGGTTAAAAATAATGGATCTTCAACCTGAAAATTGAGGGAATTGAAAAAACGTCAAAGTGTGCACTGGAGAGGCTTCTATTCTTTGTGTTCTTTGAAGACTTGAAGGGACACTTGGCAGAGTTCAATGTGATGCTTATCTCCTTTCAAATAATGGGTATGGTCATTCCATCTTGGTTTTCCAGATTTCTTGAAAACTGAGAAAAAGTCCAAAAAACTTCTAAAAGCTTGAACAGGGTCAGAGCCAAAGAGAAATGTACCTATTTCCATAATTTTAATTTATTGAATTTTCTGAAGTTCCTTGGGAGTATTTACAAAAGAAGCAATTTTAAATCATTCATATCTAAATTAAGTAATTTGTTTTCATTGCTATTTCTGTTTGTGTAAAACCATTAAAACCGTTATTTTTAAATGAAGAGATCATTTTACAGATTTAATAGATTTTACTTGTTTTATTTTTATTCAGGGTCAAATTTAAATAAACAGTAAAGATCATTTTTAATGGAAAAACCTAAGCATCATTCTTTGATCATGAAAATGTCTTCACTGTGAAAGGAACACAGTGGGACTTTATGCAATGGAAGTTTACTAAGCAAATGACTAAAATGTGAGAGTCCTCCAGCAGTCACATAAGACTGGAGAAATGTAAAGCGCTCACCACGTGCTGCCATTACAAATCTGCTGATGAGAAAATGCCTGCTGGACTGCATTTTTGAGGCCTTCTTATTTGTAGTTTCCTTTTTTGAAAAGGAACAGAAAATTGATTCTTTTAGTTTCAATGTGGTCGTGTCATTTTAACAAACTTGTCCTTCAAAGAATAAAACTTTCTCTTGCATTCATGGGCTGCTCACACCTTGTAAATTAGAGGTTATACTACTTTTTTGTGACTTTCATTAAGACTTCAGCCCAGGGCTGGGGATGTGGCTCAAGCAGTAACACATACGCAAGGCGCTGGGTTCGATCCTCAGCACCACATAAAAATAAAATAAAGATGTTGTGTCCACCGAAAACTAAAAAATAAATATTAAAAAATTCTCTCTCTCTCTCTCTCTCTCTCTCTCTCTCTCTCTCAAAAAAAAAAAAAAAAAAAAAAAAAGTCAAACCCTCCCAGGGGTGATGGGGTCATAGGAAGCGCACTAAATGTTTTCAGGAAGATTTTAAAAGGAAGTCTTTAGGGAAATGGATACCCCCAAAGTTGGACTTGGATTGTTCAGCAAACCAAAACAGAAAGAAAACAATGGATATTAATGTTCTTGGTACAAAAATGAGAGACTTACTGTTTGAACTATCAGTAGCTAATCATTTAATTTGAAAATAATATAAAATGCCCACAATCTAACATATTTCTATCCAGCTTTGAACATTTTGAAATTTCCAGGTTAAATTGATACTAAAAGTATTTTTTCCCTCAATTCTTCTATTCAATTGTCATATTCCATAAATTAACTTTCCCCACCACTGTCACCCTCATCCCTATGATATGGATCCCACGTGATATCTAATTGATACTTGGTTGTTTCAGATGACAAAAATATTTTTCCATGGAGAGAATCTTCAGAATAGTTTTTAGATACTTTCTCAAAATCCATAATTAAGCCCACTTTTTTCATTTATAATTAGAAATAAAGGAAGCTGATTTATGGTAATACAATGACATCCTATAGAAAAAGTAAGACAGAGTTGCTTGTCTATGTTTCTTGCTGGTAACTGGGTTATGAGATACCTGCTCTCTATTCAGAGTGCTCTTTGCAATGAAGATAAACCCTCATCTGACTCCCTTGTCCAACTCAGACCTTCAGATTATGTGTAACTCCACTCAGGGCTGCTATGCTAGTCTACAAAAACATTTGGCATTGTCTGAGTGAACCTCACCTAGCTCTTCTTCCATTAATCCCAAAATGAGTAACAGGAAAAAGCCCAAATTGTTTGCATGGAAACCCAGAAGGCTTAGTTTGGACTTCTTTTTCTTTTCCTGCAGTAAAGTAGCTGGAATTAAAACGGATAATTTATATTTATGTGCAAAGAACTTCAGGATGCACTACTAAAGAAAAAACAAGTACAGAACAAAAATGCTGCCATTTGTAGAAAGATGTATTTCAATGCATGAACTATCTGCAGAGACCCTTGGAACTGATAATATTGATTAATCTGAGAAGAGCATGGTGGAGAGAGGGGTGGAAGGTGAGAGTGGGGGAGAGATTTCTCACTGTGTGCTTTTTCAGGCTGTTTGGATTTTATAATATTTTGCACATATTACATTTACTTACTTATACACACATGCTCACACACACACACACACACACACACACACACACACACACTCAAACTTGATAAAAAGAGACAAGTAAGAGAATCTTTCAAGAGAGAAATCCCAGTGCTTCAGAGCCTCAGTATTTTTCATATGATGGAAGGCTGATAAAATTCAGGCTCTCCAGAGAGTAGTTAGTGATAAGGAGAAAACTGGATGCCCTAGAGACGGGGTCCGTGGAGGGTATAAGGAGGTGAAAGAGTCAGCCTGTGTAAGGCCCTCAGTTCTCCCTACGGGCAGTGTGGGACAGTTGCTGTGGAAGACAGAGTTCTAAGATGGCCCCCAAGACTCCTGCCCACTGGTGAACAAGTCTGTATCAGCTCCTCCTCTGAGTACAACAGAACCTATAGATGTGATGGCATGCCACCACTGTGATGGGTCCTAATCAGTTGTCTTGGTTTCCAAAGGAAGAAGATCCAGTTGGGCTGGACCTAAGAAGGTGAGTTTTCTTTTTTAATTGGAGCATTATGACATGTAATAGTGAGCTTAGATGTTACATATTTCTACTAAACTGCAAATTTTATATTGGATCCCCAACAAACAGCCAGCCTCCTATATGCACATAACATAATTTAGTCCATTTCATTCCCCACTACTTCCATTTCCCTTCCCTCCGCACTTCTCAGGTCCTCCTACTCTACTGGTCTCCCATCTATCTTCATTAGTTTCCCCAGCTGCCATTTTTTTGTTCTTTTTTTTTTCTCTCTAGTTTCCACACTTTCTCGACAAGCTGGTGAGTTCTTAAGAGGACAGATCTTTCAATGAAGTCAGAGATACGTGCTCCTGGCCTGGAAGCAGGCAAATGTTTCACCAGAACTCCTTGCAAAGGCCACATGGCAGGGAATTTTGGATGCCATCTAAGAGTGGCGAGCGGTCCAGCCAACAACTAATGAGAAAATGGGACCTCAGCTCTACAACTGCAATTCTGTCAACAACACAAATGGGCCTAAAAGGGACCTGGAGCCTCAGATGAGAACTGAGTGTTCTCAGCAGTAATGTGCCAGATTTCTGACAGAAATCTTGAAATAAGAATGGGATCTACTAGGGGCACTTGGCCACTGAGTCACGTTCTCAGCCCTATTTTGTATTTTATTTAGCGACAGGGTCTCACTGACTTGCTTAGCACCTTGATTTTGCTGAGGCTGGCTTTGAACTTGAGATCCTCCTGTCTCAGCCTCCTGAGCTGCTGGGATTACAGGTGTGTACTTGGTGCCTGTTGGGCACTGTGGTTTTTGTTTGTTTGTTTGTTTTGTATATCATAGAAACTTTATTATTCCTCTAAATTCTTAAAAACTTTAAAAAGTTTCTTGCTCTACTTATGGTACCATTTGTAGACATTTAAAATGCGTTTGCATTTATAAATAGTTTGCAGATAATTTAATGGATGCTGTTTTAAACTGCAAATTTTATACTGATTACACAACAAACAGAAAACTAACAGAGTTGCTTTTGTTACAGGGTCCCAGTCTATTGTGAAGTTCGCCAATGGCCCTGGGGCTCCCAGTCACCCACTATCAGTACCAGAGGCCATGTAAGTAAGGGAAGAAGATTTGGGAGGTACACTATTTTGCTTGTCATATGTCCCTTAAACCAAGTAGCAATTTTCCTTGTTGATCCTGAATTTCCTCAAAAAGTATTCCTTGTCATCAGAAGAAATTTTTAGTACAAAAAGAAACTTCACCTTAAATATTATAATTAAGTATTTACTTACTCAGCAAAAAAAAAAAAAAAGAAAGAAAGAAAGAAAAGAAAATCATGGCATATGCAGGTAAATGGATGGAGTTGAAGAAAATAATGCTAATTGAAGTTAGCCAATCCCCAAAAAACAAATGCCGAATGTTTTCTCTGATATAAGGAGGCTGATTCATAGTGGAGTAGGGAGAGGGAGTATGGGAGGAATAGATGAACTCTAGATAGGGCAGAGGGGTGGGAGGGGAAGGGAGGGGCATGGGATTAGAAAAGATGGTGGAATGAGATGAACATCATTACCCAAGTACATGTATGAAGTCAGGAATTGTGTGAATATACTTTGTATATAACCAGAGATATGAAAAGTTGTGCTCTATATGTGTAATATGAATTGTAATGCATTCTGCTGTCATATATAACAAATTAGAACAAAAAATAAATTTTTAAGAAGTATTTACATTTTGCTTGTTAATGCTTCACCACTAATTTTTAAAATCTATGAATCACTAACATCCTGAAAAATAATGACATTTTTTAACAAAGGAATCATAAAATACACATTATTTAATCTGCAACGCAATAATTTCATTCTCTCCTAAAATAAAATAGAAAATCCTGGCTTATTGAAATGCCTGACCTGAAATAAGTTTTCCATCTACCCTCCATCTCTGTTTCTCTCTTAGTGTTCACTATCATTGTGCTATCAAAAAAGTATATAATTCTAAAAAGAAAGTTCCAGAATGGCATTCTGGTCACCCTCCACATACATATACCACTACCAGAAATAACACTATTCATTGCTATTTCTGTCTTCAAATTTATGACATAATTAATTATATTATAAAACAGGTAAGGTGATCTTGAGGTCATCTTGTTCCAACATTTAAGATCCTTTCAGGAAAAGTATAACTCACTCCCAAAGTATGTACCCCCTGAATATTTTATTTAGCCAAAGCTTAGTTGGAATGTTCTCTTCCTGCTTTATTTATTCATCTTACTTAGATTGTACAGTATTCCATCATTGCTCTCTTCTGCCCCTCCACTGATTTGCTCCCGTTAAAGTCATCCTGACCTTCTTCCCAAACCCATGGACACTTTTCTGTTCTCATCCAGCTTCACTACTCTGCATCTGGTAGAGCTGTTGACCGCTTCCACTGCATTGCAACTGTGGCCCAATCCACTGCATCATTCCTGCCTGCTTGGCTTGTAGTTGGGGCTGGCTTCGTGGGTGTGTGACCTGTCGGTATTCCCTGCTGGCTTGTTGTCACCTTTTGAAATTCTTAATTATTTTTTAATAAGAGACCCAGCAAATTATGTTACTGGTCCTGTGGATGGGGGAGGAAAAATTTGGGGGTTTTTTGTTTTTTTTTTTTTAATTTATTCTAATTTGTTATACATGATGGCAGAATGCAATTTCATATTACACATATAGAGCACAATTTTTCAAGTCACTGATTGCACACAAAGTATTTTCACACCATCCGTGTCTTCATACATGTACTTAGGGTAATGATGTCTAACTCTTTCCACCATCTTTCCCACCCCCTTCCTTTCCCCTCCCACCCCTTTGCCCTATCTAAAGTTCCTCCATTCCTCCCATGCTCCCCCTACCCATCGCCATTATGAGTCAGCATCCTCATATCAAAGAAAACATTTGGCCTTTGGTTTTGGGGGATTGGCTTTCTTCACTTAGCATTATATTCTCCAACTTCATCTATTTACCTGCAAATGCCATGATTTCATTCTCTTTTAATGCTGAGTAATATTCCATTGTGTATATATACCAAAGTTTCCCTATCCATTCATCTACTGAAGGGCATCTAGGTTAGTTCTAAAATTTAGCTATTGTGAATTGTGCTGCTGTCAACATTGATATGGCTGTGTCTCTATACCAAGGAGTGGGATAGCTGGGTCAAATGGTGATTCCATTCCCAGTTTTCCAAGGAATCTCCATACTGCTTTCCATATTGGCTGCACCAATTTGCAGTCCTACCAGCAACATGTGAGTGTGCCTTTTCCCCCACACTCTCGCCAACACTTATTGTTGTTTGTATTCTTGATAGCTGCCATTCTGACTGGAGTGAGATAAAATCTTAGAGTAGTTTTGATTTGCGTTTCTCTGATTGCTAGAGATGTTGAACATTCTTTCATATGTTTGTTGATTGATTGTAGATCCTCTTCTGAGAAGTGTCCATTTCCTTGGCCCATTTATTGATTGGGTTATTTGTTGGTTTTTTTTGGTTTGTTTTTGGAGTTTAGCTTTTTGAGTTCTTTGTATACCCTAGAGATTAGTGCTCCATCTGATGTGCTTGTGGTAAATATTTGCTTCCCTTCTGTAGGTTCTCTATTCACTTCACTGATTGTTTCTTTTGCTGAGAAGAAGGTTTTTAGTTTGAATCCATCCCATTTATTGATTCTTGGTTTTAATTCTTGCGCTACAAGAGTTTTATTAAGAAAGTTGGTGCCTAATCTGACATGATAGAGATTTGGACCTACTTTTTCTTCCATTAGGCATAGGTTCTCTTGTTTAATTCCTAAGTCCTTGATCTACTTTGAGTTGAGTTTTGTGCATGGTGAGAATAGCTAGATATAAAATCAACACCATAAATCAAAGGCATTTTTTTACATCAGTTAAATCCGCTGAAAGTGAAACTAGGAAAACCACCCCATTTACAATAGCCTTAAAAAAAATACAAATTTAACAAAAGAGGTGAAAGACCTCCACAATGAAAACTACAACATGCTAAATAAAGATATTAAAGAAGACCTTAGAAGATGGAAAGATCTACCTTGTTCTTGGATAGGCAGAATTAATATTGTCAAAGTGACCATACTACCAGAAGCACTATACAGATTTAATGCAACCCCCATCAAAATCCCAATGGAATTCTTTATAGAAATAGAAAAAGCAAGCATGAAATTCATTTGGAAAAAATAAGAGACCCAGAATAGCCAAAGCAATCCTTCGCAAGAAGAGTGAAGCTGGTGACATCACTATACCAGACCTAAAACTATACTACAGAGCAAAAGTAACAAAAACAGCATGGTATTGGGACCAAGAGGACACAGAGTATAACCCACATAACTTCAATTATCTCATATTAGACAAAAGTGCCAAAAACATACATTGGAGAAAAGATAGCCTCTTCAAAAAATGGTGCTGGGAAAACTGGAAATCCACATGTAATTTTGTTTTTTCTACATCATTCTAGGGAATCTCTCCCCAGCCCCTCTGAGGACTCCTCTTTTTTTCTGTATAACTCCTAATGTTACTGAGTTTCTTTCTCAATGATTTCTTTTCATTCTGTCTGTTCTCTCACACTAATCTCTAACTAGTTAGTTTTTTTACTATCTCTAAGTCATTTATCCAAATTCCTATGTCTCTTACCTAGGTCTGTTATTCTTTCTCCTAAACATTTCCTTCCCATTCTTTTTATTTCCACTATTATTGTCTTTAATTAAGCCCAGTCATTACTTGTCTAGAAATTGCAGTAATCTTGTAATTCTTTTCCTTAACTATCTTGCCTTCTAATCTACCACCTACTGATATAAACCTTGCCTCATAACTCAATTTTCCCACTACAACAAGCATTCTCTCTTTCCTCCTCCTCCTCCTTCTTTTTTTTTTTTGCAAAACTTCATCCCCAGCCCTCAAGGGTACCTTTTAAAAAAAAGTTAAATGATTTAGTTACCATAAACCTTTAATTTCTTGTGAGTCCCCATGGGGTGTTTTGGACACAAATTTACACACTTCTTAAAATGAAACAGATAGCTCTTACATTATGAGCTAATTGCTGCCTATTTTTCAAGCTAATTTCCACTGATCTATCTATCATTGTGATGGCCTTAAGGATATTGATTATGTGCTCAGTCTGGTCGGAATCCATGGCACCAAAAGAATACTTGACACAAAGCAGATACTTTAAACTTGTTATTTATATTCAAAATTATAAAACTCAGAAAATCAAAATGAATATGATGCTGCAACCAGTTCTTCCCAGTGTGTCCCAATGCACTTCCTTCATAGGTGCACATGTCAAGCATCTGCCATGGCTGAAGCTTGTGCTATTAAATTTTCACCTAAGGAACTATCTTTGCAAACTTCCCCAAACTGAATATGGTGATCACAAATGAGATATTATAAGTGTGTTTCTGCAATTCTGGGGATTCTACCAGAAAATCTTATCAAAGACCAACTTGACTGTTCTCTAAGTATCTGGAAGATAAATGACTCATTAGGTCCCTCCTCTTCCATCCATACCCTTTCTTCTTTTCCAAGTGTCCAATGCTCTCTTCTAGGCTCTCAAATACCCAGTCCTTCTCTCAAACACTCATTTTCTAACATTTTTACTCACTTACCTCACAAACAATTCTGCAAAACCAATTAGTCCCTCACATGTTTTTAAGTTGATATGCATTATTTATCATAACTTTAAATAGTTGTAGAAGACCTTTAAGAAACAAAACTTTAACATATTCTAAATGTGCTCAATGAAAATGATATATTCAGTGATTTGAAGCTCCCTATCATCTATTTAAAAACACATGTGCAAGTTCTTCAACAATAGGAAGTTTTACATTATTCCTTTATCTCCTTAAAATTCTGTTTTCATTTCACTTTCTCCATAAAATTTTCTCCTAATATAAAATAGTTTATATGCCTCAAAGTTTGGATTGCATTTTTTTTCTTTTTGGTACTAGAGATTGAACTAAGGGACACTTGACCACTGAGCCACATCCCCAGCCCTATTTTGTATTTTATTTAGAGACAGCGTCTCACTGACTTGCTTAGCACCTCACTTTTGCTGAAGGTGGCTTTGAACGAGAGATCCTCTTGCCTCAGCCTCCTGAGCCGCTGGAATTACAGCCATGAGCCACCGTGCCTGGCTTGAATGCATTTTTAATATAATGAAAATATGTATACGTTGAAACTATTTTTGCTTCTTTTGACATTAGACAATAAGTATTAAGTTTTTTAAGATAAGTTATACCAATAATACTCATTCAGAATAATTATTCATTCAGAAAGACAAAACTATACAGTTTGATTAGTATTAAACAGAAAAAAAGTTTTATTTAAAATGCATTTTTCAGTGAGATGTATGGGGATTTTAAAAATTAGTTCATGGATGAATTTTATTTACAGTTAGAATAAAACAGTATTTCACAAAAATGAAACTCTGTTTGGAAATAGAGTTTTCTTATACAATGCTTTTTAGTTATGTGAACTTTTTCCATGGGCATTTATTAAGAATTATGTAGTCCTCTCTACAAACAGTTTTGTAAAGTGATCTAACTACTCAGTTCTTTCATTCTGTTTTTTGGGGAGGCAGAGCTGGAAACCATGCAACTTGCCTGAGGTTTTCTTACCTAGTTATTAAAGTCCTTCACTCTCTCAGATTCTGGGAAGTACTCCAAAGGCTTTACCAAAATGTTTCAAATTACCATTAAAGAAATCTATTCCTCTTCCATTCACATAAACTTCTTCAACCCAGAAGACTCAGAAAGGATTAAGAAAGTTTAAATACCATTGTCTTCAAAAACTTTTCCAATAAAATGTACTTTTAAAAATATTTTTTAAGTTGTTGTTGGACCTGATATCTTTATTTATTTATTTTTATGTGGTGCTGAGGATCAAACCCTGTGCTCGCACATGCTAGATGAGTGCTCTACCGCTGAGCCCCAACCCCAGCCCCCAATAAAATGTATTTTGATAAATAATTTAAAATTTTCTCTTGTATTTTTTATTTGTTTCTGTTTTTTGGTCAAAACTTGGACTTTAGATTGTTTCATGGAAGGACAGTGCCCACCATATAACCCAGTTAAACCATCCTCACTATCAAACCAGTCAGCCTCACCAGATTTTCTATCAGAAAAATTCTACCTTCATTTTTGGTGTAAATAAACCAGGTAATGCGTGTGTCCCTGTGACATCAAGCTCACTTCTGCAGTCTGATTCTGAGATGCAGCACAGAAATGCAGCCTTAATAAGATTTTGTCCTTTGATAATGAATTTAAACAATGTCACATTCATTGTTTCTTACTGATCTTCTATTTCCTTGTAGCTCAAAGGACTCTCCATTCTGATTTAGTCCAAATAAGGAGCTTTTTGCTCTTTGATTAAGAGAAGGAACTTTCTGTAGTAATACAACTCCCAGCATACCTTTCAACAGAGTAATTCCTAAAGGGGTGTGTCTTGTGACAAAACTGCCGAAAGTCCCCGGTGTTGAATTACACAACCGTGTTCTGAGACAGTGACAGCATTTGTTTTCTTTCAGATTCCAACTTCCTGAAACCAAGGCTGTTTATGAGAAACAGTATATTTCGGAGACATTGTACTGGAATTAATTCTTTCCAGAGTCAGATTTGCTGGATCTTAAAGTGTTTTTCCTCTTCTTCGAGATAAAAGTGAGTATCAGCCTTCAAATGAGTAATTGCAGTAGATATGTTTATAAAGGATGGCATTATGTGTACGGAAGTACTTCCTCAAATTGTAAATTACTGTATACTTGCTGACCCTATTCATTAACATATCTTGTTTACATTTAAATGACGTTGGTACTCTAAGAACATCTACACTTCTGAAAATTCCTCAGTGGGTGAATGGAGGGATGGGATGGAGGAGGGGTGAGGAGAGGTGGGGAAGGGCTACTAACCTACAGTGATAAACTTCAGTTTTGTGAAGAGGAGAAAATGAGTAAGTTTTTTTTTTTTTTAATAAGGCTTAATAATAAGGTGCTTACCTCACAGAGCTTGTTAGACCTGCTAATGAACATCTGACCTTATTTTGTCACTGAATCAAGATATTTGATTAAAGCTTTAAAGAATTGTTGAGATTCCTTAGTTTAAAAACCAACCTTGGTACTTTTGCTTAACTACATAAGAAGTAACCTTAGAAACAACTCCTTTTTTGATGGAATCAATAACTTTGCTAAGAAGCAGGTAGATAAAAGTTACTCTTGACACATGGGAAGAACTGACAGGAATTCTGGATGTGGGCAAGCATTACGTAGTGAGAAAGTGAAAATCTAAATTCCTTCCTGTGTCTAGTTAGAAGAATCCTTTCATTGAAGAATTTTATCATTTGCCAGGCCTGGTGGCCCCTGTAATCAGGAGGCTAAGGCAGGAGGATCATGAATTCAAAGCCAGCCTCAGCAAGAGCGAGGTGCTAAGCAACTCAGTGAAACCCTGTTTCTAAATAAAATACAAAAAAAGGGGGTAGGGATGTGACTCAGTGGTCAAGTGCCCCTGAGTTCAATCCAAGATACCCACCCCTCCAAAAAAAATTTAGAATTTGAATGGAGGTCTCTAGCTTACTTTGGAAAGCCATAAATTAAAACCTTTAATATTATTTGAGATTTGCAGATGGCTTATGGCAGAAGCAGGACCAGAAAACAGAGGACTTTATGACGTAACATAATGGCATCTCTATTTCTAATATTTGCTTTTATCTCCCTCTTAGTTTTTGTTTTGTTTTTTACTTAGCACTTCTAACATTTTTACATATCGACTTTGGGTTGGGTGATATCTCATCTTTAAGAACATTTTAAATTTCTCTTATGTATTTGCTCTTACTGTCCAAGCATACACATGGGCTCTAGCATCATCTCCCCAAACATGATGGACAGAGCAAGTGTAACTGTGCCACAGATCCCAGAGGCCTCCAAGTCCGGGTGGTATGCCACAGATTTCATGTCTGTAGGGTGTATATACTTTCTCATGTGGGTGGATGTCAGCAAAATTACCTCCTGGGGGACACTCCAGAAATGAACAAATGCCAAGTCAAGTCATTATGTCTGCTGAACCAACAATTAACTTCTCTCATCTCCTTCCCAACTCTGTCAACCTCCAGCCTGGAAAGGAGCAAAATACTTAAAAATTATTCTAAAAATAACTTCCTCCACACTTTAAAGATCATTTGAATCTGAGATGGATCTTTTAAAGTTCTTCTCCTAATAAGACACCAAAATGTTACAACATCCCTACCTGCACAAGAAGGAAGCCAATAATTAATTTACACCTTAAAAAATGTATGTAAAATTATTTTTTCAAAAGCTCATGTAAATCAAATGACAGATGTTATAAAATCTTATATATGATAATACTGAGTGGTGAGCATGGCTGATCTGTTAATCTGGAATGGTACTTCTCCCATAGGATCTAGTTTGGGTTTCAATCCTGGAATTTTCCTTAAGAATACATGTGTGTGTGTCAAGATATTTCTGAATTCCATGACTCCTATCATTCTAAAGAATTTTACAGATCCCTTTCCCCTGAACACACACATATCCTGCCTTTTCTGTCCCTTAATTTTTTCTATAGAATGATGTTTAGGGGCATAAGCTGTTCTTTCTAAAGAGTTTTTCTTCTTGAAATTTTAAACACCTAGAGGCTGAATAACTTACAGGAACTTGCATTCACATTTCTGGTACAAACACAGTCCCTATGCTTGTTATTGTCATTGACACCTCTCTAATCGGGGGAGTCTTTGTTTCTTGATATTAACCGTGACTTCTTGGATGTTGCTATTTGCTTTATTTATAGTGTGTTAAGGATAAACAAACTTAAAAACAAGACTATTAGTTGGTGCTATCATTCTGTGTCTGAAAAACAGAAAAAGATAATTATAGCCTAAATAGCAGATAGATACAAATACAGTTTCTCTAAAGTATGACATACCTACTACTAACTATAGGTGACATTTTTTAACCATTAAAAATTTGAATTACACATTTAGTTTGATGTGAGCAAAAATTATAATTACTTCATAAAAACTCTGATTTTATAGATATTATTGGAAGACACTAAATAAAAAGAAACTGAGCTGATTTACTATTGATTTAAGAAACAAATAATACTACAAGTAACATGCAGATACAGCAAAAACAGTGACAGTGACACCCAAATGTGGCTATGTTGCCCTAATGCATTTGAGACGCGGATATTTTCTAAACCAGTGAAGTGTCTCTGAATTTCACTGGTTTTGGGTTACATCGACCAGTTGATAATACCACCTGTCAAATTTCCTAGTTACAGATGTAGAATATATTTGATGAATAAAGGAGTACTACAAAGTGGCTGGGGTTGTAGCTCAGTGGTGGAGCACTTGTCTCTCACATGTGAGGCACTGGGTTCGATACTCAGCACAACATAAAAATGAAAGTATTGTATCCATCTACAACTAAAAAAAATTTTTTAAAGAAGTGCTACACATTTCATTTTGAATTATTATAAAACTGATGGAATGCAGAAGGTGGCAATATTTTTTGAAATAGAATCACAAAAATGGTGAATTGTCCCAGAATGAGAGCTATGGCTCTCTTCTGTTGGTCTGATTAAGACTCAAAAAGATCTTTACATTGAGAGATGGGGAACTCCAACATCATCTGGGTCAAGCACCATTGATGTATCTTATGCCAAAGGTCATTTAGAAAATGGAAGCACCATTGATGTATCTTATGCCAAGGTCACTGAGAAAATGGTCATGTCCAGTAATTCTATTTCTGGGAATCCATTCTTGGAAGGAAATAATTCTAAGTAGGGAAAAAATTCACAAGATATTCATCACAAAGGTATTTATAATAACCAAGAAGTTCATGCATTCTAACAAAGGGGAGAGTCTGCCTGTAAACTATGCTGGAATGAATGATAGTAGTATCAGCACAGGAAATGTTGAGTGAAAAATTGATTAAATATCAACTATTATAATGAAAACTTTTAAATACATGCATAAAATAGCATAGATAAAAATTCAGAAATTTATGTGGTTGTTGTAGTGGCAGCCAATTGTTTTTCTTCCTGTCTCTATTTCTCTGAATATACTATGATTAAAAAAACTTTTGGGGCTGGGGATGTGGCTCAAGCGGTAACGCGCTCACCTGCCATGCACAGGGCACTGGGTTCGATCCTCAGCACCACATAAAAAATAAAATAAAATAAAGATGTTGTGTCCACTGAAAACTAAAAAAATAATAAATATTTAAAAATTCTCTCTCTCTCTCTCTCTCTCTCTCTTAAAAAACTTTCATTGGATTTTTTAAAAAATGCTTAATGCATTTCGTCTTCTATGTAAGGTTATTGGGCATATATAATTTTTTAAAAAAAATTATTTGTTCTTTTTAATTATACATGGCAGTAGAATGTGTTTGGACATATTATACATACATAGAGTACAACTTCCCATTCTTGTGATTGCACATAACGTGGAGTTACACTGGTCATGTATTCATATAGGAACATAGGAAAGTTATGTCTGATTCATTCTACTGTCATTCCTATTCCCATCCTTTTCCCTCCCCTACATTCCCCTTTATCTAAGACTAATAAACTTCTATTCTCCCCTCTCCCATTATTGTGTGTTAGTATCCACACATTTTTTTTTTTTTTTTTTTTTTTTTTGGAATTGGGTTATTTCACCTAGCATGATAGTCTCCAGTTCCATCCATTTACTGGTAAATTTCATTCTTCTTTATGACTTAATAATATTTTTTTGTGTATATATACCACAGTTTCTTTATCCATTCATCTGTTGAAGGCCACTTAGCTTGGTTCCATTGCTTAGCTATTGTGATTTTAGCTGCTATAAACATTGAAGTGGATGTGTCAGCATAGTATGCTGATTTTAAGTTCTTTAGGCTTATGCCAAGGAGTGGGATAACTGGGTCAAATGGTGGTTCTATTCTAAGTTGTACCAATTTGCAGTCCTATCAATGTATAAGTGTGCCTTTTCCCCCCACATCCTCACCAATATTTATTTTTACTTGTGTTCTTGACAGTTGCCATTCTGACTAGAGGGAGAAGAAATCTCAGTGTAGTTTTAATTTGAATTTCTCTAATTGCTAGAGATGTTGAATATTTTTTTAATGTATTTGTTGATTGATCATATTTACTCTCTGTGAAGTATCTGTTTAGTTCCTTAGCCCATTTTTTATTGGGTTATTTGGTTTTTTTTTTTTTTTTTTTTTGGTGTTAAGTTTTTTAATTCTTTTTGTATCCTGGAGATGAATACTTTGAGTTGTGGAGGGCAAAGATTTTCTTCCATTCTGCAGGTTCTCTCTTTACATTCTTGATTGTTTCTTTTGCTGTGAAGAAGGTTTTTAGTTTGATACCATTATAGATATCCTTTCTTTATTTTCATTCTTGTGCAGTAGGAATCCTGTTGAGGAATTCAGTTCCTAAGCCGACATGGTGGATATTTGGTGCTATTTTTTCTTCTATTAGGCACAGGGTCCCTGATCTAATGCCTAGGACCTTGATCCACTTAGAATAGAGTTTTGTTCAGCGTGAGAAATAGGGGTCTAATTTCAACTGGCTACGTGAGACAACTGTATTGATGTGGGTTTATGTCTGTAAACATTGATCTTCATGTCTGTTTTGGTGCCAATACCATGCAGTTTTTGTTACTATAGCTCTGTAGTATAATTTAAGTTCTGGTATCTTGATGCTTCCTGCTTTACTTTTCTTGCTGAGGATTACTCTGGCTATTCTGAGATTATTTTTCCAAATGAATTTTATGACTGCCTTTTCTATTTCTGTGAAGAACATCATCAGAATTATATATATGTTACTCTTTTGAAAATGCTAGTAGAATGCATTAAGTAAAACTATGGTGTTATTAGTACTAAAATATGTATAATATATATTATATATTATAATAATAATTATATATATATATATATATATATAATTAAAATATAAAAATCCAATGTAAGGAGATACACCAGGGATTTTCAAGATGGTGGAAAGAGAAGGTGGCTTTCCTGGCTATTCCATGGCATGAAACCAAGAAAGCAGATATGCGCTTCTGAGCAAGGTAGGTGAAAAAAAAGAGTGTGTATGTGTCGGGGGGGGTGGGTACTTTACTGGAATTTAATACTGGACATTCAAAACAGATTGGGGACTCAGGAAATTGGATATAATAAAATAAGAAATCTCCTAAAGCACAAGAAATAAATCAAGAATCAATAAATGGAATAGATTCAAACTAAAAAGCTTCTTCTCAGCATAGGAAACAATAATGTGAAGAGACAGCCTACAGATTGGGAGAAAACCTTTAACACATGCACATCTGATAAAGCTCTAATTTCCAGGATGCAGAAAGAATTAAAAAAACTTAACACCCCCCCCAAAAAACAAATAACCCAATCACTAAATGGGCTAAGGAACAGAACAGACACTTTTCAGAAGAAAATATACAATTTATCAACAAATATATGAAAAATGTTCACCATCTCTAGTACTTAGAGAAATGCAAATCAAAAAATGCTCTTAAGATTTCATCTCCTGGGGCTGGGGATGTGGCTCAAGCAGTAGCGCGCTCACCTGGCATACGTGCGGCCCGGGTTCGATCCTCAACACCACATACAAACAAAGAAAGATGTTGTGTCCGCCGAAAACTAAAAAATAAAATATTAAAATTTCTCTCTCTCTCCTCTCTCTCTCTTAAAAAAAAAAAGATTTCATCTCCTGCCAGTCAGAATGGCAGTTATCAAGAACACAAGCATTACCCTAGGTACATGTATGATTGCACAAATGGTGTGTACATTGTGTACAACCAGAGAAATGAAAAGTTGTTCTCCATTTGTGTACAATGAATCAAAATACATTCGGCTGTCACTTATAACTAATTAGAACAAAAAAATAATAATAAAAAGGTCATATTTAAAAATGAAAAAAAAAAGAAAGAAAGAATAAAAGAAGTCCCACAGCTACTGTTGCAGGTGGAGGCAACTGCCAGGGTGGTCCCTCCTTGAGTAAAGTGGAAGGATAGGAGAATTAAAGGAACCCACATTTTTAGGAGTCCTGAGGTATGTTTGGATATGGAGAATCTAGAGATCAAAGACACTGCCTGACTAAACTGAAAGGCCCACTGCATAAAATCCTTATGCAGAAAAGAAGCCCAACTATCCCGACTGCATGCAGAGGACATTAGAAGGAAGCATTTTGCAGCTGCAGTGAGGGGCTGGCAGCTGAGGGAGCTGAGGGAGCTGAGTCCTGCAAAACCCAAGATTGCTCCAAAATATAGGCCTGACAAACCCACACTGCATGGCATAGAATGTGCCTAAGTAATCAGAGATAATCACACATGGAGAGAGGTTGACTACACAGGGGAAACTGGTTTTGGAAATCTACCCAGATCTCCCCTCCCCATCCAATCCAGCTGCTTGCAGGACTGGCTGGGAGAGACACAGCTGGCTGGGAATTTGAAAGGGGGTGGGAGAAACTCTTTTTAGAGACTGAACCTGAGATAGGATGGACTCCACCATCATATGAGTGGAACCTGGTGTGCAGTTTTCCAGCTTGGACGGGCAGTTGCTGGGCCCTGGAGTTGTGCTGATTTAATCTCTAGATCAATTGGCATTCAGCAAAGAGCCTGGAGCCCACCTAAGCCTAGGCAGGACAGAATAGGATAGATGAGATTTTATTACACTACTCAGAGCAGTATGCAATTTGAATCTCTGAACTTCTGGAATTTTCCATTTAATATTTTTGAACCACAGTTGACTGTAGGTAACTGATGTTGTATAAAGTTATAACTGTGGATAAGGGGGACTACTGTAATAGTAAACAGCATTTATTATTCATTAATAAATATTAGTTGAACATGTCCTATGGGTCAGCCTTTCTGCTACAAGTCATACATGCTTCATCTTGCTTAATGCTCACTACTGTTCTATGAGTCAGGTACTATTATTAGCATTTACTCAATAAAGGAAAGTGATAATTATTTCTCCCTCCTTGCTCTGTTAGGCTGTTGGTATGCTCCACTTCCTCCATCTCTAATACCAGCCACTTATCAGAACTATGTAATTGCCTGTTGACATCTCCTTTGAGATGACCTGCTAGCCAGACCAGAATTTCCCTAGTACCTGTAGATTGTCTGCCCTGCAAAGTGCCTTACTGACTTGAGCAGCTAGCTCCAGACCTCATCCTGGCCTTATCTACTCTCCTCCATCCTGCCATCAATCACATGTTGCTGCACTATACCTTGATAAGAGGGATTGTTTCCTGACTTTGATAAAGGCTAGTACTCACTGATGATGGTTTACTGTGGGAGTCAGTCATTTGTGTTAGGGAAGGTGGGAGACAGGCAGAGTGCAGAGATGTTCAGTTCTAAAACAAAATTGAAAGAAAAACAGGTTAGTACATGCAGAAGTCATCTTTGAGTTAGCCACAGGACATGAGTGATAGAGGACGCACCACCAAAATGATCACAATGCCACTAGTCTTGCTAAATCATTTCTGAATATACCTAGGCATCTCAACTTAAAGGCAAAAACCAGACTGCTCAATTATTATCAGACAAAGAATATTTCGTTAAACTTTAAAAGCTTTCACTTTATAAAACTTCATTATGAAGAAAAAGACATAAACATTTTGTGGTATTTATTTCTTAGTGGACCGTAAGTAGTTCTTACTCTCTTTTTTATCTGATTTATGTCTGCAAATTTTCTATAATAATATTTTTATAATATAATAATACAATGTTTCAAAAATATAGATTTAAAAATATGCATGTGTGTGTGTATATATGTGTGTATAGATATAGATATAGATATAGACATATAGATATAGATATATGACACAAAGAATCTTTATGACTTTTTTTTTTTTTTTGGTGCCAGGAATTTAACCCAGGGACACTTAACCACTGAGACATATTCCCATCCTTTTTATTTTTTTAATGTATTTATTTATTCTAATTTGTTATACATAACAGCAGAAAACATTTCAATTCATAGTACACATATAGAGCACAATTTTCATGCCTCTGATTGTACACAAAGTAGATTCACACCATTCATGTCTTCATACATGTACTTAGGGTAATGATGTCCACCTCATTCCACCATCTTTCCTACTCCCATTCCCTCTCCCTTCCCCTCCCTCTGCTTTGCCCTATCTAAAGTTCCTCCATTCCTCCCATGCTCCCCCCCCACACCCCCATTATGGATCAGCATCCACATTCAGCCTTTGATTTTTTTGGGACTGCTTATTTTACTTCACATGATATTCTCCAACTCTGTCCATTGACCTGCAAATGCCAAGATTTATTCTCTTTTAATGCTGAGTAATATTCCATTGTGTGTATATACCACAGTTTCTTTTTTCATTCATCTATCGAAGGGCACAATTTAGCTATTGTGAATTGTGTTGCTATAAACATTGATGTGGCTGTATCCCTGTGTCCCTGTGTCCCTGTATGCTGTTTTTTAGTCCTTTAGGTATAAACCTAGGAGAGGGATAGCTGGATCAAATGGTGGTTCCATTCCAAGTTTTCCAAGGAATCTCCATAATGCTCTCCATATTGGTTGTACCAATTTGCAGTCCCACCAGCAATATATTAGTGTGCCCTTTTCCCCACAGCCTCACCAATACTTATTGTTGTTTGTATTCTTAATAGCTGCCATTCTGACTGGAGTGAAATGAAATCTTGGAGTAGTTTTGATTTTCATTTCTCTAATTGATAGAGATGTTGAACATTATTTCATATATTTGTTGATTTATTCCATCCCTTTTTATTTTTTATTTTGAGACAAGTTCTCACTAAATTGCTTAGGACCTTGCTAAGTTGCTGAATCTAGCTTTGAACTTGTAATCCTCTTGCCTAAGCCTCACTAGCCCTTTCATATTTGAAATGCTTCTTTTTAACCCTTTTCAGGAGCCTGGCAGCATTCGGTTGGCTGGCAATGCCTCTCTCTTGAAAGCCAGTAGCCAGAGTATATTAGTAAAAGGAAATTGCATTAAAAAAAAAGAAAAAAACAAGCATTAGTTATTGTGCCACAGACAGACAGCAGAAGTTCCACAGTGTCTCAACAGAGCCATTTCCCCTAAATCACAGCTGACAGAGGAAATGTCTTTCTGGTCTGCAAATGCAGGTGCAGGAAGTAAAAGCTGAGTGCATGAACCAGCCCAGGTCAAGTTCCTTCCACAAGGCGCATCCCTTCAGGTTGTCCCATCTGCTCCTTCTCAGCAAATCCACAGCTCATCCAAGGGCTGGCTGGCCTTTTATTGCACTGTGCAGGGAAGGTGGAGTCAGTAATTGAGACCAATCAGGATTTTAATCGGGGTGTGTTGGGAATGTAATGTTTATTTGGTGATCCAAGTGCAGATACCAAGCTAGAGTTGAAAATATGTCTCTGAAATTCAAAAGAGTTTGGGGAACAATAATGGTCAAGGAATATGTGGCGTTTAAAACCATTAATTGAATGAAAGGAGTGAGTGTAGAGGAAGAAAGAAAGAGAACTTGAGACAGAGCTTTTGCATATTCTAACAGTAAGGAGTTCTAGAAGAGAAGAACAGCCAAAAAAGGTAAGAAGGAGTGATCTGTGATAGGAAAACCAAGAGAGTATAGTGTCCTGGGATAGAAGAGAGGAGGGAGGGCTAGGTCCTCCCCATGAGTGCTGTCTGCTGGGTTTGTCCATCTTTGGTAAGGGCAACCTCAGTGGAGTCATGGGGCAAAACTCTGAAGCTTGTTAAGAGGAAATGAGAAGAGACAGTTCAAAGTTTGAGTAGAAACAATTTTCTCAGAAATATTGTTAAGAAGGGGCAATCACTGCTGATGACAGTGAATTCAAGAGAATTTCTTCTGAGATAGAAGAAAGAATGTCATGTTTATAAATAGGATTGAGCCAAGGGAAAGCAAAAACTTAATGAAGCAAGAGACTTGAGAGAGGAGGGAGAAAGGCTGATGCAATATCCTCAAGTAGACAGAGGTGGTTTTACTGCATGAATGGAGTGCTTGGTTTTAGATGACGGGTGCAGTTCAGCTCTGGTATCAGATGACAAGGCACAGTATGGGGTGCAGCTGCTGTTAGATTGAGAGTGGTGAGTGAGACTGTGTGGAAGTCCTCTTCTGACTGCTGAGGATGGGGGTACAGAAGGAAGGGAGAGAAAATGCAAATACTTCACATGAGTGGGAGGTGAACGGAAGTGCCCTGTGATTGCCTGGGAGCACTAATAGCACATGAATGGTGGAGGTTCAAGTTCAGGAATTGAAAGTGAAGTCTGGGAAATATGGTTATTTCCACCCGCCACCCCCTTCCCCCCCACACCCAATATTTTTATCTGTGCCAAATCTAGATTTAAGGAGACTAGTGATTTTGCTAAACAAGTACCACAAATGAAATCCAGGCTTTTGAAGACTAAAGGGGGGAATTTGAGAATATGGAGGAGTGAACATTGTTTGTAGTCACAGCTCAGCGTGTATGACTAAGGGAGTGAGTGGCGTGGGGTGAAAGATGCATCTTGGAAGAAAGCATTTATAAAAACAAAGTTCTGGATCACTGCTTGGTTATTGAATCTCCAAGAACAGGGTGGGATGTGAGTGAGTGAGAGTTTTAGCAGTGACCCAGCAGCTAAATAATGCCCTGAGAGTTGACCCTTGACAGCAACCATGAGGGGCAGAAGGTAACATAATCTGGTGATATGAGTTTCAAAAGTGGGGAGAGGGGAGTGGGGATTAAACAAGAAGGCGAAAGCAAGGTCCAGAGTGGCCATGAAGACTAGGAGACTGCCCACCCAGGGGCTGGAGGAGACTAAGCTTCCTCTTGTAAGGGCTGCAGAGTGGCTGTAAAATGTAACCACTATGAAAGTAATGTGATCAAGTAAACTCAGTGAAAATAAATAATTTTTTGTGTAAATGTCGTACATGATTCCCTATATCTGGTGAGCCCAAGAGTAATAAATAGATTTTTTTTTAAGTCAGTGAGTGCAAGTCTCAGAACATCCAGAGGCAAGTCTCTTCATTCTCTGCATAACAAAATGACCAGATATCACCACCACTGGTGGTTTAGATTTCTGGTGGTGAGATTTCTCTCCTACAGGATTGAACTGCTTCAAAAATAGAAGAAGAGTTTTGTAACTCCTTCCTACTTAAGGGGGTGGCAAAAAGCCTTTGATGTGACATTCCTCCTCCTTATATATCTGAAATAATGGATAGTGATGATACCAATTGCAACTTCACTCCTATTTGACCCAATTATGAGAAATATTGTCCTATTCATTCTCTTTTTATAAAAAGTCCTCTGTGTTTAATGGCTTTATCTTGACCAGGAACTTCTAAATAAGTAATGAATTGAAATCTAATGGCCACAAATTTTGGTAAGTTTTCATATAAGAATTTTGAACTGAGTCTTTTTTCTAATTATATAGCAATACATAGTCATTATGAGAAATATGAAAAGACAGGGAAATATTTTAAATACCTTTTAGAAGAAAAGGTGGTTAACATTTCATTGTATTTCCTTCTGGTTCTTCTTGAGTGATATTTTAAAATTATAGTAAGATAAACATAACATCAAATATACCATCTTAACCATATTTAACTGTACAATTCGATGGTGTAAAGTATGTTTCAAATTATTGTGCTACTATCACTATCATCTATCCACAGAACCATTTATAACTTGCAAAATTGAAACTCTGTGATCATTAAACAATAACTTCCTATTTCTTTCTTCCCAGGGCCTCCGGGAATCACCATTCTACTTTCTGTGCCTATGAATTTGACTACTTTGGATCCCTCATGTAAGTAGAATCATATATTATTTTCCTCTTGTGACTAATTTCTTTCACTCAGCACAATGTGGTCTACATTAATTTATGTTATGTAGCACATGTCAGAATTTACTTCTTTTTGAGACTGAATAATATTCTATTGTATGTCTGTACCAATTTCATTTGTCTGTTCATCCATCAATGGAAGCATGAGTTACTTCCACCTTTAGGCTATTACAACCAGTACTGTTGTGGACATGGTTATACAAATATCTCTTTGAGACCTCGCTTTCATTTCCTTGGGGTATATACTCAGAAATAAAATTGATGGATGCAATGATACTTCTGTTTTTATTTTTTTAAGGGAAATTCCACACTGTTTTCCATAGCAGCTGCACCATTTTATTTTCTTTCCAAGAGCATACAAGGGTTCCAATTTCTCCATATTCTCTTCCACACTTGTTATTTTCTGTTCATGATGGATGTGAGGTGGTATCTCATGGTGGTTTTGATTTGCAATTCTGTAGTGATTAATGACATGGAGGATCTTTCATGTTCTTATTAACTATTTTTATATCTTTGTTGGAGATTTCTATTCAAGTCTCTTTTAAACTGGGTGGTTATTGTGTTGTTGAATCGTGGGTGTTCTTCATGTATTCTGGATATTAACTTCTTATCAGATATATGATTTGCAATTTTTCCCCATTCTACAGGTTTTTTTTTTTTCTTTTCACTCTGTTGATGGTATTCTTTGATGCAAGAGGGCTTTAGTTTTGATGTGGACTATTTCTTTTCTTTTGTTGTTGTATCCATGAAATCATTGCTACATGCAGCATCAATGAGTTTTAAAGTTTTAGCTCTTACATTTGAGCCATTGATCCATTTAAGTTATTTTATTTTATATGTTTTGAGGTAAAGGTCCAACTCCATTCTTTTTCATGTGGATATCCAGTTTTGCCAATTCCACATGTTGAAAAACTGTTCCTATTGAATGGTTTTGGAAATCTTGTTAAAAATCATTTGAATATATATATGAATATATATGTTTTATTACTATATATTTGTGGTAAGTTTTGAAATCAGGAAGTGTGAGTCCTCCAATTTCCTTCTTCTTTTTAAAAATTGTTTTAGATATGCAGAGTCCCTTGAGATTGCATATGAATCCTATGATGGATTTTTCTAGCTCTGGAAAAAATGTCAATAGTTTTCCATAATTTTTTTTACATAGTTGCTATTACACTGTATGAATAATTTTATATTCTGCTTTTCTTACTTAACATTATTATATATTTAAACCATTAAAAATAAACATTATTTCTTTTTATTCAAATACTTCATAAACATACTTTACAATCGACTAAAAGAGAAATGTACAAATGGAAGTATAATGAAAGCTTTGCAAATATTTTGCCTCAAATCACATGATTTCTGAATACTTTAAATGCTATAATTACAAACACGAGAAGAATCTGATTCAAGCCATCTCAGAATATGAGACTACAATATTTAAAAGTAGGAAGGAATAACAAACAGTGGTACTACTTTAAAAGACTTCGTTAAAGTTTATACTTATATTGCTTTTAACTAATTGTAACTCTAGAATGTGTTTATTTACTCAATGAATATTAACTGAATCTAAAGATTTTTGAAGCTCTGGGAATCTATATATAAATTATATAGGGTCATCCCCTGCTGGGAAAGTGAATGAATACCAAAATGTAACAAAAGTCTGTGTCATGAACTTTTACTTTCTTATTTAGTCTTTGCATAAGTCCTATTGGGAAGTGGTATTAGCCACAATAGGGATGAGGAAATTAAAGTTCACTTCCGAAAAGCTGACCAGGTCATTAGAGGTGACACAGATAGTGAGTGGAAAGGATAGAAGTTCAGGGTTGTCTGACTCCAAAGCTCTTGCTGTTTTCACTCCTCCAGTTTGCTTTAGGCACTTATGATCTCATACACAGGGCAGAAGCATAAATAGGTCTCTATAATGTGAACAAAATACTCTAATAGCAATTATTCTGCCTTATTTGAGTTTAAAAAAAAAAGCTTTTGAGAATGTCTTAGTTAGCTTTTTCATCACTGTGACCAAAAACCTGGCGGGAACAATTAAAGGAGGAAAACTTTATATGGGGCTCTTGATTTCAGAGTTCTCAGTCCATAAATGGCCAACTCTACAGCTCTGGGCCCACTGTGAAGCAGAACATTATGGCAGAAGTTAAGGAGTTTGGATTTGGTGGCAAGGAAAAGCCACTCAGAATATGGCAACAGCAAACAGAGAGTGTTCCGTTCACCAGGGTCAAAATATAAACCCAAAAGCATGGCCCCAGTGACCTGCCTCCTCCAGCCCCACCTTGCAGTTATCACCCAGTTGATCAATAACTGAGGATTAATCCACTCATGGTTCAAGGCTCTCATCACCCAATCATTTCACCTCTGAAAATTCTTTCTTTGTCTAACACATGAGCTATTGGAGGATACCTGGTATCTAAACCATAACAGAGAAGCAGCATTATAACCTAAGACCTGAAAACAGGATTTCATTAGATAAAAATTGTAGAGAAGAACATTCATTCATTCATTCATTGTCCATTAATAAAAAACTTGCATTCAGTTTCTGCAGTATGCTAGACACACCATCAAATGCTGAGATACAGAAAAGAATGTTCAAAACACTGTGGAGACAGTTAACTACATGACTTATAACAGAGGTTGGTATCAAACTCTGGCACAGAGTTGAAAACTAATTGCCAGTGACACTCTTCCAGGCTACTAAGAGCAAGTTCACAGTGACAGAAGCTTCCTGGTGGCAGGTGGTGCTGAGCATAACAGATTGCACCCTCCATGTTGAGTTCAGGAGTTTAAATTTCAGCCTCTGGACAATCAGCTAGCAGCAATAAGTAGGGAAGTGACTGCCAGTTCTGGTATCTTAAGAAGCTATCAGGTAGCAAATAAAAGATAGAGTATGAGACCTGGCAAAGAGACAGGTAGCAGGAAGTTAAGAATCCAAACTGGAGACAGAGCTGGGCATTGTAGCACATGCCTGTATTCTCAACAGCTTGGAAATCTGAGGCAGGAGGATAGCAAAGTTCAAATCCAGCCTCAGCAACTTTGTGAGGCCCTAAGCAACTGTCTCAAATTTAAAAAAAAAAAAAAATTAAAGGGCTTGGGATGTGACTCAGTGGTTGAATGCCCCTGGGTTCAATCCCCAGCACCAAAACAAACAAACTGGAGATAGAATATGGAAGAATTGCAAGAAGAAAGACTGAGAGAGCAAAACCATATTTGCAAGGTAAAGTTGCTCAGTTTTGTCATCTGTAGGATGTGTGCTGAGAACAATAGAGACAAGAGAACAGCATGAGCAATGGCTTTGGATCTGTCCACATCTAAAAGCACTGCATTACTATTTTGAAGCAAAAGATCCATAAAGCATTAAGTAAAATATAAGTCTATTTTGACTTATCAATATTTTGTATAGTATATTTAGCCATTCTAAAATACTCTGAATAGTTTCACTGACACCCCCAGCCCCCCCACACACACATACACAGTTTAAACATGACCCACAATGACATTGACACTACCCATTTGGTTAGCAGGCTCTTTCTCCATAGAAAGTACAGTTATAGCTGGGTATGATGGCTCACATGTGTAATTCAAGCAACTTGGGAGGCCAAGGTAGGAGGATCACAAATCAAAGGCCACCCTAGAGAAACTCTTGACAAGTTGGCAAGATCCTCTCTCAAAACACAGAAAGGACTGGGGAAATAGCTCAGTGGCAAAACAACCTTGAGTTTAATTCCCAGTAATAACAACAACAAAATACATAATGACAAAATAAATTTTGTCATTACTACATTGAAGCATAGTTTTTGAGACAGTGGATTAGTGAATTTATTCTAAGATGAAAGTCAAAAGGATTATTTTTACTGAAATTAAGCTCCAAAAAGATTACTGGTCAGGTAAATAATATGTTTTGCTATTTTCATACTTCATGAAGATTTCCATTCCTTCAGGTCTTTACTAAGTCTTGTAAATTATTTAGACCTGTTTTTCTCTGTAGAGTTCCTCGTTTGTTTTCTTTTTTATGTAAATTTTTTCCCATTGTTTTCATTAATAAGTAATATACATCTAGTTCAAGGTGGTATTGCTGATAATGGTGCTAATGAGTGCCACCAGAAGAGGGCGGCAGTGAGGTGCTGAGAATAAGAACTAATTTTTTGGCTTTGAAATTGCACACCCTCTTTAAGACCAAGAATGATGTGACAAACAAATTTGGTGCTGACATGGTAATTAACATCCAGAATTGACTTATTTTTTTGTCAGAAACTATCTCATAAACATTGCCACAGAATTTTCAGAAAATCTAATGATGTGCTTATAATGCAAGAGGATAATACATTTGTGGAATTTTTTTTCTGCTGTCATACATAAATTAAAAAAAAATTTTTAAAGAGATCGATGAAAATTGACACAAAGAGATGTTCTGAAATTTTTATATTCGATTGAAAAGGAAAGATTGGAGATGCACTAAAATGAAGCATGTTGTTTCTTGTCACTTCAAGAGTGTAGGCTGATAATTTAATACTTTACATAGATAATCAAAATATCTTTAAATATATTTATCTTTAATTATAACTATCTTTAAATATAACTTTAAGTATCTCTTTTATCTTTAAATATAACTTTCTCTAAAATGAAAGGAAGTATCTTTAATTTGTGAATAGTAAGCAATGCATAGAATTTATCATCGAAGAGAAGTTTCCCAAATTCATCCTATATCTGCTTTTATAAACATTTAACAACAATAAACATTTTTTAAGCACTAGTATGTGCTAGAACTTATTCCAGGTACTGAGGCTATAGAAAAGAATCAGCTCATTCCCTGATCTCTTGGAGTTTATATTATAATAGAGAAGATAGACATTAAATCAAACTGTGTGATTATTGTACAGTTATAATCAAGAAAAACAAACAAAAAAGGAAAACAATCTACCATAGGGACCCAAATAAAGGAGTTTGGGCTCAACTCCAAAACTGGAAATTAAGTGGAATTGAAAATAGGACTCAAGAAAAACTCAAGTTCCTGCTGGGGTTGTAGTTCAGTGCTAGAGTGTTTGCCTGCTATGAGCAAGGTCCTGGGCCCATCCTCAGCACCAGAACATGTGTGTGTGTGTGTGTGCGTGCACACCCACACCCCCCCACACACACACACACTAAACAAAATACACTTAAGTTCTTTTTTAAGATGTTGATGGGCCTTTCTTTCTTTCTTTCTTTCTCCTTCCTTCCTTCCTTCCTTCCTTCCTTCCTTCCTTCCTTCTTTCTTTCTTTCTTTCTTTCTTTCTTTCTTTCTTTCTTTCTTTCTTTCTTTCGCTGAGGGTAATTGAACCCAGTGCCTCACACTTGCTAGGCAAGCGCTCTAACACTGAGTCACAACCCCAGCTCCCAACATACTTAAGTTTTTAATGGCCATTTTTTGTGTTTCTTTCCTCTGGTAAAAAAAATAAATTGGGTAAAATAAAATTTACAGATTCATGAAAATAGCATTGCCAAAGACTGTTCAGGTAGTTACTGTATGGCATAAAAACATGTTGCCACAACTTAAAGTGATTTACAATGCCATAGACCACCTGAACTGGACTAAACTTCAAGTCAGTCATCAACCGGTGACAACCTCAGCTGAGAACGTGTTCTCATGTGATCTGCTGTAAATGCTGACGCCAAAGCTGAGAAACACCTGTGTAAATACAATTCCCTGCCACCTCTTGTTCACCCACCCTTACAGGCATTTCCACCATCCCTGATTCCCATTAGGCCCAGTCTGTGAGCTCAAATCCATCCTCAGTAGCTTTCCAAGTCTAGACTCCTTAGTTCAATAGGTTGCCTATAATTTTGATGAGGACTTTAGACTTTTGTTTGTCTCTTTTTCTTCAATCACATGCACTTCCTGGAACTGGGTTGATAGAGCAATCCCAGCCAAAGCTGAGACATTTCCCAGCCGACTATGATCAGGCGAACTGTAGCTGGGCTTTCAGTGATGCACATCAGTTCTTTTATTCATGCTTAATTGGTTGTCTTTCCAGTTTTCCGGAGCACCTGTTTCAACCCAGGATCCTTCTTTTCAAGCTTCATTCCTGCTGCCCTAACTCCCAGATTTCCATCTATTTGATTTAGGATACTGGGTTATCTATGGAGAATTCTCAGATTTTCTCAGAATCCCTGGTCATTCTTTCCCCTTCCCTCCTGCCTCCATGTTCTGCCTCTAATCCAAGCCTACTTTTTCTATTTTCTTAAGCCTACTCTTTTCACCTCTTTTATGATTTTTTTCATTCTTCATATTTTCTTTCCTTCCTTCCTCCCTTTTTTAAATTTATTTGTTTTTTATCTGTTCTAATTAGTTATATGTTGACAGAAGAATGCATTTCATTTCATTGTACACAAATGGAGCACAACTTTTCATTTCTCTGGTTGTCTTTTTTCCTTTCTTTTTGCCCTCTGACATCTCCTTAGCCTACAAAAATATTCAAATCTAATAATTCTTAGGAAATATTCATTGCCCTTGAGATTATTAGTTCATCTTTTTACTTAACAGCAGAGCTCTAAAAAAACAGTATGTGTATTTATTCTTTTCACTTACTTGTTTACGGACTAACTTCTTCTGCTCTGTCCTTTCATGACTACATACAAGATCAGCAAGAGCCTTCAAATCCTCTGATATGGTTGCCTCTTCCTAGCCTTTTCCCTGGGTCTCCCGTAGAACTGGTTGCTATGCACAGTATCAAGTCTCTGCAATGTCAAGGTTCTCACATTTCTAAGAGATTCCTTTGGAGACTGCTTCCCTACTCTCTGGGCTTTGTGAAGAGGAATTCTTGAAAAGTCCATCTCTTTTTCATATCCCATTTTTGCCTCCTTTGATCTCAGATATTGATCCATGGATATGAATCCTAACTTCATCTCCAATTCTAATCTTTCCTGAGCTTAACTCACATTTTCCACCTCTTCAGAGAGCTCAGTCTCTCTACATGTTCCCATGGGGACCTTCAATAGCCTGAGTTTGAACTCATCATCTCTGAGCGGGGATTCCAGGTATACTGCATTGTGGTCATGAACTGCAAAACTCTGTGCATCTGCTTTTGCTGTAGTCCCACCAGTCCCGTCTGTCTGACATGCATCTCTTTGCACAACCATCCCTGTTCTGTAGATCTGGCTTTCCCCAAGTTCACTCTTTGGAGTCCCTTCAGCCCTCAGTGTTTAACTCCTATCTGGTTTTCTGAATAAGGCCCACCTCAATTAAACCTCTTCTTCCCTGAACAATTAGTCATTTTTAATCTTGTCTTGAAATTCAACTGTACATGATCACCTTTAGTCTCATATTTGAGATACACATGTTTCTGTCATCTCTGTTAAACCTGAGCACTAAATGTTCTGGTACTCTCATTCATTCTTATAGTCTTTATGGATCTTGTACAGAGGGTGCAAGTACTGAGGAAGGTTTGGTTAATTTATATTCATTGATATTAAATTAATTTAAGAATTTGTAATTTTGAACAGTGTGGAATTTACAATATGTAGGCTATAAATTTGGGAGACTATAGAGAGTTTAAAAAAAAGAAAGAAAAGGAAAGAAATTTATACCAATAAAATTGACATTTTTGTTTTGTCCTATTTCATTTGAGATGGATATTTAGGGAATTCATGAAGTTTGTTTTGTATGATGCTTATTTAGGGTGATGAAATTCTTGGAAATTAAGAGTAAATTTGTCAGAGTGTGGGGTTTGATTTTTACTCTCCTCACAAACCAGCCTTTTATCGTTTCATGGATGTTGGCAAAAAAACACAAGCCTCCTTAGTCAGAGACAAAGGACTTTATTACTCATAACAACAAGCAGCATAAGATACCATGTTGATGTCGGCTCCTCTTGTCTTCCTATTCCTGTAGGAGTGATAATGGTCCAGTGGATGCTGTGCGTGCAGGAAGTGGGTTTGTGTTGCAGCAGAGAAACATTTAGCTTTGGGAACCCGCTGCTTTTATAGCAAGCTTGTTCTTTGTCCCAGAGGGAGGCATTACCTTATCCCAAAATTCTGCTACAAATATAATCCCAATAATAAATGACTCAGAGAACAGGGCAAGAAGTTGGGTCTGGCATTCTTGACACACCCCACAATTTTCAGAGATATTCATGATGAATTTCCTAGCCCAAAAACATTCTGTGAGTATAAGGATTGTGGTTTCCTGACGCATCAGAAGGACTTAAATACTTGTTGAATCATGTCAATTAATTAATGAAAAGGGGAACCATTGAAGAATGCCCTCTAAATAAGGGCAAATAGGGTGAATTCCTTAAGGGAACAATTCCAGATTTCAGACCTGATTAAGAGGAAAAATCAGAAGGATGATAAGAAGTACCTGGTTTTATAACAAAGTACCTAACTTCATGGCTAGTTTGTCTAGACCTCTCTATGAGAAATACTCAGTGATTAAGTCCAACTAACCTCAGGGAGTGCCTGTATCCTCAATAAATTAGTACTGTGGTAACTATGGTTCTCTCTATATGCAACTGTTTACCACTGAATTCCAAAAGTAAGCATTCGGCTACTTTACCTGAGCCTCAACCTTTGGGGACAGGGAAAGAGTAGAAACTGAAATTTAATGGAAAATTCAAGAATTATCCCCCAAAGTAAAATTTGATGGCCTTCTTAATTTCTGGAGGAAAACATGACAAAATCCTAATACACAGACACAGGCATTGTTGATTAAACATGGCTTCATTTAATGTCCACCCAGAGGATCAGTTCTAATCAGGTGGCATTTGCCAACCTAAGCTCCAGGAAGAGGATAAGTTTCATGTAGGGCTTCTGAAATAGTGATGGACTAGGGAGGGGCAGGAGACTTCTTTGTGTCTGGCTGTATTCTGGGTTATTGTGCAACAGATGGAGGAAAAGGATCATCTTTCCTGCTTACGAAAGCAGTAGGGAAACACCCCCATGTATTCACATAAACTTCAAAGTGAGAAGGATCGACAGTTGAAAAAGCCATAGGCAGTCATTTTACAGACAAGTAAAATATTTGAAGCCAGTGAAGTGAATTTTCCCAGAGAATAGTTGTGAAGTGAGACCCACCTGGATTCCAATACCAATTCTGCAGCTTCCTAGCTAGCTCTATATCCTTGGTTAGACTGCCTAATCCCTGGAAGCCTCAGATTTCTCATCTGCAAAATAAGAAGAACCATACTTCATACATTGGCTGTACGTAGTAAATCAGAAAATATCTGTAGATTTTAGTTCAATCATAGTAAGCTAAGTACTCAGGAAATGGTGGGTATAATTAGAATTGTTACTGCTTTTGTAATGCAAACATTAATGAAAAGTGGGATCTGTTTATGTTAATCAGAAGGGAGGATGGTTATTTTTAAATTTAAGAGACATAGCACTAAAATATATATTTAATAATTCTTTACTATTCTTTTTTTAAATTTTTTTTGTTGTACATGGACACGATGCTTTTATTTTATTTTTTTATTTTTTTGTGGTCCTGAGGATCAAACCCACTGTCTCACACGTGCTAGGCAAGTTCTCTACCACTGAGCTACAGCCCCAGCCCTACTGTTACCTTTTTAATATAACCTCCAGAATGGTAGAGAAATTTAAGAGTCTCGTAAATACCTAACCAGACAGTGGGTATGCAGTCAACAGCCATTGATTGTGGCATCAATCATCAGCAATGTAAACTCGCAAGTAGTAGGCACCTGTGAATGAATCCTCCCATGCGATCTGCAGAGGATCTTAAATGCAATTTGTAAGCTGTATGGCCTGTAGATGGCGAGCTTGGATAGAGAGAATACTAAGCAATGATTACCTAGAGAAGAATGTGGGTTTTGACTTGTTGAAGAAAGGACTAAGACTGATACATTAATAAAGACTGTTCAAGAGGCCAAGGGTTTGGGGGAGATGCACGAAGTTCCTTCTCTGATAGAAACTGTCAATCTATCTGTTGAAGTGAGTCCTCCCTCAGTCGTGCGTGCTGTCAAGCAAACTGCATTAGCTTCTAGTCACTGATGCAAGAGAAAGGAGTATGGAGTATGGAGCATAAGCAGCTTTTCCCAGAAGTCTCTGGGAAGGTTCAAAAGCGCTACCTTCTCAAAATGTGCATATCCAGCACCGTTCATCATCTGAACCCAATCTACATGTTCAAAGTATCTACGCCTTTTTATCTAGATAAATAATCATACCCTTCCTTGCTTGCTCTTTGCCAGCATTGAGTATTCGTGCTTCACACTCTTCATCACACTCTCCAAGCAACCCTTTAGGGACCAATTACCATCCTTCATTGACATCATTTTACGGGCTGACAGAAATTTCTAGAGTGTCATGCTGGGCATTCAGGAGTCCTCAGAGAGCTCTTTAGTACATTTGTATAATCTATGTGCCCTACTAGAAATGTGAGGATTATTTTCCCCCTTAAAATTCTACTTTGGAGTACTAGTTTTACCATCCCGGGGCCAAAACTACATATATGTGGATTTGTGGGGAAATTAGAGTGACTTTCCAAAACTGCCTGTTCATGCAGTGGCCTGAGAGGTTTTGTTGGTTCTTTCAGCTGTGAAAGAGCCCATCAGCTCACCCAACATGATAGATTAATGACCTTTTACTGCATTATAAAGCGGGGTCACTATTCCCAAAGAGCCTCTCAGCTTGTGGGTCAGGTGAAGGGACATCTCTAGCCTTCCATGGTGCCTCTGCCCTGTCATTTATCACAAGGCTGTAATTGTTATCCACACATTTGGCTCCCATGAATGTGTGCTTCTGGAGTCCAGAACCTGCCGTATTCGTTCATTTATCTTAAGCATTGTGTCTGACATTTAGTAGGAACTTTTAAAATGCTGAACAAATGAAAAACTAAATATACATGCTGAAGAAGAAAAGGAATGCAGGAATGAGAAAAGCTCAACTCAGGAAAAGAAGAGGGGCCTAGGAGCTAACCACTTATGGAGAATTGTATCTATAGAGTTTGGGAGATTGCAGTGTCTGTATTCACTTTCAGTTCTGCCCTTGCCCAAATCTGAGTATTTCATGCCTTCATTTCCATACAAAGTCCTTAGCTCTCAAGATAAGGTCATTTGGGTTTTCAGATAGCTTCTGAAAGTTACGAGGTTACAGTTAACCTAAGATATGGGAAGTTATCGGGAAATATGGAAATTGTTAGTTTTTATCTAAGAGTGGATTTGGATTTAAAGACATCCTTAGTGAAAGGCAATTCCAGGATGGGAATAGAAAATAATTGGAATTTGACTTTGAAGGACACTCCAAATAAAAGCAACAACACACACCCCAAAGTGTTCCCCTGGAGTTGACAGTGAGCCATTTGACATGAAATGATTATGATGGTCAAGGACACAGGATATACATAGCAATAGGGTACAGGACTGTCATGTGTGCCCATGGTAAGCACTCAATAAATGCTGGTTGAACAGACAGGCTATTGTGTGGCTCAGCTGCTAAGGGGAGCCATGAACTGCCTCACTAAAGGCAAGGTTTATTTACTTAGGTATTTCCTTAAGTACTGATAAAAAGATATTGAAGTGACCTGCATTATTAAAATATCCATAAACCAGTGAAGGAAAAGCTAAAATGAAAAACTGATCACAAATCATTTAGAAGAAAAGAAAGCAATGTCCTAAACATGACATGAGCAAATCAACATCACAGGGCTCTGAGCTGTCTTCTGACAACCAAGCCAGAAGAGAAACATGCTAGGTAGCACAGTCCAAAATTCACCCATAAGTGAACACTTTTTCTTGGAGCTTAATTCTAAAAAGAATTCATAGCATGTATGCTTAAAAAAGAAAGAAAACATTTGGTAACAGTTTTGTAAAAGCCATTTACATGTTATTCATGAAATAAACTATAAAGGTGATCAGCACCTAAATATAGCTTATATAAAATAATAGGTGATGAGTGGGGGCGGGAAGAACTGAGTTAATATATGAATAATATATGCACTACTGCACAAACAAGAAAACATGAACATTGGCAACAGTCCCTGTTTTCACAATTGATTATCAGGCTAGATTTATAGTTTGCTAAATCTAGTACTTTAGGAGGGAGCAGGAAGGCAGGAAGAGGTTCTACTTCTACTTTTTCCTTGATTTCTTGGCCCATTTGATCTGTCTTTTAGTAAAACAATTGCATGTATGGATTACAGATTCAGAACATATACCATTTTCTTTGACCACTACCCTTGTTCTCCAGCTGGCTCTAAAAGTGAGTCTTCAGTGGACTATTGGACTGCTCTGTAAGGCCAGCTGCTCCTGGATTAGGGTAAAGCCAATGAGTCCCATGGGAAATGGCCTGTAGCATCAGTGGCCAGAAGCAATGCTATATGATCACTGTGGGTGAATTAAGCTTTCAGCAAGTCCACAGAAGGTATTGCTAATGGAAGCCTAGCAGGGAAGTCAAATATAGATCCAGAACAAATATCTATTCTAGGGAGAAAAATTGCTACTAAGTCCATTATAAAAAGGGTTCAGTTGAACCGGTCAATATTCAATAACCTGCACTCTTTCCCAGGTTTAGAGCTGTGTGGGCCATTCAGCTTGGATCTCTGCTGCTGGCATCCTAAACATCCAACAGGGGTGATAGCCATATCTGTTTTGGTAAAGAAAATTTGTGTGGTTGAGCCCTTGACTCATCTCCATTGTTGTTATCATAGTCACTCGGTTCTTACACCCACTAAGGAACATTAATGAGACCTAGGAAACAGGGAAACTCACATTGGCAGTACTATCTCCTTGCCCATTCTCTGGGCAAGGTTTTTTCTGCAGTGGGAGCCCTTGGTGAAAGTGTACTTGGAGCACAGATTTCCTCACACCAGGGGCCTTTTCTGAGAAGTCCATGAATGACTTCTAAATGTCTTTGCCATCAATCTTTTATTTTATTTGTTCTTTTTAGATGTGCATGGCAATAGAGTCTATTTTGACATACATACATGAAGTATAACTTATTTCAATTAGGATCCCATTCTTGTGGGTGTACATGATGTGGAGTTTCACTGGTGGTGTATTCATTTATGAAAATAGGAAAATTATGTTGGGTTCATTTCACTATCTTTCCTATTTCTATGTTGCCACCAATCCTTCAGTCTTGTTCCTTCCAGTTTCCTTATCATCTCACCAAACCTTTAGGCTCTATAAATGAGTCAGAATTAGGGGCATCTCTCCTTAGAGGCAAAACGTACAATTTGATGAACTCTCCAAGTTCTGCTTATTGTGAAAACATCTTTCATTGTCCTTCATGGCCAACAGTAAAGAGAGTTCCATCCTGGGTCAATTTACTTATGAAAGATACTATGCATAATCCTCTGTAAATCAGTCTTGGATTGTTTTTCTTCCCTGGCTAAAGAGAAACCTCCATTAGGCTATAGATTAGGTGCCATGAGAATTTGAGCCTCTTTCTTATAAAACTATCTTGCACCTTTAGAACTTGATCACATCTGATCTTTCATATGCCTCTACAGTTTTGGATGATGGAGAGCTCCTAGGCACATCCAAGTTTAAAAGCCAGTCCATCAAATATCATCTTTGATTCAGATGGGCAGCTCAGGTATCATGTAAAACCAGTTCATTTCCTGTTGACCAGATACTCATTCTCTACCAGAACCCAAAAACAAACCCCAGGATATGATTCTCAAGGAAAGTAGTCATTTTCTAAAGAGATTATGGCTTTGCTCTCAATTCTAAGCTCTATACTATAATTATTTTACTAGGGAATTCTATCCGCTCAATAAAATATCCCAGTCTGCCACAAACACTGTATGCACATTATATTTCCTTGGTCACAAGGTCTAAGTAGCAGGAGTGGCTTATTCTTTAAACTAAACTGGCTGAAGAATATTCTTTTGTTTGGGGCCTTCCTTAAATATAGAAATATTATGGTTTATTAAGTAAGTAGGAAGGAACAACACCTATGTAATATTATTTTGCTTGTAACATTTTACTAAAAATCCACCAAATATTTGTATCTGGAACTGGATACAAAGTGCAGCTAGTTTTCTTTCACTGTGAAGGGATATCACAATATATTCAGATCTCTGGATTCCCCTAAACATAGGTGAATTAGTAGACTTCTGAACTTTCATGGAATTTCTTTTTTCCTTAGTCACATGTGTCTTACCAAGGTATAGTATGTATTTGTTGCTTTTTGCTTGAAGATCAATTGACAAATTCATCAATAACGTGGCAATTAAAGTCCTACGAAATGGCAAAATCATCAAGGTATCTGAATATTAAATTATGACACAGACCTGTCAGAGAGCCAATGGAGAATTCTGCCAGTGCTGAATAGGTCTTCTCTAATTCTACACACAAGGACTTGGAAAATAAGCACAGGATGATGTTTGGATCCAGATTGACCATTCTGAGATGGATTTGGGCTCAAACTCCATTTACCAGCCAACTCCCTAAAGTCTTTATTCTGATTGTTGGATTATAGTGATGCTTCATGTTCCTAGAGTTAACTGTTGCTTGGAGACAACTGAAATGATCTTTAATATATATAGAGAGATTCTCCCTAGAATATTACCACAGAGCACTTTTGAGAATGCTAGAGGGAAACCTCATGATAATTTTCAGGGAACTTCCTCAAGGGTGCACAGCCTCCCTTTCATTGAAGGGGCTCTATATTCATGAACTAAGGCAATTCTGGGAAATGGGAGACAGTGATCCTCACTGTGCTCATACAAGCTGCACTTCTATTTACCAGAACAAGGATTTACAATTATATAAATCAAAAGAGACTTATTGTACAGTCAAGTGTTCCTGGAACACTTGATGTTCCAGGATGACATGGTAAAGTACTGAGTGAGTAGATCATCCCAAAAAACAAACAAACAAAAAACCATTCTCATATTTCTACCTTTAAGTGTCTGAATTTCTTCTTCTACGTTATATTAATTTTCTAGCATCCTGACTTCATTTACTATAGGCTGCCACAAAGTCCAGGCATCAGCCAATCAACTGAGCAAATTATCATAACCAATCTTACCTAATAGAACCAACACAATGAATCCTGAATCTCTGGCAAATGAACCAGTATTAGTAAGGAGCACTGTTCCTTTCTTCCTCCTCACTGTAAATCTAGTATTCATTTTCACAAATATTTTTAAACTGTTTTTTGAAAACATAAATTAGAAAAAAAATCCTACAATTCTTTCATGTGTAAGTCCCCTCTCCTCTGGATATAGGTTGGCCACACTGCCCTTCCTATATTCAGATAGACCCATAGATATAAGAGGGAAGCTCTTTGAATCTCATTCTTTCTCTCTCTCCTTTCTTTTCTTTTCTTCTTCTTTCCTTTTCTTTCTTTTTTTTTATTTTGGGAGCAGGCACTGGTAAGCAACATATATTGGCTTATTTTTAAACTTAACATACAGTAAAATTGATCTTTTGTTTGGTCTTTATTTTAAAATTTTATAAAATATAGATCTATATAATTTATAGATCTTTGTAACAAACACCCCAATCAGGCTACAAAACAAATTTTCCTCCAAGCATCATTTTACTGACAAATGTCCCGAAGAGCAACACAGTTCCCTGTTCAGACGGCCAACAGGTGAAACTTTGTGAGGGTCTTTGTGACAAGTGTCTAAGCAATACTGATTAGGATAGTATAGATCTTTAGTGTGTAGGCTTTTAGTCTTAAAAAGTGGTATGCTTGCACAATTCACAATAGCTAAACTGTGGAACCAACATAGATGCTCTTCAATAGATGAATGGATAAAAAAATGTGGCATATATACACAATGGAATATTACTCAGCATTAAAAGAGAATAAAATCATGGCATTTGCAGGTAAATGGATGGAGTTAGAGAAGATAATGCTAAGTGAAGTTAGCCAATCCCCAAAAAACAAATGTGAATGTTTTCTCTGATATAAGGAGGCTGGTTTCATAGTGGAATAGGGAGAGGGAGCATGAAAGGAATAGAAGAACTCTAGATAGGGCAGAGGGGTGGCAAGGGAAGAGAGGGGGCAGGGGGTTAGAAATGATGGTGGAATGTGATGAACATTATTATCCAAAGTACATGTATGAAGACACGAATCAGTGTGAATATACTTTGTATACAACCAGAGATATGAAAAATTGTGCTCTATATGTATAATAAGAATTATTATGCATTCCACTGCCATATATAAATTTCAAAAATAGTGGTATGCTTGGTTCTCAATAGGGGATATATATCCTGTAATGGAAAGTCACGGAAAGGAGGAATATTTCTTATCTTAACCAGGATGCTCAGAGTTCTTTTTATGTTAGATCAAATCCATGTGCTAAAGTCTTCCTTAGAATATGAAGTCCGGATAAAAAAAAATCCTGGGATAATTTGTTTTATAAAATCCTAGTTGCTGCTTGAGCCAGGGAAGAAGACTGGATGATAAGGATCTTATATTTGCTTTTGCCATCCTGCACCATTCTGGGAGGACTTCACACTAGTTACGTGAAAATTCTGTAACTAAAATTCAGTCAGAGCAGTGCAACTATTTGCCCTTGGAGATTTATTCTTGCAGTTCTAATCACTGAGATGTAGTCTTGTATAAAGGAAACTCAAATGATGAAGATTCTTTTACTTTTGCAAAATGGAGGATAATGATGCCTTTGAAGTGGGGTGTTTGGGTTCCTGGTTCCCTGTAGTACTGGGTGCTCTCAGCAGGAAGTGGAAACTTGGAGCCATTTTGAGAAAGAAGAGTGAGAACTCAGTGGAGTCCTATTTGAGGGAATGGGGCAGGGTGGAGGTAGTGTCAGTGTGCAGTGAGTGGAGTTCTGAGTCCCAGGCTTTGAGAAACCTACATATGGATACAGTATAATTGTTAAGAGGCAAAAATGCAGCTCTTTATAGTTTTCGATGACTTCATATAATCTCTTGCACAGCATGACAGTTCACTTAGAAAAGTTTACTCTAAGTTCAAGCATATTCCAGTAATACAGGCTTTTCTCTGTTAATTCTGGGGTTTTACTGGACTTCTTCCAAAGAAGACAGGTACGGGCCTTCTCAGAGAGATGACAGTCTGACGTCTCTCCTTCATCCAAGGATCTCTTGGGATATTTAATCTGAATTGATAGGAGAAAAACTTATTGCTTATAACATAAGTTCTCTACTATGAGTCTTTCTCAGAATTTTGCATTTTGGAAAAATTAATAAACAAATATAAAACCAAAGAACAAATCCATGCCCTTTGACTCTCACAAAACTATTAAATCAACTTTGCTTACTGCTCTATCCTTAATGCCTGCAATAGCATTTGGTGCTCAGTAAGTATATGTTGAATATCTAGATGAAAGTACAAGTAGACAGATGAATGAATCAAAAGTCTGGATTTTTTCTTGTTCTTTTAGACATAGCGACCCCAGGAGAAGAGCAATCATATAAGTAATCACACACAGTGAAAATGGATAAGAAAGCCCTCTGGACAACAGGAAGTTGATTCATTTTATAATGAATAAGGTGATTCAGATATGTGTTATTTAATATTGAATCAGGGGAGGACAGGCAGGCAGAAACTGCAATTTGAGGTATGAATTCTAATGCTTTTTTTAAAAGTTTTAATTGTAAGCAAAGTACTCAATATCCTTGAGTTTCATTTGCATCTCTTATAATGTGGATGAACAAAATTAATAAATAAAACTTGGCTGAATATAATTTTGACATCTTTATTGAAATATAATTTACATACAATAAACTTACCTGTGTTAAATATACAATTAAATTTTTTTTCAATAAATTTATGGGGTTGTGTGACTATCACCAAAATCCACTTTTAGAACATTTTAGTCACCCAAATAAGATTGCTTATTCTAATTTACATTAATCCTGTTTTCATCTCAGCCCTGTTTCCCACCCCATTCATATACTTTGTCTCTATTGCTTTGATTTTCCTTTTTTTTTTTTTTTTTTTGGTACCAGGGATTGAACCCAGTTGCACTTAATCACTGGGCCACACCCCCAGTTCTTTTTTTATTTTTATTTTTTAAATTTTGAGATAGGGCATCACTAAATTGCTTAAGGCCTTGATAAGCTGCTGAGGCTGGCTTTGAATTTGCTTTTCCCCTGCCTCAGTCTCCTGAACTACTGGGATTGCAGGCATGTGTCAGCTGCCTTTTCTTTTTTTCTTTTTTTTTTTTTTATTGGTTGTTCAAAACATTACAAAGCTCATGATAAATCATCTTTCATACATTTGACTCAATTGGATTATGAACTCCCATTTTTACCCCAAATAGCTGCCTTTTCTTAAAGATGGAACCACCAAATATGTGGTCTTCTGTGTCTGGCTTCTTTTATTTATCATATTCTTTAGGTTCATCCATTTTGTAGAAAGTTCTTTTTTATTATTGAATAAGATTCTATTGTATGTTCATGCCATGTTTTATTTAGCCATTTGTCTGCTGACAAATCATTTGAGTTGCTTCTACTTTTTTGGCTATTACTATAATGCTGCTGTGAACGTTTATGAATAACTCTTTGGATGAAAGGATATATTAATTTCTCATGGATAAATCTGCAGAAGTGGAATTTTATGGTAAATTTACATTTAACTTTTTAAGAAATTGTCAAACTGTTTCTCAAAGTGACTGAATCATTTCATATTCCCACCAGCAGAAAATAAGGGCTCAAATTTTCCACATCCTTGCCAACATTTGTTATTTTCTGTCTTTTTTAGTGGAGTGAATATAAAATTATAATGAAAAAACACATATTTATGCCAGTTTTATTAATAATAAAGCAACGATAGCTAAGAAGATTGGGTTTATTTAAATTTTTGTAACAGACTTTATAAAACTTGAAAAGAAGCAAAAACTCACTACTGTGTACTAATCTTCCTAAAGTTTTATTTATTTCTAGGCACTCTTCTGTTGGGAATTTTTAATTGTTCCTCCTGGTGATATGCTAGGGTTTTCTTGTATTGGTTCAAGAGATCCAATTATTGAATTTTCAGGAATTTTGTGAGCCATTTGGTAAACACAACCACCATTAAAAATTAAATATATAAACTTTAAATAAATTGCTTTAAAGGAAATACAAAACCTATTTCCTAATTATTTTATGGTGTTCTACTATTATCTATGATCTTGAGGTTGCGTATACCTATTGTATCTCTGTGGTGGATATATCATGTAATGGTGGGTTGCAGCCCATTTCTCCCCAATTCCATTTTATCCATCTCCCATCAATGGATTGAAATCAGCCCAGTATAGGAACAATTGCACCTCAGAAATGGACCAGTGCTATTTTTTTCCTTCCTTTCTAGAAAACTGGTTTCTAAACACCAAGCAGCTCTAAATTTATCCTGTGGGTATGTTGTATTAAGTTTATCAAAGATGTCTTTAATTTTTATAAAGTTCACTAAAATTTATTAAAAATGATAGCATCTTTAAAATATTAAGGCTTTAAATCTAGGAATATTATCTGGATGGTGGTTCTTCTATGCCCCTCAGTAATGCCATTTTTTATTACATGTGTATTGGCAGTTTATGTTTCGGAAATGGGTGGGCTCTGTATTTATTTTTTTCTCGGTCAGATCAGATCCCATATTAATGACAGTACTATAACAGCATCATGAAATGAATTATGAGGTCTTTCATATTTTTCTAGTTTCTGTAATAATCTAAATTACATATATCTAGAAGATTTGGTGGAAATTAACTGTGACAGAATCCAAATCTTTCTTGAAAATAGTGGACAAATTTTTCCATAGAGTTTTAATTATATCTTGTTTTTTTTCTTTAACCTGTTTTAGTAATCTGTCAAAAATTATCCTAGAAAACATATTATTTCTGCAAAATTTCACACTTTTTACATTGGGTTTGTATATAATAGTCTGTTATACTTCAAAATTCTTAACCACATTCTTTACCCTTGGTTTAATAATAATAGTGTTTATATCCCTGTTTTCACTCCTTTTTTCCATTAGATCTTTCCAAAACTACCTTACTGAACTTTTAAAACAACTAACTTTTTATCTATTTTATAAATTATTATTTTTTAAAAAAAAAATACGTTTATCCATTCCCCCTGACTTTTTAAGGCTTATATTGTTGCTGTCTTTCTAATTCTTTGAGATGAAAGCACAGTTCATACTTCATTTTTATCATGAAAGATTATAAAGTCATGAATTTTTGTCTGACCATAATTTTGGTTGCATTCCTTAAGTTTGGAAGTGTATTGAAAAATGACAAAGAGATGATTTTTGATTGCTATTGAAATTTCCAAGTGACTTGTTTATAAAATTTTAATTTTTATTAATAATTCATGGTTTTGCATGCATTGTGATCAAGTAAAATTTTTTCCTTTGGGGGATTTATGAAGTTTCTTTTGGGTTTGCCATATTATTAATTTTCACAAATGTTCAGTAGTAGCATGCATTTAATATATATCAGAGCTGAAAGGTCTGAATTTTAAAATCATTTTGATTAATAAGCTATTTAATATATTTTAATTTTTAATATACTCATATTCAGTGGTTTTTTTTCTAGGAAGACTAGTTTTTGAGTAAGATATCTTATTATAAATATATTCAACTTCCTACTTCTTTTCCTACCTTGTTTAAATTAGAAGTATGGGAGAAAGGCGGTACTAAGCAGTAATCAGGGAAAGGTGTGAGAGGGAAAGGGAAATCCTACAGAAGAGATGGATGCATCTCCTTTAAAGTGGCACAGCACCCGGGAAGGTTATTTTTTAATGTCTGAATGCCTGCAATCAAGAGCTCTCTCAGAGTATATTTTCCTTTGGAAGGAAGTAGAATATGAGAGCAAGCAGAGAATGACATTAATTGTAAGTGAGACTTCAGCCTAAATTTAGATGTTGCCAGCATTAAAAAGGGGACTACATGAAAACTGACAGCAAAGTTTGTGTTTCATTACTAGAAATGCCAAAGTGGCCCAGAGGAGCAGTCACCTGCCCCATGGTCACCCCAGGAGAGCAGGTAAAAAGTGCTTGCCATGTAGCCAGCAAATCTACTTCACTCACAACCCTGTGCGCTTTCCACTGTGCTATAAACTCTCTCTAGCATATACTTGTGAAGAAAATGAACAAATTAAATAAATAGCATTATTGGGAAATGTACTTCAACTTGCACGTGCTTTCAAAATTATTTGAAATTGCCCATAAAGAGAGGCACAGATGTGTTTAGCATTATTAAACCAAGGGTAAATAATGTGGTGTAAGTAAATAGGATCTGGATAACACCATTGGTACAATGGCATCTAAGTGACAGACACAGACACCCTTGGAACCAAGCACAAAATCTAATTCTGAGTTTCCTGGGAGTAAAGGCAAAAAGGGACAATATGAGATTTAGGTGTTTATAATTGAATAAAAAGAAATATATTCATTTGGCATGAAAATCAAAGAGTCTCTTGCTTTGAAATCAGGAAAATTTGCTATCTGGGGTTTTAAGTAAAATAACATAAATCATGTAATGGACACCTTCAGTAGCAACTTTTATGTATAATTACTTTATAAAATTATAGCAAATTTTATGTAATAACTATTTTCAAAATTATAAACAATTTAGAAACCAATGATTTATTCATAAACTAGTTACCATAAAATAAAAAAAACAAAATCAGTTTTGTTTATAATATAATGATTATGTTTTGAAAACACTCAAAGCATTATTAAGGGAGTGTTATCAGAAGAATAATGAACTTCTTTTATTTACCTTTGTTTCTAACTAAAAAAAAATCTATAATTTTTCTGCAAGGTTGCACAATTTCTAATCGCTTTACTTTGTTGAAATGACATCCCTGTGTTATTTAGGTGCCACTTAGTTGGATGACATCAGCTGAATTGTCTTTGTGGACAATGAGCTACCTAACAAATTCCTGCATCAAATGTTTAATGCTATCCTGTAAAAACGAAGCAACAGGGGGAAAAAAAGACCTGTGACATCACTGAGTCCCATTCCCTGATCACCCAGGATCAGGTTCCCTAGACAGAAGATGTGGTTAGCACTTGATCCTAATCAAAGGACCAAAAATACTTGGATCTAGTTCATTTTAATCTTAGTTGAAAAGGTTGTGGATAGACACTTAGAAAGAAGTGAAATCAGCATAATATCTCCCTTTTGAGAGCAGACCAGCCTTCAGCGTGCTCACGTGGACTTGAGCCTCGCCGTAATTCTCCTTGATGCAAACAGAAGGATTTCACAGCACAGAAAGCAGCGGTTTATGAGGCTGGGTCCAGACAGCCGCACAAGGGAACTCTGTTCATCGTCTTCAAAGTGCTCAGCGATGGCACGGCTGCTGCTGTGGCCACATGTAATATAGCCTGTAGCTCTTTAAAGAGGATTAGCTTTAGCGCGCTGGGAGCATTCAACGCTGGATTTCACGTAGAGCCGAATATGCTAATGAAATGTTAATGTCTATGGCAAACATTGCGTAATATCCAAACCCCTCAAAACTCAGCTTTGTCTCCCGCACAGTGGGAATCCGAACTTTACCACAGCAGAAGAACAAGTAAAAATGAAACAACCTTGCACTTTTTTTTTTTGCCTTATGTGTCTGCTTCTATAAAAATGAAGTTAAATATATAGATATTTATATACATACATATATCCATACACACATTTTTAAACTCGATTAAATTTCAACATCAGAAGAAGAAAATTGAAATTCACTCATTTCAAAATACATTTAGTGGATCTGTTTCGGGGTGGGTGTGAAATGATCCATCTTTGTAGAAAATAACATACACATAATATTAATTTTTTAAAAAACACTATTGTTAGGATTACAATGGGTTGTAGAGTTAGGTTTTCCTCCCATTTCAACCTCAAATTCTTTATTTGCAACTTGCACTTTTTGCCTGCACAATATTAGAAAAAGCTCTCTCTTTCTGATAGTTTTCCAGATAGTATTTTCACTACCTCACAGGAAAGCCAATATGAGATTTGATCAGTTCCTTAAAACTGCACGTGTGCTTGGTTAATGTCAAAGTTCTTTTCGTGGGAGCATTAGAATCTCAGGACGCATTTGTCACTGGGAAGGTGAATTCATTCTGAGAGTGTGATTTGCAATCCATGTAACGATTTGTAGCATCTTTAAATACACATCTACATACACAGTTCCCAAAGATTGAAAGCCCCCTGAAGATTTCATCTCAATTGCTGGGAAATAAAGATCCCAGCAAATACACAGAACCCAGTTCCTCTGGCTTGATTTCCAACGCGTGATCTCTCATTAGTTACTAGCATTTCACTACACTCAACTGAGTAGCTTAGGCTCTCTTGGTTTTTGTTGGCCGGTGGTGTGTGTGTGTGTGTGTGTGTGTGTGTGTGTGTGGGTTTTATATCTCAGTTTTGAAGGGTTTGTCTCTGTAGACACGGAGGGGTGGTGATACATATTCATGAAAGAGTGCTCTTTCCCGTCCCTGTTAGCGGTGACAAAGCCTTAGCTGTTTCACACAGCAAGCTGACTGGGATTGTGTGTGGGGGCGGCATGGCCAGATTAGTGCAGACAGCAAGCCCACTCCTCTGCTCCTTAGGCCTTGCCTTCCTCACAATTTCCCCAATTGTCGCTTGTGACAAGGCTGTCATTAGGTGATGGCTTCTTTTGGCCATTTTCAGATAAAGATAATTTCCTTAACTTCCATTTTATTTGACAACAAGCAGTTTGGGAGAGAAAGGAAGTGCCTTGGTAGTTTATGGATTAGGGTTTTGTCACTTCAAAGGCATCTTTGATCTAAAAATATGTGCTGTACCAAATTCATTATGTCTCTCCTTAAAGAGCTTTTAAATTTATTGATCTTCTCCTCAATTATTCTCCTTTTACGTCCAATAATGATGTGTGAGATGGCAGTGTTGGGAAAAGCCTAAGGAGGAGTGTGGGGGAAATGCAGTCAACTGGTCACTTCTAAGGTCATTACAAGAAGGAAACAACAGGTGCTTTTGTTTAGCGTTGATTCTCCTCTGAGTCCCAGTGCCACAAAGACCTCTCTGCTGTTTATTGCTCAGCAGAGTGATATTGGGACCCACAGAGTAAGACAAGGGTATATTGGGCACTGCAGCTCAAAAAAGGAAAAAGTTCACAGTTGGTATAAAAAAAAATTGTTCTCACAATCATTTTCACCTTCACCCTTAAGTGCAGGTTGGGGGGGGGGGGCTTCTGACGTCAGCATATGAGGAGAAACAGAAAGTGACTTCTTTGTTGATCAACAATGTGGCTTCTCTATAAGCAAACATGCTTGTGCTGAGGCTCAACTTGCTTCACTTCTTGCAAAAGAATCATTACAAGACCATACAGAGCCAAAAAAAAAAAAAAAAAAAAAAAGAGGATAAAAATCTACGTGTGAAAATTTGTTTTAAAATTTACAGGGTGGCTAGTAGTTTCTGTCATTAGAAGGTCTGATTTGCTCTCCTTTTGTTGGTGGCATTTTGAACAATGTTTATACGGTATCACTGTGTTTTAAACAACACCTTGGACAAAGGGGTAAAAGGTTTACATTCAAACTACTACAACCAACCATCATCTTCTAAAACTTCACATATAATAATCAATTTGGGACCAAACACAACTTATATTCACTCCCATTCTGGCAATTAAGAAATGGGGTTCAAACAAAAAGCTTGATTTTATTTTTCTTCATTTGAATGCATTTTTTTTTTCTTTTGGTTGTTGTTGTTGGTGGTAAGTACTGAGGATTTCATGCAGAGTTGCTTTACCACTGAGCTACACCCGCAGCCCTTTTTTATTTTATTTTGAGAGAAGTTCTTGCTAAGTTACCGAGGCCACCCTCCCATCTCAGCCTCCCTAATCACTGGAATTGTAGGCATGTGCCACAGTGCCCTGCTTTTACTTGCTTCTTGACAGTCTATCTTACAATTTAGAAATATCCTGATAATGTTGGCTTTGTTAATTTTAGCAAATCAGAATTTCAAATCTTATATACATTAAAGCAAATATATGGTTTTGAAACATTTTGACAGTACTGGGGATCAAACCCAGGGCCTAACACATGCTAGGCCAGCACTCTACCACTGAACTGCCCCCACCCCTGTTCAGAAATATCTAGTTTTTAAAGCATGACCTCAGGCTACTAAAAGTAATGACAACTGCTTCTTTGGGAGGGGGGGGGGGGAATCAGTTTTTTGAATTTCCAAAAACATAGTGTTGTGTAACATAATGCCTTTCATTTTGAAAAACTACCTTAGAGCTTCCCATCTCTACTTAAAAACCCTTCATCATAAAATCAGGATAAAAATGCTCTCACAACCCTGTCAGAAGAGTTTTCCTGTGTTATGTCAATTCTTCACTAAGAGATGCTCTCGTTAGCTTGGTTTTACAGATGAGGAAAGTGAGGCCCAAAGAACTGAAGTGACTTGCCCATTGTCTCAGTTCAGCAAGTGACAGAGCAGGATTCAGATCTGGGTCCCTTGGAATCAAGGTTCTGTGTTAATGCTAGGCCCTAGAGACAGACAGGACCTGGAATACCAAAGCAGGAGTTTTCTGATTCCTGCTGGTACTGAACAAATAAATGCTAGTTCCCTGTTTCCCCTCCTAGCCCTCCAGTTTCCCATTCCTGGTCCAGGCAAATGGACTGAGAGAGTACAGAAAAGAAAAAGAGATGGCAAAGAGGAATCCGATCCTCTGCCTCCGTTTCTCTAGCTTTCTTTCTCCCTGCATGTTAAACACAGGGGAACTGATGCCCTGAAATCTGGCAAGTGTGGACTATAGGTTTCGTGATTCATTCACAGTGCTGCGTCTTTTAAAGAAACCCTCCACCAATCACTCCATTAAAATGTCTGATATAATTTCCTTTGAGTTTATTTTAACTGAGAAATCTTGATTTTGATTTTCTTGTGAAATCAAAACATGCCACTTTGGAAGAGGAAAGAGATGATTTTAAGGAAGGCTGTTTTAGGGAAAGATCTGTTTCGTCTTAGAAGTCACCTGCTTTGTGCCATGTGAATGCACCGCAGAAGCTGGCAGACAGCAGCACCCTCAGCCTGCCTCGGAGGAGACAAAAGTAAACACTCGTCTCAAAGAGATTGAGCTGAAATATGATATCAGCTGCAAGAGAGGGCCATCTCCTCCGGTCAAATGAGAAAAATCATATTATCCTCCCTGTGGTATACAAATGGCTTGTAAGCCACATTCCCCATTTGAATGATGACAATAAAGTGGTAACCTCCCGGCTGCGGGCCAGCCTGATCCCATCTCCAAACACAAACACTTCTGCCTGGGTTTTGGCTGGGGGCTGTGCTGTGGCCTCCCAACCCCCACCTTTCCCCCCCTGTTAATTGGCTGAGACCACCAGAATTTGGAGGACACAGATGTCACTGATAGTTTTCCTAGGGAACACATTCATGCCCATCTGTTGCAGCCTAGAAGGCTGTTCATATATCCACAAGGCCTTCATTTAATTCTTGTCAGAAAGTAATGTAAATCCAGTTTACCTCAGAGGTCGCAGCCGAGATTTATGCCAATGAGCCCCCTGCAATTTACACACACTGTAGTTGTATAGGATGAAAAGAAAGCCTTTCATGTTGGTGCATATTAACAAGAAAGCCTGCCTTCCGAGAGAGGCTTTTTGATTGAGCTTTCTCCTGATTTTAATACAGCCCATGCCAGTTGGTATACCCAGCTTTAGAAAAAAAAAAAACTAATCTTTAAACTAAAGTTTCTTCTTTTATAAGAGGTGAAAGAGAAAGAGAGAAATCCTAGCAAGTGGCACTGCCATGTCTTTAATTATCTGTTAGGAGACAGAACTCCTCTGCACTTGGAGAAGCTAGAGTGTGACAGAGAGAGTGTTCCAGCCTGAATTACTGCTAGTCCAAGTCTAGGGGGAATGCTGTTGAAAGCAATTATCTTTCAGTGTGAAAATAGTAGGATTGACCAGTTGAATTAGTCTTCTGACTTGTCAGCTGTCTCTTTCTAGAATAGTTAGAAGAAACTATGGAATATGATTAACTTTATTAAAGACCAGGCTAGGTAGAAATTGATCTGGAAAGTGAGAGTGTATATAGAGAATTATTTTATTGGACATCTAAGAGAACATTTAAAAGGACTTCTGTTGATCCTCTTTTTCTATGCATTGATAGATTTTGAAATATTTACCAGTAGGCTGGAAGGCAAATGGTTTTGAAAACACCCCTGAGGTCCAAGTCTTCTTGAGACTCTGAACTCACCCTTTTTAAAGTATGTGACCTTGGACAAATTACTTAACCTCCACGACCCTCAACTTATCTCTAGAGTGGGGATAAAGACTACATCCTAAGATACTGCATCAGAGGTGCCTAACACAGTACCTAAAATTAAGTATTTAGCCAGTGACAACTGTCCTTCTTCATCTACTCTTTTGGTGGTACCTGTGATAGCAAACTGAGAGTAAAAAGAATTAACTAAATTCACATACTCCAAGCATTCCAACCACCAGACTACTTTTTTCTATTAAAAAAAAAATTTTTTTTAAGAGACTAAGTTAGACATTCTCTTTCTCACAATTCAGAATTTTTGTTCTCAGTTGTTTTAACTTTTTGGTTCTGTCAAAAGTGGAATGATAGAAGTATGTATGTTTTGGTAAGAGCAGGCCTGGGTTTCTCTGTTCATTCACAGTTGCAGCCTCTGATTTCCCAAGATGGTGTTTACAGGGGGCGTGCTTCTGGGAGTTTTGTGGACTCAGCTCATTTACTGGTGCTAATGGCTTTGAGGTGTATGGTATGATTATTTTTGCACCACACTTAACATTTTGCTTGTATTTTGCTTAAGATAATATTAAAATTCAGTTGTGATTTCTAAGCACATACTAACAAATAGAACAAGGCAGCAGAGTAGCCTACCAGTGTTATATGGTGGGGCTGTAGGTAGAATGGAGCCCTGATTTAAAATACAATGTTTTGTTGGTGACACATGAAGCAGATACTCCAAATGTGCATAGTATGGACTTAATTGCAGAACTGGAGGAAGCTGTAGCTGTGCTTTGCAGAGTACTAGTCATGTTAAGGAGGCTGTGATTTTGTCAGTTACCAAAAGCAGGGGCTGGGCAGACTTAATTTCAGAATGGTCTTTTCCTATTGTCAGAAGTCATCAAAACCATTCATTTTCATTTCCAGTGCTCCAAATATGTTTTTTAAAAATTATATTACTAGGGCTGGAGTTGTGGCTCAGTGGCAGAGTGCTTGCCTCACACATGTGAGGAATTGGGTTTGATCCTCAGCATCACATAAAAATAAATAAACAAAATAAAGATATAGTGTCCATCTGTAGCTAATTTTTTAAATTATATTACTATATGTACAAAAACAGAGGCAATATAAGGATCCTTACATACTTTTATTTAGCTTCAACATTTAAGGATTAATAGCCAATCTTGTCTAATTTTTTACCCTTTCTTCCTATCTCTCTATGCCCCAAATTATTTCGAAGCAAATCTCAGACTTTATGTCATGTCATCTATAAATATTTTAAGAGTAATCCTGAAAGACATGAACTCCTTTTAAACATAGCCATAGTACTATTACTCACCTTAAAAATCAACATCTACTCTTAATATAATTTATTATGGCTTAATATCATCACAAAACAGGAATCTTTTTTAAAAGGAATTTACTGCTTGACCCTCCTCTTATAAATTAGTTATTTTTGCTTCCATGACACACCAGTTTTACAAAAACTCTTTAGTAACCACTTTCATAGTGATTGTATGTGGTTGGTATATTTTATAATATATGGTAGTGTCTTTTAGAATAAGAATTTATTATCTTACTGAAAAATAAAAGTCACATCATTATTATACTCCTTCCCTGCCTTCATTGACCCATTTGGATAAGTATTTTATGACTTCTTGGCTTCAAATGAAATTATATGTGGAAGGCCACCATCTATAGCAGATGGATATGAGACCGCTCAGGGGACCCTGCTGCCAACCACTCATTTAGCCCAGCCATTCATTCCCCACATGAGGTATTGCAGATTTGGGCATGTGAAATGCATTTTTTAAGTGTACACATTTTCCTAGTATCATTTAGGGGCAAGATGGGTTGCTACATGAAGCAGCATAGAGAATGAGAGAGAATGGCAAACAAAACCAAAGTGGAAAGAAATGACCATACTGTACTTACTCGTTAAACTTCCTGCTAATAAAAAGAATGTTTCACTTAAAGGTATTGAAGTGTTTATTATAATGGGAAAAATCCACTCTACTCATAAATTATGACCCCAGTCCTTTGCTGACTACACTGGGGGCTCCAGGGAGTAGATACATTTGCCTCCTGTCAGAACCAATCTATAAACGCAATCACCACTTAGACCCCATCAGTCATTGATCCCCCTTCATTGGTCCCCCTGGAATCATATGGTAGCTTGAATTAGGTCAAAATTAGGATGTATTTACCCCACAAAAATACAGCAGTTATTATTTCAGTGCTTTAAAATTTGAGATTCAAGCAGAAAAATTATTTCTTTAAATCGACTGAAATATACACTTCTGTCCTAGAATCAATCATCTACCAAGGTACTACTTTTTGTTTTTCAGTGTGATTATTGGTTTCTTCCTCACAAAAATTAGAACACAAGGTGATGTTTTATCAAACTGCAGTGGATTGGATATTTAAAAGCTGTGTCTAACTCCTGACACATAATTCTACTGAGTTGCTGTTTGACCTTGGACAAATCATTCAAATCATTGAACTTTTGTCTCTTTATCTCCTCATTGGGACTATCTCCCTTGCTGTCTTCTGCACAGGAATTGTATACCAGTAAAATAATAAACTCATTCTTCTATCTTCTTTGTCAGAATCTACTTACCAATATTCTTTTTTTAAAAAAAAAAAAACAGTATAATAGCAGGAAGGACGGAATAAATTCTCCAACTTGTCTAACTGTAGTAAACTCATTAAACCGATTCTGTGGGTCAGATGGTTGCCTGAATTTTTCACAAATTGAATTATATCCTTACATTTACTTCCCAAATGACAATCTTTGAGAGTTGAAAATGTTTTTTTTTTTTGATTCTCTGATTACCTTCAAAAGTACAGTAAGCCATGAATACTTAATAGATGCTAACTACCATCAAGAAATTTGCAAATACAGTACACCTTACTTTATATTTTAAAATTCTAAGTTAGCTATTAAAGTCAAGCATTAAGGAAGTTACAGGGAGCAAGTAATTATTTTTTGCAGATAATAGATTGGATAAAACTAATGTGTATTATTTGCCCATTTTGATTTATCCATTCTTAAAATATTTTTCTGTTCTTGAGGAAAATTTGGTGCTCTCTCAGTCACAGAGCAAATATGCCCAGAGTGTGGATCCTTGATTTGGGGATGACTTTATTGTTTTTGAGCCACACCACGTACTTTTTTTGGCAGCTCCTCAAGTGGAAGAATTCTCATTTTCTCTTTTCTGTGACAAGGAAGATGGAGCTCTAAGACTTAGGATTAATTCTAGTTCTTGCTTTTAGCTAATAAAGGAATATTTGCCAGGAGTAGAATTAATACCAAGTCCCAGATCACCATCCTCCTTATCACAGAAAGGAGAACAGAACTCTTAGAGAAAGTATAGAATCCTGCAATTCTAAAGCTGTACTCATTTTCCATATCAAACACAAAGCTGCAGGTTATGGAGACAGCAGGATTAGGCCTGGTTTTCCAATCAAGTCTTTAGCTCTTAAGATGAACTGTTTTCATACTATGATGATATAGGTGCCTCGGTGTTTATAGCAGTGCAATTCACAAGAGCCAGATTTGGAACCAGCCCAAGTGCCCATCAACAGATGATGGATTAAAATAAATAAATAAATATTTTATATATATATATATATATATATATATATATATATATATATATATATATATATGATGAAGTTTTACTCAGCCATAAAGAGAATGAAATTAGAATATTTTCCAGTAAAAGAATGAAACTGGTGAAATAAGCCAGACTCAAATGTTTCTCTCATTTATGGAAGCTAGTGCAAAATAAAGGGAAAAGGGGGATATAGATCTGAGGAAAATAGAAGATCAGTGGAATAGAGGAAGGAGATATGAGGGGGAGGAATGAGAAAAGGGAGGAAATTCGGAATTAATTTGATAAAATTATGCCATGTACATACATGAGTATACCACAGTGAATTCCACCTTTGTGTATACCTATAAAGTGCCAATTTTTAAAAAATGATACATGAATAGAAAAAAGACTAGTAGCATAGAGGAAGGGAAATGGGGAGGGAAGAGAAGCAGCACTGGGGATTGAAATGAAGCAAAATAAATTCAGTTCATGTATGATTATCTCAAAATGAACCCCACTATTATGTATAACTATAATGCACTAATAAAAGCATTTTTTAAAAAAGATGAGTTATGTTAAAGACTCTACCTTTGTGTATAACATGGGATGCTTAGGAGTCATAATAAGAAATATGCTCTTTTCTTTGTAGACACTTTTTTGGGGGGGTGATTCTTCTTACATCACTGAGGAGTAGTAAAATCCTGCTACAAATTCCTTGTCCAATAGAGTCCCTGTCACTGGGCCGAACTTGGTTGTCACGAAGTTAAAGTAGTTTAGTGGGTTGACATTGGCCTCACATAAATGTACTTGTACCTATGCATCCTGAAGAGTTATGGAGATGCACATGATTCTCCACCTCAGTCACCTGCTGCTCCGGACATGTAAGTCCATTTTTGTTCCCAAGCCAGTAAGAGGCTTCCTGCCAAGATCCATGTTTGTGGTGATGTACACACGCTGTGTGAATCACACAGGCAAATGGAGGATTTTGTTATGTCAGCCCAGGTTAGTGTGGACTGCCGGTCCCTAGTCCAGAGGCCCATTTCTGGGCACCTTTGACATTTTAAGTATAAAAGAAATAAAGAGCTTTGTGTGTCAGAGAGTGGAAGATGAGGGGCTGGGGTGTTTCTGTCTAATCTATAATCCATCCAAAGTCCTTCTTCCCTCTCAGCCACCTCAGCCCTCATTTCCTGACACCTCAGACAGGGGTCTGAGTGCCTGCAGGCAAACAGCTGATTAAACCAAGCTGGCTGGGCTGGGACTCTTTTATTTAAGCAAATAAACTTCATATCTCTTTATTTATATAATAGGTCATAATATTCAAATTCTCTAACAAAGTTTCTATTCATTAATTGAATATGCATATGGAGAATTATTTATCATTTTATCATTATCTGGCTTTACACTGGAAAAAATCAAGAAGATTTTGCATAGCCAAGTGATTTTCTTTCTCCAAAATATTAATGGTAATGAAGCCAACAAGGAAATCAAATTCAAGTAGGGTAAAGGAAGGAGAAACTGGGTCCGATTAAAAATAAACATTATTTCTTGAAGATTTTATTGATGGCAATAATAAATATTTGGGAAGCTCTTATTACATGCTAGGCAATTTTTGGTGTTTTACATGTATTAATTCAATCAACTTTTATAAAACTCTGTGAGATTGATCTGTTATGACTCCTTGTTGCAGATGAGGAAACTGAAACATAATTTGCCTAACACTACCAGCTAGCAAGTAGCAGAGCTGAACTTTAAACCTAAGAATCCTCACTGGAAAGGGCAGTTGCTTAACTCAGCTATCTATTGATGATGAAGACAGTGAAAGCACAATTTTTCATTTCTACATCTTTATTTTTCTGTTTCTATAATTTCAGAGCTTCCTTACCCCTTTTCTCCTTAGACTGCTCCTTTATGGGCTATCTCTAACTTCAAAATCTGCATGGTTCTATGCAACATAAATTAACTATCCAGATTGTGGAAATTATAATTATTGACTTGGAAATCCTTTGTTGCAAAACTAACCTTAATCCTCACATTTGCTGGCTTTGCCAAAATTATACAGTGCCAGCCAGGTGCAGAGGCACAGCCTGTAATCCAAGTGACTCAGGAGGCTAAGGCAGAAGGATTGCAAGTGCAAGGCCAGCCTAGTCAATTTAACGAGACCCTCATCAGGTGAGAGAGATCCTGTCTCAAAATAAAAAATAAAAATGGCTGGGATATAGCTCAAAGGTAAAGCACCCCTGTGTTCAGTACACAGTACCAACAACAACAATAACAACAACAACAACAAAAATGTGGTGCTTCACAGCCCTGGTAATTTTATATCAGAGTGTGCTTCATGCCATTTCCATGTGTGTACCACACCGTAACCAGGTTTCCCCCTATTCCATTCCTGGAGGCATGCAACATTTTGCTATTCTGATTTTGTTGGTATAGAACATTCCCTTTGCCTCACCCATTGCAGCAAAGACTAAAGAGTCAAGGCTATTCCATTTCTTCCTCTGAAGATGAACTATTTCTCTTCCAACAAAATTACTCTTGCTGGATTTTCTCCAGAACTTTGATGCTATGTAATAGGAAGCAAAATGGCCATGTGTCTTGACGATAATTCAGAACCCTTAACTCTTACCCTGGCTTCCTTTGCTTGATGTCTTTGGGAAGCCACTCAACCCCCTCTTCACCTCCATAGTTCAATTTTCCCTTCCTCCCCCCACCCTCTGGCTTTCTCTTTCTTCCCTCCCTTTCCTTCTTTATTTCTTTTCTTTTTTATCTTGTGATGCTGGGGATCAAATCCCAGGTCTCACACATGCTAGACAAGTTCTCCACCACTAAGCCACACCCCTGGCTTATCAAATTCTTCACCTAGAGTTTGGGTGAACAATATCTGCCTCTCAGAGAGTATACATCAAATTAAAGGCCCTTCAAAGTTTGCAAAAATCTTTTTTCTTCCTCTATGAATGCCTTCCTGTCATCATAGAAGCTTTAGATTTGGGGACATGTGGAGTGAGTATATGTGAGTGCTCTTCTCTCATTTGGGATGCCAAAATGCAAAGAAAATGCTCCTGGAAGTACCATTTTGAAACCATCAGTGCAGGAGCCTGGAGCCAGAACCAGATGGTAGGCTTGGCTCACCTTGACCTGAGATGTCGCTCTTCTAGCCATGGGGGCCAACCTAATAATTCCTCAGATGTCACCATGGCTGATGGAGTGGGTAACTGTAGTCGGAGGACAGCAGCAACACCCCAGCAAACGTGGCCTTTTCTTTTCCCTCTTGTTTCTTCCTGAGGCAAGCAGATAACCCATTCGTGACCCGGAGCACTCTTATTGCACTTTCTGGTACAATCAAGTTTGGTAAACACATTCAGAGCAGGGAACTAGAGAGGGTGGGCTGCAGGCAAGACAGAGGGAAGGGACAGCTTTGGAATCCAGTTTCTCTTTGTAATAAGGTGCTGGCCCCCCCGGGTGGGCATCTTGATTTGAAAGAGACATCAATGAATTCTATTTTTATTTCTAGAATTTCCTAAAATATAATTTGCTGAGGTTTTTTAAAAGATCAAAACATACTTCTTTATTTTCTGTGGAAATGGAATGAAAATACGAATTAAATTTCCTAGTAACCTAGAGTTTGTCAAACTAACAGTTCAAACTCTTTCATCAATGATTTCAGTAGCCTACGCTTACTCATGAATCCCCAACATGAGATGAGTATGGTCTCTGTTCATGTCATTCCCCATTTCAAATTTGTTCCTCACTTTTCCCTCCAGCTATTAAACTCTACCCACTCTAGAATCTTAAAGGAAGTGTCCCTCCCTGCTCTGAAAGGCTATATCTCTTACCATCTTTTAATGGAGTCACTGGTTCCAACCCTAAGGGCAGTAATTAATATCTCTCTAATACTCCTGCTTGAATTCCTATTTTATTCCTTTTGATGTTTAAATTAAGTATCAAATAAATACAAAAAATATGCTAGATGTAATATATGTGGAACATAATGACTACCCATAGAACTATCAATTTAAGTAAAAGAATGAAGCTGATGTGCATCTTCTTCCCATCTTCTTTCTTCTCCTTTAAAAAAAATCCATGGTTTTGGATTTATAGTTTATCTTTCCCTTACTTTTCTCTCTTAAAAAATTTATTACTATTTTTATTATTACTATTATTTTGGTACTGGGAATTGAACTCAGGGGTACTCAACCACTGACTCACATCCCCAGCCCTATTTTATATTTTATTTAGAGACAGGGTCTCCCTGAGTTGTCTAGCACCTCGTTTTTGCTGAGGCTGACCTTGACCTCACAATCCTCCTGCCTCAGCCATCCGAGCCGCTGGGATTACAGGTGTGCACTATCACACCCAGCAAAATTTTTATTTCATACAAATATATGAGTACAGTATGATAATGCTATGCAAGTACACAATGATTCCTTTCCTTTGTCACTATACCATATATATTTGGACCCTATCACAATGCATGTTTTTAACTATCAGTTTGTGAATTTTATGCATGTATTATTCATCTGTGACTTGCTTCTTATCATGTCTAAGTTTCACCCATGTTGTTATGTGTAACTGTAATTCATTCATTCACTTGCTTATTTTAGTGTATGAATTTTCTAATCCACTCTGCTGCCTATAGATATGTGGATTCCTTCCTTTAGTTTGCTTGCAATTATAAACTGTGTTCATATGAACATTATTTTATATATATCCCCTCAGCAAAGATCTGATAGTTTCTCTAAACTGGATTATTATACCTGAGAGTGGACACTGGATCATAGTGTATATATTTGATTGTCCTAAATAATGCCACACTGTGGATTTCAGTAGTGAATGGGAGTAAGCAACACTCACTATTCTTTGACAGTTGTTACTATGCAATTAAAATGTTTATACAACCAAGAAGTTGAAAGTAGTTTTTTACTATGGTAGGAACTTTTATTTCCTGATTATGAATGAAATTAGATACTTTTCTTATGTTATTAACCATCCTGTTTCCTCTTGTGTTAAATAGCTGTTCAAGTCTTTTGTACATTTTTTTCCTACTATGTAGTTGATCCTTTTCTCATTGATTTATACAAATTCTTCATATATTCTGGACAGAAATTGTTAGTCAGTTTCCAAAGTTAAAAATACTTTCTTCCAGTTTGTGATTTGTCTTTTTACATGCTTTATGGTATTGCCTTACAAATCAGAAGTCAGTCTTTTAATTAATTAAGTATATCAGTTGTTTCCCTTACAATTCACTTTTTTTTTGCTAGTTTAAAAAAATTCTTCCCTAAATAGAAAAGATAAGAATATTATTTTTTAGTGATCTCTTTGAGATGTGTTGTATTGTTTTATCTTTTAACTTTAAGCTATGAGAACTGGTTTCTTAAAACTAACCAATTAGTTCAATGCCATATATTAAGTGCTATTAAAAAAATCAAATTTCCATAATGTGGGTCTCAAGATTCACAATCTTATTCATAAGGTTGATTATGTTGGTGCCAATGACTTTTGTATAATTTAATATAATTTTGCATTAATATTTGACACATAGTATAACACTCTTGTGGTTAGTCAGCTTCTCATCACAGTGACCAAATACCTAACACAACTTAAAGGAAGAAAGATTTATTTTGTCTATGGTTTCGGAGGCTTCATTCCACAGTCTTGACAGACTTCTTGCTTTTGACCTGAGGTAAGGCACAATATCATGGCAGAAAGGCATGGTGGAGGAAAGCTGCTTAGTTCATGACAGCCAAGAAGCAGAAAGAAAGAGAAACAGGAAGAGTCCCAAGGGAATGCACCCAGTTACCTACTTCCTCTAACCATGCCCCACCTGCCCATAGTTTCCACCATCTCCCAGCATTCCACTCAGCCTTCAGCAGATTCATCCTCTCATGATGTAATGCCCTCATGATCCAATCACTTCCCCAAAGTCCCACCTCTGAACATTACTGCACTGGGGACCAAGCCTTCAACACATGAGCCTTTGGAGGACATTTCTTATCCAAAGCATAACAAATCTCCTTTCCTTCTGTTGTTTTTTATATGATGTGCCTGTGCTACTTTTGAACTTTATTTTTCCATATAAATTTTCTTTTTCTTTTCTTTTTCTCCTTTTTTTTGGGGGGGACAGTGCAGGGGGTAATGGGGATTGAACCCAGGGACAATTAACCACTGAGTCAAATCTCCTTGTTTTGTATTTTATTTAGAGACACGGTCTCACTGAGTAGCTTAGTGCCTCGCTAAATTGTTGAGGCTAGCTTTGAACTCACAATCTTCCTGCCTCAGCCTTCTAAGCCACTGGGATTACAGGCATGCTCCACTGTGCCTGGCCTCCCTATGAATTTCCAAACCAGCTTGCTAGGTTACATATGAAACACACACACACACACACACACATACACACACACACACACACACACACACACAGCCCAGTTGAGATTTTGATTAGAGTTGTATTAAGTTCCAGATTAATTTGGGAAAATTTGATATCATCATAATATTGTGGTTTTGGCCACAAACATTGAATATCTTCTTAGATCATTAGATTATCTTAAATGTTGTTCAGGGTCGGGATTATCTTAAATGTCTTTCAGGTAGTTCAGTGATAGAGCACTTGTTTAACATGAATTAGGCCCTGGGTTTTATTTACCTTATGTATCTTATGCCTTTGAAATAGTTTATTTTTATTAATAACATCCTTAGCCATTTACTGCTTACTATTTTGCCTAAAATGGGATTTTTGGTTTAATGAACAATTGACAAAAATTTATTGCTCAAGCAACATGTTCCCAGTGTATTTTTTGTAGGAAAAATTTTTAACTACTGATTAAATTTCTTTAAGATTATAGAACCAGATGAGTTTCTTATTTCTTCTTGATTTCTTTTCTTTTTTAAAAAAAAAGTTTTATTAGTTTTTGATAGACCTTTATTTATTTATTTGTTTATATGTGGTGCTGAGAATCGAACCCAGTGCCTCACACATGTGAGGTAAGTGCTCTACCACAACCCCAGCCCCATCTTTTCTTAAATTTTATAGGATTTGCTTATTTTATTGACCTTTTTGGTACCAAATGTTTCCAATATTTTATTAGCTCTTCAAAATATCTCTCTGAATGTATTCTCCACAAATTTTCACTCCTATTTGTGTCCTCTATCTCTAGATCAAGTTTGCCAGTAGTTTTCTGAGTTCATTGCTGTTTTTGAAAGAGTCATTATCTTATTTTGTTGATCATCTTATTAAACGTTGGGCTTTTTATTTCATTCATTTCTGCTCTATTTATTTTCTTCTACTTGGTTTTATTTTATTCTTCTATTTATTTTCTTACTTTTGTCATCTGAACTTAACTCAACTTTCCATCATTCCTGATTTCTACTGTAAGTATGTATGCTATTCCATTTTAACTGAACTCTATACATTTGATGGTAGTATTTTTTTTTTAGAGAGAGTGAGAGGGGGGTGGGAGAGAGAGAGAGAGAGAGAATTTTAATATTTATTTTTCAGTTTTCGGCCGACACAACATCTTTGTTTGTATGTGGTGCTGAGGATCGAACCCGGGCCGCACGCATGCCAGGCGAGGGAGCTACCGCTTGAGCCACATCCCCAGCCCTATATTGCTTTGTTTTAGAATATTTTGTTTCATTCACTTTTTTCTTTTAATAGTTTCAAAATTACATGCTTTATCTCAGTTTTTAAAAAATTATGTTAGAAATTTTATCACACCAAATTAATCTCTCCCCTCCACCTGATTAATTTAAAGGTCTTTTAGAACAATTTAACTTCGATCACTCTCTTCATGACTTATTTGAATTTTGTGGTTGTATGTACATTTTATGTTTTTCAATTTATTACTTATTTTTTAAATTGCAAACAAAAATTCTATATATTTGCAGTGCTCAACATGGTATTTTTGTGGTTGCCAACCCCCAAAGATTTATTTCAAATTTATTTTTAAATATTTGGTTATTTGTTACTTTAAAATTTGAGAATGCAAATTAAATTTTCAGTTATATTATATTCAAATGCATTCAAAGATGAAATCATGCATGCATCTCATATTGCATTCATAGATATGCATTAAGTGTAATTTGAAACTCACAAAATAACAATATTACATGTAAAACTAGACATAAAATAATTTTTTCAAATTATATTTATTCAGAAATAATTTTCATGGGCTTGGACTCAACTTGCAACATCCTCTTAGGAGCACAAATCCAATCTGGCATACAGCTCACATAAACACCACTCCTTCCAGTCTTGCTGGTAGTCCAGCCACACAACATGTACATTTGGAGAACTCATCCAGGGGACAGAAAAATCAATCCTGCCACCATCAATGAAGCTAATCAGATTTTTTTTAATTTTTTGTTTTTTATTTTTTTGAGAACTGGTCATGAACCCTGACTTCTACAACTACTGCTATGTGTTCTTGAGGCATTAATTTGCCACGAAGAGAGACACACTGGCTCTGGTTTCCAGACATAATTTTTCTGGGATGAGGATAAATGAGATGATGTGTACTGGAACACTCTAACAGGTTGATAGTGTTGTCAACATTCATGTTATGACTTGCTTCTAGAGGTTTTATTCCTTATTTTTGTACTCACAAGAATACAAGAATATGTTATTCCAATATGTTGAAACTGAGCAGAAAATTCATCCACAGTATGTTAGGCAGCTTTTCATTGCTGTGACCAAATATACCTGACAAGAACAACTTAGGGGAGGAAAAATTTATTTGGGGTTCACAGTTTCAGAAGTCTCAGTCCATGGTCAGCCAGCTGCACTGCTATGGGCCTGAGGTACAACATGGTGTTTTGAAATATGTATACATTGGCTAAATCAAGATAATTAACACACACATTAGTTTACATACCTATTTTTTGTGGTCAGAACATAAGTTTTCTTAGCAATTTTCGAGTTTAAAATATAATATTATGAACTATAGTCACCATATTTTATAGATTGCTTGAGCTTTTTCCTCCCAGCCAAATAAAATTTTGTAACCTTGAGCTAACATCTGCTCAAATTCCTCCACTACCAACCCCTGGTAACCACTATTCTTCTCACTGCTTCTAGAGTCCCACATTGTTTAGATTCCACATATAAGATAAATCATGTGTTATTTGTCTTTCTCCATCTATGTAATTTCATTTAATGTAATATCCTCAAGCTTCGTATGTATTGTCACTGATGATGGAATTTCCTAATTTTTTTAAAGCTAAATATGATCCTATTGTATATGTGTGCGTGCGTATATATATACATTTTTTATTTATTTTGTTTCATTTATTTATTTTATTGATTTTTGTACGTTATTTTCTTTAGCCATTCATCAACGGATACTTAAGTTAATTGCATATTTCGGTTATTGTGAATGCTGCAATCAACATAAGATTACAGACATCTCTTCAATATATTGCTCTCATAGCTTTATACACTCTACGTTTGTTTATATTTAACCAATCTGCTGTTTCTATTGCTTTTTATTTTTCCTTGAATTCCAAGCCCTTTGTCTGTGATCATTTTCCTTCTATCTATCTGAAGTACACATTTTAGACATTTATTTAATAAGGATCAGTTGATCTTTCTTTCAAAATATCTTTATGTTGCAGGGTATCTACCCCCAGTATTATTGAAGATACTCTTCCACTGATTTTGTAGTTGTTGTTTTGTTTGTTTGTGGGTTTTTGTTTTGTTTTGCTAGGTTTCCACTGCTCCTTTTAGGTCATTAGCTACAAACTCACTGCATTTCTTTGGTGCTAATCCTTTTTCTCCAGCTGCTCTCAAGATCTTCTTCATGTCTTAGGTTTTTCTAGTTTCACTGTATTTGTAGGTAGGGATTTTTATTTATTTGTTGTCCTGCTTAAGGGTCATGGATTTTTATTATTATTTCATTATTCTGATATAAAAGCTCTTTGTCACTATTTATCCAAATATTTCTTATGTCTTCCCCTATTATTCCCATCTGGGACTCTCAGTCCTATGTTACATCTTTTGTAAAAATAATTTCCTGTTTCTTAAGCTTCCCTCTGTATTTGTGACACCTCTGTCTTTTTCTTTTGAATTCTGGGTGATATGTTCTAATATATCACCCAATCCAAAAAGTCTATCTTAAGTGAGAGCTAAAATTTATCAAATCTATCCATTGATTGAATTCGATTTTTTCAAATACTACATTTTTCCTTTCTAGAAATTCTGGTTCTTACTCAATTTGCTATACTTTATTTATAATTTGTAGCTCTTTACTCATACTTTCAATATAATTGTTTAGTTTGCTAAACAATTCTAAATTTTTAAAATTTGTTCTTTTTAGTTATACATGACAGTAGAATCTATTTTGATACATTTATACAAGCATGGAATATGTCTTATTCTAATTAGGATTCCAGTCTTGTGCATGTATACAATGTCGAGATTCACTATGGTGTGTGTGTGTGTGTGTGTGTGTGTGTGTGTGTGTGTGTATAGAGAGATATATATGTACATACATATAATAAGTCAGTCCTCCAAAAAACAATGGCAGAATGTTCTCTCTGAAGCTAACCCATAACAAGGAGCAGTGGGAAGAATAGAAGTGTATTAGAAGGAAGGGAAGGGAGGTGGAGAGGAATAGGAAAGAGAGTGGAATGAATTTGACACAACTTTCATACATATTATATATTTCATATATATATACATATTTATTTCAGATATTTCATGTATACATATATATGTGTGTATATATATACACACATATCTTTGGTGTTATTTCATACTCTCCTATTCTCCAAAACAGTGAAAGCCAAAGTTTAAGTTCATGGAGTTTGGCAGATACCTCAAGGCAAAAGCTACCCTCTGTGTTGCAGTTAAACTTTTAGGTTCGAGTTTTCATTTGTCTTCTTTGCTTGCCATTTCATTGATACATTCTAAAGATTTAAAGATGTTTTTCAAATAATTTTAGTTGTTTTCTGTGTGTGTGTCAGAGAGTCTTCATATTGCTAGAAACAGAAGTCTCTTCTTTGATAACTGAGTGGTTTCCTTCTTCTTTTCCCTGCCTCTCCTCCTCCCTGTTTATGCAGTTTTAAAATGCTAATAAATGGCTGTTACTCGAAAAATATCTGAGCCCCACATTTGCCTTACCCTCCAATCAGATTTCTCTTTCTCCTTATTTCCACATTTCTACCCTCAATCAGTGCAAAAGCATTATGGTAAGACTTTGTGCATACAGTGCCCAGGAGAGGGGGGGAAAGGTAGAAAAGGTTAGATTGTCATTGTTCATGCCTGATTAAAGAAATTCTTTTTTTTTTTTTTTTTTTTTTTTGTACCAGGGATTGAGCCCAGGGGCACTTAACCACTAAGCCACTTCCCCAGTGGTTTTTATTTTCTATTTTGAGACAGGGTCTTGCTAAGTTACTTAGGGCCTCATCATTTGCTGAGGCTGGCTTTGAACTTGCCATCCTCCTGCCTCAGCCTTCTAAGCCTCTGGGATTACAGGTGTACGTGCCTGGAAAGAAATTTTATTCTTATTGTTGTAAATCGGAGAACTGAATTCATTGCCTCATTGAAAAAAATTTAATAAATGATTTTAATTGTAGATGAAAAAGTAGTTTTAGAATACTTATTCATGTATATATGAATTACACAGGTTCTTTGTATTTGCTGGAGAATTTAACTAATGAATAATTAAATTTTAACACAGATAATTTAAATTGAGCTTTTGGAATATAATCATGTGTAATATGCCTTGTGTAGTTAAACCCATTTGGGTCTTATCCCTCTGCTATAGTTTGGACCTTGAATATCCCCTGAAGTTATATCCCCCAGGTGTTAAAGGCTTGGTCCCCAGGGTGGTGTTATTGGGAGGCACTGGAAACTTTAAGTGAGGTCTAGTGGGAGGTCTTTGGGTCATTTGAGGTGTGTCCTAGACAGGGATTGTGAGACTCCCAGCTTTTTCCTCTCTTTCTCTCTCTCTTTCCTCGTAATGAGGTGAGCATTTTTGCTCTGCATGTACCCTGCCTTGGTGGGCTGCCTCAACACAGACCTTAAGTACAGGGGCTAATCAATTATGAACTGGAACCTGAAAAAGTCTGAGTCCAAATAAACCTTTTCTCTGTACAAGTTAATTAACCAAAGCATTTTTCTGATAGTCATAAAAAACTAACATACCCTCAAATTATAAACTCCTTGACAGTATAGTTCATATCATGTTTCCCACATCTTTTAGTTTGGGGATTCAGTGGCTGATGAAGTTTAGTAGAGGTGGCAGTCAGTGGAAAATGGAACACCTTTGGAGTCCATTATTTTCCATGATCTACTCCCTAATGGAGGAACTAATTGTCTAGTGAAAAAGACTCAAACATATATGCCCAAGAAATAAGGTTTTGAATAATCTATTTCCTCTTCCTCCTCTCCTCCTCCTCCTCCTCCTCCAACTCCAACTCCTCCTCCTCCTTCTCCTCCAAATTGAACCTAGACTACTTTACCACTGACCTACATCCCCACCCCCTTTTAATTTTCAATTTTGGGATTAAAATTAAAAGTTTGCCAGGCAGTATCTCTAACTTGCGATCCTTCTGCCTCAGCCTCCTGAGTCACTGAAATTATAGACTACTTGCTTCTTTTTTATGATGGCTCATTTGGTCAGTTATCCTATTCTCAGCCACTCAATTGATCTCTAAATCACCAATGGAACTGAAGAATGCATATGTCAAAGCCAACCACAGACTGTATGAACACCTGAGTATTCAGCAATGCATGGCATGTGTACCTTAGGGTGTATGATTCTAACTTTGTTGGGTATTTAGTGTTTTTCTAGAGTTTTCTGAATGTTTGATTGCTCTCTCTGGCTCCTTTTGGTGTGATTTTTATAAAAAAACACAAGCATTTTAACACATACACAAGCATGTGTTAAAATAGAAAAAAATAATCCATAGGTTACAAAAAAATTACTGGGAAACTTCTCTTTGATTTTTAGAACAATGAACAGCTCACAAAAATGCCACAGTTCAGAGGAGCAAAAATTGTTTTGTGTTGAAATTGAAAATGATTCTTTTATAAATGAAGTTGATCAAAATTTCCAGCAGGACCATTGCCTGAAGGAAAGTGTCCTGGGCTCCAGCCTGTTATGCCTAACAATGAACCATACAAGTCTGGACAGATGGTCAGATTCCAAAGTGTTTCTCATGTTACACTATTTTCTTCCTATTAACTCCCCTGAATTGTGCAGGGGAAGGGGAAAATGCTGTAACATTTGAAAAGTATAAAGAATATCTTCAGTACATTTTGGAGAGTCACAAATATTAAACATTATCTTAGTAAACTCTTCTTTTTCAGAAATGTATTCTTGGGCAAAATATGTTTGCTTCCTGTGGATAGTATGATTTATCTTCCTTCTTCCTAGAAATATAAAATAGAAGATTATTTCTGTCGTTTACTAGACTGTCTCTTCTCCGTTTCCTTCTCTCAACATTAAGTAACATTATCCATTCGGTTTTGAACTCCAGTGAGGCAGAAAACCTGAGACTCATTTTTAACATCTCACGCAGCATCCAGCATCAATACTGCCCTTGCTCCCTAAACAGTTCTCAGATACGTCCAATTTTCTACATTTCTAATACTATCATTCTGGTCCAAAGTCCTGACAGCTCTCACCTGGATTATTGCAATAAGTACCCGTCTTATCTGCCTGCAGTGACCTTCTCCCATTCGCCCATCTGCCAATAAGCACTGCAGCCAAGACACAGCGATCTTCTCCAAATGCAAATCTGGTCGTGGGTCTTACGGCCATCAGAAATTAACATTATCACTTTTAGGGTCAAGACAAAATTCCTTACCTGGTGCACACAGCCCTGCATGGCCCTTCCTTACCCCTCCAGCCCCACCTTTTAACTCTAGGCTACCCAACACATCCCTTTTCTATTCCCTCTGTTTTTCCTTCTCCAGAAGGGTCGTTCCCCACTGTTTTCAACTTCATTAAGCCCTATTCCTCTTTCAGAGAGTAACTCAGGCATTACGTCCTCAGGGAAGCCTCCCCTGACCTGCCCTAGCTTTATTCAAATAATTAGGTCAAGTCCTGTTGTTTGCCCCTATGGAACCACATATTTTATCTTTCACAGCACTTGGACAAAAAGGAGAGATTTATGATGCTTTGCCTCAGGAGAGTGAGGGTTTCAAGTGAGGAAACAGGAGCAAAAGAGTATATTTATTTAATAATCAACCCCCTAAAATTCAAGCCATTATTTCTAAGCCACAAAGAAAAATATACATAAACATATTGTATTTAAGATTTCTCAAAAGAACTAGGACAGATAGGGTTGGGGACATAGCTCAGTGGTAGAGCACTTGCCTAGCACATGTAAGACCCTGGATTCAAGCCCTTGCACAACAAATAAATAAATACAGAAAATGAAATAAAGCCCTTCAAAAAAAAGCTAGGGATTTTCAATAAATAGCAGAAATTCTTCAGCAATAAATAAGTTCATCTGTCTGCATTGTGACTGAGTATATAATTTAAGAGTAAGAAGCATCTTAAAAATTGTTTAAACCATGCCTCCTTGGAAAAAATATATGAGAAAGGTAAATCTCTTTTTTTTTAAGAGAGAGGGAGTGAGAGAATTTTAATATTTATTTTTTAGTTATCGGCGGACACAACATTTTGTTTTGTATGTGGTGCTGAGGATCGAACCCGGGCCGCACGCATGCCAGGCGAGCATGCTACTGCTTGAGCCACATCCCCAGCCTAGAGAAAGGTAAATCTCAAAATTGACTCTCATGGGCCTCACAGTTCAATGACAGAGTATGAAGCGGAAGAATTAGTCAACAAAATGTTGAGCATTATTGTTTGCATTGGTTTCCTTTTTCTATGTCCTCTTTTCTTTACTATATACTGTCCCTGCTTAAACCATTTACATAAACACAACAATTAAAATGTAATTGTCCAATAATTATAATTAATTTTGTTTTTAATTGACAAATTGAAACCATATGTTTCCTGTGTACAACATTATGCTTTGATTGTATTTATACACATACATTGTAGAATGGCTAAAACAATCTACAATATGAATTTACCTCACATACTTACTTTTGTGGTGAAAACACTTAAAATACCTTACTAGTTTTCAACTACACAATATATTATCACTAACTGTAGTCACCATGCTGTGTAATATTGATCTCTTAAACTTATTTCTTCTAATGAAAATTTGTATGCTTTGAACAACATGTCTCCAACCCCAACACCCACCAACTCTCAGTACACACTTGCCTATCTACTGCTTCTATGGGTCCAACTAAAGACTGCTTTCCACCCTAAGAGGATGATACAGTACCAGTAAAACTTTACGGAGAGCCTTTGAACAAAGGGATGATGTGCTATTGAAGTTATATTAGAATGCAGTCTGATTTTTTGGTACACAAACCAGCTCTTCATATTCCTTTATTTCACCTCTCTTTGTATATTAAGTTCTTAAAAAGAGATACTAGGAAAGAAGAGTCTTCTTCTTATTTTAAGGCTTGAAGAAAAATGAGTGCACAACTCACCCACAGCACATGCCAAGAAAGTTTGTTCATAACTTTCTCAAACACCAGATGCATTTCTCAGTCTCTGGACTGTCCTCTCATTTAACCAGTCTCTCCCTCTTCCAAGGACCAGTGAGAATGAGAAATTATTGTTACATGGCTGCTTGCCCACTGAGTCCACTAATAAGCTCCTTTTTTTGGTAACAGTAGTACTCAGAAGGGATGGACATGTTCTCCTGTTCTTTGCAATAGCAGTACAATAATAAAATTCCATCTACCCTTTCTACTTGGTTCGTCTTATAACTAGGCAGACTAATGGCCAGATTGCAGCACAAAACTTTGTGACTTATAGACATTCTAGTTAAAAGGGTCATTGGAAACCATTCAGTCCAATAACTCAATTTGTGCAAGAATGCTTTTCGAAACACCCTAAACAGAAAAGATATTAAATTTATACTTATGCTTAAATCCTTCCAGTAACTAGTTCCTTGTGTGAAAGCTCTTTAAGGTAACAAGAACTTTAAATTCAAGAACTCTGCTTGTGTTCATCAACAAATACATGATTATTTTTAACAAAGCAAGCCTGTGATATCCTCAAGCTTTATTTTGGCAGTAAAGTGTATATAAATTCTTTAAAACCAAGGCCATTGGGTAACAGTGTACTTTTTAACCTTACACAATAATTTGCTGCTTGTATATTTTCAATGATTACATCAGTTACAAGGGTTAGCTCAGAAACAGAGGGACTGAAACCATCCAGGAATCTGTTACTGTCTTCTTTTTCAGATTCTCATACTTTGATAATTCAATTCTATGTGCACTAGAAGAGTGTCTAAACCAGACAGAAGCTCCCCTATCCATTCTGGGAAAGTCAGAGAGAGGATAATTTCCTTTGTTCTGTTTACAAGGTACTACTTTAATTAATGAAGATGAAAAAGAGACTTATTAATCAAAGAACTTTCTATTTTTTGGTCAAGAATTTTTGTACTTTCATTGAGTTATTTTGGTCTCAAAATTGCCGTGACTGCAATAGTTCATTACATCACACTCATATTTACATGAGAAATCTCTCCAATGTTTATACGTTACATGGCAACATAAGTAGATTCTTCCATCTATACGATCGATTTACCCATACGATAGTACTAGGAAATTGGGTTTTCTGGGATATCACTTCTTTATTTTACTTGGCAGTGTGCCTGGCAGTGAAGAGCTTTAAATTCGACATCTGTCATTGCCTATCTTAGTCCAAATTATATCATGCTAAATAGCATGAAGAAGTCTGCACAGTCGGGAAGTCAGTAGGGGGTTATGAGTGGTAAACTTCATATTGCTACATGCTTATGGGTGAACATTAGAACTGTCAGCCAGGTGCTTCCTGTAGATTTCCAGAAAGGTAGAAAGTGTAGTGCCACTGGGATCCAGAGGCACTGACATATATGAAGAATGCAGAAGATACATAAATCATGGCGGACATTTATTTCATTTGGCCCCGTGTGATTCCACCGACATCACTGTGGGTAACCGGGGTCTGCATGGGGACCTTCTCCCTTCTGCACTCGATGCTTCTGAGGTGCTGCCAATCTAGACCAGACCCCGCAGTCATTTCACACACTTCCCTAATAACGTCCTCGGGGGCTGTCATGTATTTTCATGTGTTTGCCCTATTATCCCTCCCTGCTTGAGTCTTACAGATAATTGATGATACTTCAGTTAATCATCTTTCTCCCTCTTTTGTTCACCAGGTACCTCAGCCTTCAAGGGTCTCCTTTATTGAGAATCGATGTCTTCTCCTAGGTAATTGATCACCATAGACCCAGGGACACTCGATTCATCGTCCAGGGAGGGTAATCATCATGAATAATCAAAAAGCTGTAGCTGCACTACTGCAAGAGTGTAAGCAAGTGCTGGACCAGCTCTTGTTGGAGGCGCCAGATGTGTCAGAGGAGGACAAGAGCGAGGACCAGCGGTGCAGAGGTGAGGTTCTGCTGGGAGGCACCAGGGGTGAGCCAGCAGGTTCACTCCCCTCTCCCCTGCCTGCACGACACGTTCTCATCTCTGCCCTATTTTTCTTCTCTTGGCAGATGACCACCGAGAGATGAGTGGATTTCTAGGGCATGAATGGGATGTGGGCTACAGGCGGACAGGCAGGGGAGGAAGCCCACTTTGTCCCAGTGAATTGCTGTCAGTTCTAATTTTAGGCTTCAGTAAACACGAGGCTACAAGAAACAGTTTAGTTCAAGAAGAACAAAGGGTCCAAGTTGGCTGGTGCACGTAAATTTCAATTATTAAAAAATTGAAGCAACTTCTGAATGGTGGCACATACTTTTTTCAAACAAGGATTTTGTGCTTCATCAATTTCCATAGACTTCTACAGTTTCCATAAATATGTCACCTCACCAGCCCAATCTCTCTTTTCTTGGTCACCAACACGTAGTAAAATAAACCCACTCATCTCAACAAATAGCAATTGCATCATGCTCAGGATTTAAGATTTTGGCTTTGAGCTCATTTTGTACTTTGTTCTCTTCATCTTTGTAGATAAGTCATCATTTGGGAAGTCTCAATCAAAGTCTAGAAAGTTAAAACAATCCTTAGTTCTTCTTTGACCCATTGTGGAGAGGCAACTCTCTGTATTTAGGTTTCCTTTTTATCATATAATTAGATTCTGATGAACTTTTCATATTTTTTGTATTTTTTAGTGTCTTGCTATTTCACGCAAAAGTAAGATTCCCAAATGAAATGCACACTCACCGAGTCCTTTTGTTGTTCATTATGTAATGGAGAAATGTTCTGAATGCTTTCTTCATCACTTTCTTGTATAGAAGCACATTTTACGGGGGTGCTTTAAGGCTCCTGTGGGATCGTTTATGGGGTTTCCTTTTGTTTTACTAACCAGGTGCCCCCACATGTGACTTTGCTTGCAGGTGCTTAGCCCGAAATCACCAATGTCAGACCCTTGTCAGGGAATGGCGGGTTCCTGGGCATCTACTGAAGATGCCTTGTTGCTGGTCCTAGTTCTCCCCCACCCCCGGGGGGCAGTGCATGGTGTGGAGTCGTTTCTACTCAAGTTTTTCTCTTGACCACTTACCCCATCTCACGCTTTGTGTTCTCAACCCAAATTCCCTTAAGCTTTATGTTCTCCCTAGTAAAGACTCTGAGCCCCCTGATCGGGTAGCATTTTCTTCCCAAGTGTCACAGAATGGGAGAAATAATCAGTTTAGTTACAGATAAGGCAAATCACCGCTGTAAAATCACTAAATTAGACACGGTCCTCCAGGTAAGCTCCGTGGGGAGGTAAGTGATGGCAGAGGCAGAGGCGGCGGCTACCGGGTCCGGAGCTGACAGTCTGGTGATGGCTGAATTCCGTAAATCGATGGAGAGGAATCTTCCTGGGCAGAGCCACCCAGGACCGCAGCTTCCCCACCCCCGCGGCCGAGCCGCGTGCAGCACCGCAGCGCAGGCGGTTGACCGCACGCGGTGCGGAACGCGCGCCCTTAGCCTGGCAGGTGGTTTCTGAGCATCTCCAGCAGGCGGGTCCTGCCACCACCGATGTCGTCAGCTCTTGTGCCCCCGAGAGAAAGGCATTAGTACAGGGTCACTTATGGCGGCAGGGCGAGCCAGCGGGCTCTGAAACACAAACAGTGGTTTTTATGTTTCTCCCTTCCACCTCTCAACCACATCCTTCTCCCCCGGATGGAGCAGAAACTGAAGTCCAAAGAGATAATCTTTTACAGATGTATTTTGGAGACATCTTTTCTTTCAGTGTGTTCCACTGGACTGCTCATGGTCTGGCATGATCTGTAGGGAAGAGGTGGGGTGCTGGAGGAAAACCTGAGCTGTAAAGAATAAGCCTTCTCCATTTTGATAAAGCAATTTGGAAAGATTAAACTAGTCAGTCCAAAGGACGATGAAGATTTGGGAACCCAGAGATTACATTTCTGCTGTCATGTGGCGACTTATGTTCATCACAGTGTCCAAATAATTTACCTAACTGGGACACTTTTGAGACAGAAAGGGACACTATTGATAAATACCCTAGGACCACAAAGGTCTCTTCTAAGCAAACAGGACTGAATGGTCATCCTAATACCCTTGAAGAAATTTTCTCTACACGTATATTAGAAACATTTTCAGAAGCTACAATTGAGTCTATGGCAGTAAGAGCCAGCTTTGCCAGCAGACTGTGTCCCAGGGGTTCCATTTTCAATGTGGGAATTGCTGTTGCAGAGTACTGCAGAGTAGGTACTCAGGAGTCCCAGGCTGCTGAATGCCAGGAGTGGGAGGTGTTCAGAGTGACACTTATAAGTCATTATAAGTAGCAATCAGTGCAGATAATTCACTGGTGTAGCCTATATGATATCCCCTTCAATGTCAAGCAGTCCTTTCCTGACAGGAAACTTCCTTTTCTTTGCCTAGTTGGCAAGTTCACAAAAAAAAAAAAAAAAAAAAAAAAAAAAACCATCAAGAACTAATGCAGAGTTAGATTTTCTTCCTTCTCTTCTTTTGGTTTTTGTTCTCGCTGTCATATCTCTTTTGCCCTATTCAGCATGTCTCATGTAGACACAACAGTAACCACACATCTTTTAACCATGATGGTCTTTAACCCATCATGATGTGATTTACAAAAGGAATGGGACATGAGACATAATATCTGTTTGCAGGAAGCTCCCAGCCCAGTGAGACAGACAAGTGTAGTTAAGGAGGAGGTATGAAGGCTGAAAGGAGCAAGCACCTGTGGTTTAAGAGCACATAAAGGTATTTTCAAGTCCTCTTTGAGGTCATGGTAGTCTGGGAAATGACAACCTTTGCATTGAAGACTGAAGGTAGTGGGTCTGAATTTGATCATCAAGCATTCAGTGAGGGGGATACAGGCAGAATAGGATGTACAAAATTCAAGAATTAAAAGAATTTTATACAAAGCAATGGCCTGATCCATCTTGTTTTTAGTGGGGTAAGGGGGAGATCAAAAATAAAGAAGATGATCCAGAGAGGATATGGAGAAAAGGAATACTTTCACACTCTTGGTGGCATTGTAAAATTAGTGCAACCACTATAGAAATCAGTATGGAGGTTCCTCAAAAGACAAGAAATGGAACAACCATAAGATCAGGCTATGCCACTCCTCAGTATTTATCCTAAAGAATTAAAGACATCATACTATAGTAATACATGCATACCCATGCTTGTAGCAGCACAATTCTCAAGAACCAAACTATGGAAACAACCTAGATGCTCATCAGTGGGTAAATGGATAAAGAAAACGTGGCATATGTACACAGTGGAGTTTTAATCATAAAGAAGAATGAAATTATTTCATTTGCAGGAAAATGGATGGAACTTGAAAACCCTATGTTAAGTGAAATAAGTCAAACTCAGAAAGTCAAGGGTCATATGTTTTCTCTCCTATGTGGCAGCTAGAGAGGAAAAAGGAAAAGAAAAGCAGGAAGTGGGAAAGAATCTCAGGAAAATCCAAGGGAAATCAATAAAGAAGAAGAAAATAACCAGAGGGAGGAAAGAAGGGAGGGAAAGGGGAAATACTGGGGAATAATATTGGACAAATTATATTGTTATATCATGTCTATGTATGAATATGTGGCAACGAATCCTACCATTATGTATAATTATAGTGTCCCAATAAAAAATATGGAAAATAAGGAATATTTGGTGAAATTATAAACAGCAATTCAAGCAAAAATTATTGAAAAAGAAGAGGAGGAAATGAGTTTTAGAAATGACAGGATTCAACAACCAATTAGATTCAGAGAGACAGAGAAAGTAAATGTCTAGACTGATGCCTGGGCTTCAGACTTGGGTGATTTTGTGCATGGTGGTACCATTCACCAAAAAGAGAATATAAGCCGGGGTGGAAATAAGTTCAGAAAAGAGCTGCTGAGCTAAGTTTTGTATGTGTTCAGTGTGAGATACCTGCAAGATAAGTACCACGAGATTTATAGCTGGCAATCATGTATATAGGACCACGGTCCTTTATCCAGATTCCTGGAGGTCACAAGTACTTCAAAATTCAGACTTTTCCCAATGGGAGGAGGGTTTTTTGGTACATATGTTTCTATTCATTGTTGAAACAGAAGGCAGGGTGGCAGCTAAGACAGACATCAACTTTTTTTTTTTATAGCAAAACTTCTAAGTAATCTCACTCAGTAGGATAATTGGGACTATAAATTGCCCTAGCCAATTCAAGTCTAGTTTTGTAGACATAAGGAAAATTTTCTACTTTCTGGAGATTTGGGGGTTTCTGAATTTTGAATAGGAGACTGTGAACTAGTAGAAATAGATTTGGTGCTCACTGAGAGATTTAAACAGAGCCACTAACATAAAATTAAGGCTGTTTTACATTTAATTGATCTCTCTTCAAATCTCATCTGTGTTTTTCACATTTATTGTCTGGACTCAAGTGTTGTCCATGGTGAAAGAATGAGATGGGGTCTTAGAGAAGCAAAAAGAGGTTGAACAAATTGACGGTCTACATTACCCAGCTGCCACAAGCCCACAATACCATTCCATTCCAATCCCTTTCTCATTTTACAGGGAAAATAATATTTCCTCCATTCCTTTCTCTGATTCTTCATGCAGAGATAGTCACTGAAGTGCTTTACTTCCTGCTAAAAACCTTTCTTAATGCCTGACTACCCCAATTTACCTGTAGGGCAAAGGAGAGCAGGGCCACCCCTGACAGATAGCTCCTTGCTATTATTCTTTGAGTCAGAACCAACAGCTCAGACCAGCCACAAGAGCTAGGGAAAAGTGTTTTTGCTACTGAGGTGCTTCATCATAACACAGGGGAGTTCAACAGCCTTTTCTTTGACTGCAATTTCCTTACCTGAACTCTGACCTCTGCAGCTTCACTCCCCAGCGAGTTAAGGACCCTGATCCAGGAGGCGAAGGAAATGAAGTGGCCCTTCGTGCCTGAAAAGTGGCAGTACAAACAAGCCATGAGCCCAGAGGACAAAACAAACCTGCAGGATGTGATTGGCGCCGGGTTGCAGCAGTTACTGGTAGGAAGAGCTCCACCACCTGTCCCTCTGACATCCCCAAGTGAGGCATTTAGTCTCTAAGTGGTCTAATAGATTAAATTTCTTTGAAGCAAAAGACAGTCCCTATCTTTATGGTCTGCTCTGCCAGATTGACTAATGTAGGGGAAATTGCTGTTCGAAAAGCATCTGCCTGTAAGATCTGATGTTGGAAAGGCATACCTAGTAAAAGTGAACAAGGGTGGTGGGTGGGTCCAATATGAAACCTGTCATCCTGAAACATTTAGGCATCCTTGGTGAACCAAAGCAGTTTTGACTCCACAATGCCTCATAGCATTCTTATTTTAAAATGCCACTTTCTAAAAGTTGGGTAGCTTTAAAAAAATAAATTATTCACTGCCTCATCAAGGTGACTTGCTGACTAAACTGTTGAAGTTTAACAGTAATTGAAAACATAATTTAAGCCCTCCTAATTAATCATAATTTAATAGAGGTAATCAAAACATATAATTCAAGTCCTCCTGTTAGGATTTTATTTGACACTTTTTCAAGCCTCAGGATATTTCAAAACATCATTCACTATCTCTAATGGTATTTATGCTCAACATTCTTTATAGCAACAGGATTTCATGGTTTATATAAAATTTTGGCTCCATTTTCTTAATAGTGTTTTTCCTACACCAATTGAATTATTATTATTCATCTAATCACCACTTCGGTTTTGAAGTCTCTGCTTGGTATTGACACTTGGTTGATGTAGTATGATTATTCCTATATGTTTCTAACTATTGATGAAGGTCAGATTCACTTAGTATTAAGTGGTACAATTGACTTCCATCAGTTTTCATAAAATCTGAAAGAGAATAATAAATGTAATAGTTACTATTTATTAATATTATGTTATCTATTCTGTTTGTCTCTGCCATATTTTGAATCCTATACCTAAATATAAAATCAGGTCCATATGAATGTGGATTAATTTATATGCCTTCCCTGAATCCCATTTTATTTGTTCCCTTAGCTTCTCATGTTTAAGGCTGTTTGGGAAGCATCAGGTCAAAGTCATTGACGTGCTTATCCTCAACTCATCTATCAGAAATGAATTGAGTGGATACCTCTACTCCATATAGGAGAGAACTTCAGGAACAGCATAGGAACCCTGGTTAGGGCTAAGAATTCAGGCTTAGATTAGGTTCTGGGGATTTTTTTTTTTTTTTTTTTTTTTTTTTGGTGGTGGTACTGGGAATACCACAGCCTCATTAATTACTTTGTTTTATTTTTATTAATTTTTTTTCCTTGGTGGTACTGTAGATTGAACCCAGGGGCACTTTACTACTGAGCTACATTGCCCAGTCCTTTTTCAAAATTTTATTTTGACACAGGACCTCACGCAGTGGCCGAGACTATCCTCAAACTTGAGATCCTCCTGCCTCAGCCTCTGGAGTAGCTGGGATTATGGGCATGTGCCACCATACCCAGCCCATTTTCCTTTTTAGTGACATTGTTTTTGTGCCTACATTCTTTCAGGAGGTTGTCAAGGAAGCCTACTGGCTTATAGGTATTTTTTTCATCACATAAAATTTCCTTTGTTTGGAGATCAGGCATTAGAACAATGACAACATCCTAAAATTTTTACTCTCTCAGTTTACATGGGATTGTGTTTTGGGATCATCCCCAAAATAAATGTATAGAAATTGTCCTTAACTGTTGAAGCAAAAATCTAGGAAAGACCCCTTGATCTATGGACATTCAACAGCACATTTAGGGTCTTACCAGAAATAGTGAAACCTCCACTTCTCTCATACCCCCGACAAAACTAAACAAAACAGGTTAAGCAGACTGGGGATGGCACGTCCAGGAAAGTGAGTACTTGGAAAGAATGCAGTGTTGAGCCAGGGGTTTTAAATACATGTGGTTGGTATTAGTAGAGAAGTGGAATGAAATAAGCATAATTTTTTAATCACTATTGAGTCTGCAAAGTGTTTGCATGTGCATGATCTCATTTAATTTCTCAAGATAGCCTTATGGTGGATATCACAGTTATTATCTTCATTTTACAAAGGAGGCAACTAAGGTGCAGAAAGACAAATTTGTCCAAGGGAATGGAGGAGTATATGGGAGAGCTTTGACTTTTAGCCTCCTCTTTTTTCCAATCCCAGTTTTCTATCAGGAAGCCCTGAGATGTGTTCAAGCAGACTGTCCAGGAGACCTCCTCTAGAAGGAGTCTGTCCAGCAAGACAGCCACTAGTTGTATGTGGCTCTTGAGTACTTCATAGTGCTGGGCGATATAGGATTAAATGGAAAACAAAAAGTTTCCCCCTTTTTCCCCCTGCAATACAACAGCATTAGAATATAAACTACCAATGAAGAGGAAATAAAATTCAAAGCCTAGAGGGAAGGGAAATGCAGTGTCTACAAAGTATTTTCCATGAGACATTAGAGTGGATGCTCACCCATCATTTATAGTTTTATTGACTTTTTATTAATTCCTATGAAGACAGTTGCATGTGGCCAGGGCCACCATTCTGTTGGACAGTGCATCTCTACTTCAGTGCTTTTTACAGCGAGTCCTCCCAAGCACAGTGTCAGAATCCCACCGGAACTTGGAAATTCCATATCTTGGGCCCCCATCAAAAATCCTCTACACAATCAAAAATCCTGGGAGTGGAAACTCAGTGCTTAGCCTTAGACAAGGGCTCCAGATGATTATGAAGGGCTGAAGTTTGAGAACTGCTGCCCTGAAGAGAATAGAGGGGAGAATGAGAGAGAAAGGCAGATCCTTCAGGGAGAGGTGAAGACCAAAGGAACCAGGTATTTAATCTGGGAGCTTTTTGAACTCTGAGCATCATTTTCTTTAGCTTACCTAGCAAGCTATAAATTAGAAAAGGAGAATCCCAAGTGAAAACTGAGACCAGCCAGGAAAGACATCTCTTCTCCATCAATTCTGGGAGTTGTTGCTTAAATGGGAGCTGCTCTGGAAGAGCCCGCCATAGCTTCCCTTGCTCAGGGAGTCCTTGTATGATTAGGCTGGTGGCACAGGGAATGCTACAAGCCTTCCTGGGAAACTGAGAGCAGAGTGGCTGTGCTGGAAGCAGCCCCTGCTTTGACCATTGGGCGACTTGGAACATAGGGTGAGGCATCTTTGGGATGTAGCACACCACTGTTACCAGGCTTTCACTTCTCTGGTTTCATCAGTTTCGCCTCCCTGTTTCCAAAGTGGGTAGCAATGTTAGTTGAAAAATTGAAGCTGATGTTTTTAGACTCTCAAGTCTCGGTGCATCTGGGGGTTAATGTGAGCTGGGAGACGAGCTGTTCAAGGTTGTTGGACTGTTTTTAGAGCACATTCATCACTCTCTCACTACGCCTCTATGTATTTCACAACTGTGGAAACAGAGGCACCGAGAATTGAAGAAGTTTGTGTCTGGTTCACAAGGTCACTCTGTGGCAGCTCTAAGAATCAGTCCATTAGGCCTCTTTTAGTCCCTAAGGTATTTAATCTGGGAGCTTTTTGAACTCTGAGCATCATTTTCTTTAGCTTACCCAGCAAGCTATAAATTAGGAACCACACCTCCTAAGACTTTTAGGGCACTTTCCTATTGTGCCAGACCCCAAGTGCACAATTGCTAAACCACTCTGTTTGTAAATACAGAGAACTATAGCGCTCTGTGGGCCAGGCTCTCTCCAACTCTCACTGCTTTTAATATCTTAGCTTGTTAAAAACTAGCTTGAATAAATTCCATGGCTTGTTTTTGTCCCAGTATACCATCAGTTTCAACATCACAACTTAATGAAGCTGAATGGCCACGTTTTAATAATGGACAAGTTGTGAGTTTCCACTCTGACATAAGTAATAGTCAAAGGCCCATGAGTTGGTCTTTTCAGTCCTTATTTTTTTTCTTACAGTTTGTTTATGACTTTGTGTTTTGTTTTGTTTTTAACCTTGACATGGAATCTTTCCCATAAAAATCCTCCTCCTTTAAAAAAAATTAATATTACACTTCGAGGATAAAATACTGTGTCATTCAGTTAATTCCACAAATAACAGTAACATAAAATACATAAGAAAAGGGTTAAACACAAAATACATAAGAAAAAGGTAAAATCAGAACTCTTTTCCACAGTTACCGAACTGTCGAATTTTATGGTCATTTATAATGTTCTCTCTCAGCCTGAACTTTTATCAAGAAAAAAAAAAAATTTATGTGTTTTGTGCTTTGCTTTCTTCTCAACACCCCTCCCCAGACCCTCCCCCGCCCCACACCCGGCTCCCTCCCTCCTCCCCCACCCTCCAATCTTTTTCCCTTTGGTGTGTGGCCACAGACAGAAATTTATGGCAGGGGTCAACCTCCTTTACACTGCACACAAAGCTTGCTGACTTGAGAGAGTTTGTCCCCCTCTCCCAGAAAAAACACCTGCAGTACGCTCCCCGAGAAACCTGGAGAGATGGGAGATTAATGTGGCTGTAATAGCCGGGCAGTGTTCTGGGTATTATGCCCTCTCCCCAGGTAGATGGGTCTTTTCCGAGATGATACCAATTATTTATTGCTGAAACATCTGTTGATAACTGCAGCTGCCCTTGTAAAACAAAGCATATCGTAGGGTCACAGGCTATGGGGACCTAAAATCCTGCCTCATGCTAGCTTCAGTCTATTCAGCAACACCCTCGAGTCCGTGGGTTACCATCCTCTCTAATGTCTCATCGTGCCATGGAAAATACTTTGTAAACACGGCACTGCCCCTTCCCTATAGGCTTTGAAGTATTATTTCATCTTCATCGGTAATTTATATTCCAGTGCCATTGTGCTGTGGGAAAAAGAGGGGGAACCTTTTTGTTTTCCATTTAATTGTATATCGCCTGACACTTTGACCTGTATTATTAGTATTAGTCAGAAAAAGGATTTTCTCCCTCTCTTATTTAAAAATAAAATTTCAAGGGAAAGTAAGCACTCCTTCAGCTCTTTTCACTCAAAACAATGTTTACACTCTGAGAGGGAAAGATGAAAAGCAGGAGCAACTTTTTTCAAGTGCCGGAGAAGGGCATTTCAGTTTTTGAAAGAGAACAGTAAGGCCCTTATAAATATCATTCAGTAAAACCTTTGATGGATTTTTCAAAAAGTACTGAAGGCAGTTAGCATGGTTTCTAAGCCAGGCTTTGGGCTGCAGCCGTGCAGGGCTAACTAGTAAAGCCCATCCTACCTCCGAGGTGCCAGGGACGGAGGGCACCAGTCTCCAGGTGGATGCCGCCTCCGGGATGTTTTGCAGTAACTTTCACCTTCTGAAAGGAACAGTTCCTTTCACAATCAAAAGGAAATCTGAAAACAGAGCTTTTAAAAGGGCAAGAAAGGGCGCATTTGGGTTTCTATGTATATAGCAATTGGGAGCAGAATTGTTTGATAGACCCCAATTTTGAAATTCCTGCACAGACTTGGGGGTCCTGAGGCTGTCAGGGGACTGGTGTTTCTCCCCAACCTGTTTCTTGGAGGGAGAGGCCTGCTCCAAGGCAGCCCTGAATTTCCTATGGTGCCTCCTCAAGGAAAAACAGGGGAATTGATGTCTATGATGTGATACAAAAGCTCATCTGAGGTGAGGGGAAGCAGGATCAGAATGAGGGTACCTTTTTCCACTGCCTTTTCTATTTCTGGAAATAAGTAATCTGCTGGCCTATGTGCCACAAATATTCTTAAAAAGTTTTTCTTTTTTTTTTTTTTTTTTTTTTTTTGCTACCTAGAAGGGATTGGAATAGAGAATTCCCTTCCACATACACACAAATTAAAATGTTTAGTTATTTTCTTTTGCTATTTGGAGTGGAAAGCCTTTGTGGATAAATACATTTTGATAAGTTCAGCTTTCAGAATATTTTTCTAAGGTGCTTTTTTAGATGACCTTGGTCCCTCCAACTTGATATTTTTATTTTAAACTACTTAAGATATAAAGAGGCAAGGGTTAAAGCATATATAAGTGTGAATAAATATATGAGTTGGCCCATTGTAAGACTGCAGGAAAATGCTTCCCAAATGTCTAGTGTGACTAATTTGGGAGCTGAGAAGATGAAGGAAGACCTTCAGCCAAAGAACAGAAGTATGAACTTATTAGAAAATGAAATGTCAAACTGAAAAAAGATGGGTACATGGTTGTGAGGACTAGGTAAGAAGGTGAGACATATCGATGGGATCTAAAATCCTGCCTCATGAATAAAATACTTTCCATGAATAAGCTCTTGATTAAAAGATGTTCTTAAAACCAATGAACCTCATTTATCCCTGGTGCCAGTCTTCCTATTAGTAATAGAGGATTCAAAAGCAGTAGCAGGTGCCATTTGGATTATGATTCATTCAGTAACTGATTTTCTCAAATATGTTTCTCATTTTCAACTGAGTGACTTGGGGCTATAATAGGGGATGTAAACTATATATTTATTTATCCATTTAGAAAGATTTCATTAAGTGCCACCATGTGCCAGGCGTTTGATATAGAGTAATGAGATAAATGTAAGAAATGGAAGATACAGGTCATGTCATGGGGAAAAAAAATCTACAAAAATGAAGAGAGTGGGCAACCCTTATCCAAACCTGCTTATTAAAATAGTTATTCCCAGCATTTGTTCAACAGAGGGTTAATTATCTCTAAATGCCATTTTATCTGGGCTGGTGGGCTCTCACCAAAAGCCAATATTTCCAGTATCACCTGCAGCAAGATGTAGCCATGAGACTGAGTTTATTAGAATAAAATATGAGGCAAAGTCACAACTTATAAGTTACTCTATAAGAGATTGCTTGTCCTACATTTTAGCTGTGTCCCTCTTTCTAAGAATGGGAATAAGGATGTGGAGGTAATACATTTTCAACCACATAGACAAGACCTAGGGAATGTTAGAGCAGTACAATGAGCGAAACCAGAATTTAAATGATTTCATGAGCTGGGCATTATGGCACACACCTGTAATTCCAACAGCTCGGGCAGGAGGCTAAGGCAGAAAGATCTCAAGTTTGAGGTCAGTGTCAGCAACGTAGTGAAGCCTTAAGCAACTTAATGATATCCTTCCTCAAAACAGAAAATATAAAGGACTGAGAATGTAGTTCAGTTTGAAAGTGCCCCAGTACCCCTCCCCAATAAAAAAAAATAATTGTTTCCATTTATTGACTATATAATATGTGAAAGGCACTCCATACATGTTCTAATTTTCACAACTCTTAAAATGCTGTTATTCCCTTTATATCTAAAAAGAAAAAATAAAAAGTTCAAAAAAGTATTGTTATTATTCCCTGTTCACAGTTAAGAAAATTAATGTTCAGAGAAGTTAAATAACTTGTTCCAGGTCATGACTTGAACTTTCCACCTCTCTAAGGACATCTCTGTTCTTCCCTCTATAGGGCCATATTGGCTTTTAAAACATTGAGTCATCAGAGATTGGAATAGAGGGTACAGGAGGAGGAGCAGGTGTATTCCTGCTTGATTGCTCCTTTTGGATGTCTCACAGACACCTCAAACTCATGGTCATCTTCTGCCCTCTTTACAGACATGGTCTTCCAGGGTCCATTGAGAGGCACCACCACCATCCACTAGCACAAACTAGAAAATTCAGAGTCATTCATGTCACCTCCCCTCCCTTGCCTACCTTATCCACACCATCACAAGTTGGGTTGGCTACACTTTCTAAGTATCTCTCTCTCCAGTTCACCTCCACTACCATCACTATCTGTCTGTTTTGTGTTGCTAAAATAGAATGCCTGAGTATTTAGAAACAACAGAGGCTTATATGGCTAATGGTTCTGGAGACTGGAAAGTCCAAGAACATGGTGCTGGCATCTCGTGAGGGTCTTCAACCTGTGTCATCTCTTGGCAGAAGGTGGAAAAGTAAGAGAGGTTGAGAGCAAGAGAGGGTCAAGCTGGCTTTCATAACAAATCTACTCTCATGATAACTGACCTACACCCAAAATCATGACATTAATCCATTCATGAGGGCAAAGTCCTCAGAACTGATCACCTATTATTAGGCCCCACCCACCTCCCACACTGTTGTAGTGGGGATTAAGTTTCCAACATATGATCTTTGGGGGACACATTCAAGCCACAGTATTATCCCTGTCCTCGAGCAGTTATATTCACCTGGCCTCCTGTAATTGCTTTCTGAGTAGTCTCCCAGGTCCACGCTATTTAACTCTTCCACATCCTTTCTTCAGGCAGAAAGTGGTTTGTGCAATCTAAAAAACATAGTCATGTTACCCCAGTATGCCTAGAAATGCTAAGTGTGTAATGAGGCTCACAGCCCTGCCAGATTCAGTCCATCCTTCTGCTGTGCCTGCCCTGCCCTCTCTAACCACATGTGTGCTTTCAATTCACATTCTAACCATGACACTTCCATGCACATAGCTTTTCTCCATTCCTAAGACACACTCCCCTCCCCTCTTTGATTAATTTCTCTGTATCTTTCATCTCTCAGCTTAGGTTTCCATTCTTCAGAGACTCCTTTTTCTGCCCTATGTGACTACATGAAGTCAAGTCGTATGGTTTACTTTGGTGTAGCTTTGTGGAACTTTTCCAAGTTCCACAAGTTCCTTTCCAAGTTCCTTCCCAATTTTTAAAGTTCTTTTGTGGAATTTTTCCAAATTCCAGTTTGCATTTGTATGTGATTCTTTATTTATTCCTGTCTCTTTCCCCCATTGACTATAAGATCCATGAAGACATGGGCTTGGTCTGTGCTTACCTTTATGTCCCTCATACATAAAATAATAAATCTTCAACTAACACTCTTAAATGAAATAACAAACATGATATTTGATATGCATGCATAATGGCATAGAAATGAGTCTGTCCTGTGTGTGGCCCACACAGACACCGGGCTGGGCAGTGGCCAGGGTAATAGTGGCCACACAGCTCTCAAAAAAAAGGCATTTAAATAAATGTCTTGAATTCTTCCTGATTAAAAAAAAAAATAACAACTGAAGAAAACAACTTTATATGTTGTGCACATTATGAATTGAACTTGGGAGATTCTGTGTTTGTGGAGTACACTGAACTGATTAGGAGAGAATGGCCACGTGGGAACACAAGGAGATGTTGGGCTTGAGAAGAGAGAGGAAACATATGTAGAAGGTGTTACAGAAAAACAGCTCGAGGAATATGATCATTAGAGGGACGAGCTAGGTTGTGTTATTGTTGCCACGTAGTCTCTGCTGCCCTGTGATCTGCATGCCTTCTTCTCAAAGAGATACACCTTCCCACACTGTTATCAGGCTTGGCCATGTGACCTGTGTCAGCAAATGAAATGTGATTAAAAGTGACATCCACCAGTACCAGGCAGGAGATTTATAAGCCATTGTGTGGTTCAGCACTGGAAATTTTTTCTTTCACTTCATGAACAAGACAGGGCTGGTCCCTCTGTCTGGATCCTGGAAAGGGCAAGACCTGTACAGCAGTCTCAAGATTGTAGCAATGTTGCAGTCAAAATGAAATACGGACGACCATGAAAAATTTTTGTCATTAAAGCCAATAAAATTTGGGGTTATCACAGTTTCACCCATTGTTATAGCGCATGATGTGTAACCACCTGGTCACCCAAATCAAGATGTAGAAGTTGTCTTTGACTCCGTCTTCTCCCAACCCCTCATATCTCATTTAGTTGTCAAGCCCTACTAATTTTCCTCTTAAATATCTCTCAGATATATTTTCTTTTTCTCAATCATAGCTATACTGGTTCGGACCACATCATCTCTTCCCTAGATTTTATATAATTCCTCTCTCTCTCTCTTTCTGGTCAGATGCCCTGTAGTGGTAAGGTTATTTTACTGAAAAAATAGAAAAATAAAAACTCCCAAACTTCAGGGGCTTAGAGCAATGGATGTCCATCTGAGGTCAGTGTGGAGGCTGTGCTTTATGTCACTCTCTCTCAGAGATTCCAAATTGCCATCTAGAATACCACTGGTTGCTGTCAGAGGGAGGGAGCAGAAAGGAGGCACTACACCCAGGATCATAAGACACTTCCATACAGGTGTGACCACTGACCAAGAGAAGGCACATGATCGCACTTTACTCTCCCCGAAATACAATCCTACCATATACCCAGAAGAAGACCAGGAAATATATTGGCAGATAATGCCCAGGAGCATGATGGCCTGCCAACTTTTCTCCACAATACAACCAATTCATCAAATAGCAATTTGACATTTCCCCCCCACCTCCACACCAAATTCAGAAGGGGGATATCAAGTAATTTTTTTAAAAAAGCAAAGTAAAAAATCATATAGATCTTATAAAAGCTCCTACCACTAATCCTGAACAAGAAAAATTTTCTAAACAAATTTGGGTGAACATTTTTATTAAGATGATGGGATTACCAGTTACGTGTACTTCTTTGATTCTTCACAATAAACATCTATTACCATTACAATAAGGAAAAGGGAGATAAGAAATGGGAAAGATAAAACTGCTAAAGAGTTGTCTGTAAATCTAGACAGAGTGAAATGTTCAAAAACAAACTCACCTCTTCTCTAAGTAAAAATACTGGAGTTACCTTAACAATGGAGAAGCTAAAGTCATTAATTGACTCAGGCTATACATCTTTACACCAAATAAAGTAAGGATTTTATGTGAAGTGTTCTTTTTTCTGATTCTTTATTCTTCCCATTTGGTAACCTACTGTAAGTTAAGTATCATTATCTCCCATTATCTTTTCAGAGATCATTTTAGCATGCATGTGTGCACACGTATACCCACATGTAAGTGTATATAGAATTGGTGCAGGACACAAATCATTTCTCTATCAAATGATAGAACTTCAAAACTGGAGAGGAATTAAGAGAATCTCTTTTTCAAGTCCATTGTTGGATAGATGGGGAAACTGAAATCCAGAAAGAATAAGAAGTGGCTCACCTGGTCATGAAGCCAATTGGTAGAAATCACAGAATAACAACATTCAGGTTTCTTAATCCTAAACTTGGTGTTTCCTCCCCGAATCTTGACAATCCCATGATTAAGTGAGTGTTTATGCAGAGCTTTTGTAGGACCAGGCAGCCTTCCCTTTGTTGGACTCCTGTTCTCTCTGCTGTCTCATAACCCACCCCTCTGCCCCTTCTGTTAATATAATTTGACTTTATTCAAGGCAGAATTAATTAAAACAGAAGTTTTAGAATTTCTAATCATCAACATTTAAAACTTTCATTTCTTCTACTGAATATTGTAGTTCTTGTTTTAAACAGAAGTCAGATGAAAGGTTCAGCTTTTTCAAAAATAAATTTCATTTAATAAATGAAAAGTAGGTGCCAAGAGAATGGAGCCTCAGGAGGATAAATATTAGCCCCTAGGCTATGTACTTTCAGACTTTAAGATAAGAGTATGATTAAAATCACCAAGGATTTAAACCCTGCTCTAAAACTCTGCCAAAAACTGTCCTTTTAATATGGTACTTTCAAGTTTCAATGGAAGATAAATTAAAATGGTGGCTTGTCCTTAAAATTCTACCAACAAAACTCTGGTTGCCCCAGCATCAGGCATGTGAGTTATCCCTTTGATGAGGGCTAACCCTATGGCATGAATTTCATGTCTCCCCATAATGAGGTCTGAAGGCTGAGCCAAGTCCTGGAGGAGTTGATTTGACTAAGACCTGTGGGCAGAGCAACTAGCAGAAAATGAACAAGTTGAATTGTCGGCAGACAAAAGAAAGCCATGACCTTCAGAAAATATGTAATCCTAAGGATGCTTGCCAGCAAGGAAGAATAATGTCACCCTCGAAATTTTATGTATTAACAAATAAGGAGCTTAAACATATCTATCTGACACTGTTTATATTGGGTTGAACCATATGGAAATGTTACCTGTATATGTCAGCAAACATCCAATACTGGCAATTTCATGATTCCATCTGGCAGATTCTTCACAACATAATCTGAATGACAATCCTGCAAAATAGAATTCATTATGCCCATTTTGTAGAGGAGGTGATTGGCTCCAAAAGCTTAAGAGAGGTTCCCGAGGTATGCCACGAAGTGTAGTTAAGCTGGGATCCAATCTCAGCTCTCCCCTCAGGCCTCCCCCACCCCTGCCTCCTGCTATCCTTTTAACACTCATTTACACCTTCACCTGCCTGCCTCATAAAACAGATTGGTCACACTCACAAGGGTAGAAACTGAGTATTTTTAAACTCAGCCTGGTCTTGAACTCCTGAGCTCAAGAGAGCTTCCCATCTCTGCCTCCTGAGGGCTGGGATTATAGACCTGCACCAGCACGTTCAACTTCCACTAGGAATAACTTTTATGCAAAAGTTACACTATATATATTTACACTATATATACATACATACATATACATATATACACATATATGCTCACATATATATAGTTTGCTACTTTTCTATTTTATTATATACATGTACTGTGCATTGTTATTTAGAGTTCTATAGAATCAAAAATTTAAAATAATGACATGAAGATTAAATGAATATATTAAAATAATTTTAAAGGATGCACTACTGGCATGAGAACCTTTTTGTTTGCATCAACATTGTGATTGAATATGTTTAATTGTTTTTAAAATCTGATTTAGTACTTTGAATATGAATATTTCAACATGTACTTTTATTTTTTATTTTTTTGTATCAGGGATTAAACCCAGGGGCACTTAATCACTGAGCCACATCCCCATTCCTTTTTATATTTTATTTAGAGACAGGGTCTCTCTGAGTTGTTTAGGGCCTTACTAAATTTCTGAGGCTGGTTTTAAACTTGAGATCCTCCTACTTCAGTCTCCTAAGCCACTGGGATTATAGGTATGCACCACTGTGCCTGGCTTTGTTTTTAAAGTGACTGAAAAAAAAATAATAATGTGCCAAAGATATGTAAATCTAAATAGAAATGGTCAGCTCTTTTTATTCATTATTCTATTTATATTTCAACCTATCCACTATCCATAATTATTAAAAATTCATTTGTTGAAATGCAGCTAGCTAGTCTACACATTGGTTAACACCTATAATCTCAGCTACTCAGGAGGATGAAAAGTTTGAGCTCATCCTGGGCAACTTAGAGAAACCCTGTCTCAGAAAAAATTTTTAAAAAGGATTGACAGTGTGGCTCAAGGGTAGAGTGCTTGTGCAATGTACCGGGTTTAATTCCTAACATGGTGGGGGGAGGGCAGGGGAAAAGAAGGAAGGAAGGAAGGAAGGAAGGAAGGAAGGAAGGAAGGAAGGAAGGAAGGAAAGAAGGAAAGAAGGGAGGGAGGGAGGGAGGGAGGGAAGGAAAATTTCACCTTCCCTAATCAAAACTGCATGTGCTGCAAGTTAATAGAGGATACTACTTTTTTTAAAAGGGGTATCAAAAATCCATTCGAACCACTTGGAAGATTTTTAAACAAGTTTCAAATTCCCCATTTGCAATTTTTTGTTTCTATGCAATACATTATTTTTAGTGTCAAAAATCAAAATGATGCAAACACTTTCAGTCCTCATTATTTGAAAGATATTTTCCAAAATATCTGTTGGGTAGCACATTGTTGTCAGTTACTTGTTATCACTGAAGAGACTGGCAGATTTGGAGTACTTGTCTTTTTACCAAAGAAAAATGTCTAACTCCCTACATTTGGCCATTTTTGAAAGGTCTTTGCCTTGATTTTTGTTGGTTTTGCTCCTCTCATTATGAATTATACTAAAGCATCTATAATTTGTGGAAATATAATCTGTAAATCTATTTAACCAGTTACTACAAACTGTAGTACACTACACGGAAAACAGTCCAATAAGAGTTCTCAAGTCAGTGCCTCCAAGATGAGACACCCTCCCGTGCCATGGATACCATCACACAGCCAAATACTGGTGTTGATCCACTTTCTAAAATGTTAGCAAAGCTTAATTTCTTTCTCACTTGTAAATTTCAGTTGAAACTTTTTGATTTTCTTTCCATTTTGAGATCTCAAGAGACCCTCAATCCACTCAAAATATGATTGTTATAATGTATTGATCAGCCAGTAAAGTACTGAATCTTCTCAGTAATGGTGTTAGTATTATTCATTTTGTAGATGAGAACACCGTGATCTAAAAGTTAAGTAACTTGCTAAAAAAATTACGTAGTGCTTCTTTGTAGCTAAAACCCCTTTTCTTTTTACTTTCCCACAATTATGACTGTGTGTAACTGATTAGACTGGCTTCTTCATGAAAGTGGACTCATTGAATTGCCTTCTTTTTCATATATATGGAAAAGCTCAGTTCTGGGACTTTTTATGTTTATTTACAATGTAAAAGCAAGAGAGGTTCATGACTATTGAAAACCTCCTATTGCATGAGGCAAGAATTACTTCTGGTCTTGAACATAAAACTGAGATCTCTGGACCTTCTAGACTCATTGCCAGGTGGAATTGTAAAAGGGTCAGACTCCCAATTTTTTCTCTCGATAGCTCTCCCATTTTTTTACCCAGGAACTGTGACAAGTATCCTTCACTCTTTGTATAAAGTTAGACCTTTAGCTAATAGGTTTAAAGTGCATACAATTTAGGTCTGTTTATGACTGATGACTTATGTCAAAGATTTCCAGTACTGGCTAATGGGCTGATTGAATCAGAATTACCTACGATGTATGTGTGCTAGCAGGAGAGAAGAGGAGGCAACTTGTAAAAATATATATTCTCAAGTCTTACCACGTCTAGAAACTCTGATTTAGTAGACCTTTATTGAGATCCAAGAATCTGTATTAAAGAAATGTCACTATTGATTCTAATATATAACCTGTAACCTGTTTAAGATAGCACTACTTTATTCTCCCCTTTAATATCTTGTCATTAAAAATTCACAATTGAATCATGCTATAAACAAATTATTGAATCTTTTTATTCATGAATCTTATATTGAGCCTTTCCACCAAATGAAACATTTTGGGACTTAAGTAGCCATTCCATAAGGAGATACTTCCTAGTTTAGTAGTTCTAAGATTATTTTTAATTTGAGGTTTTATTAAAGCAAAGCCTTCATTCATTGATTAAAAGCACATATTTCCTCATGCTCATGTGAATGTGATTCTAAAGTGAGAAGTCAGTTCCATGTGCTTCTCTAAGTATGACTGAATGTTAAAATGACAAGAGTCACAATTCAGCCTTTGCTATCCTTTCAGTGACAATTACTACTTTAAGAACAAATAAAGATCCTTAGAGAAAATAGGGAACAAACAGTTCTGTTGTATTTTATATCTGCCACCATCCCAGTGTGTGCTTTTCATATCCATGACAATCTGGATAAATTTAAGGCACTATAGATAGAGATTAAGTAAGTCGCCTTGGAAATTAGACTATTAGAATTTAAATCCTAAAGCTGCCCATTTGGCTTCCATTTTCCTATCCATTAAGGAGAGTAATAACATTATTTATCTTATAGATTGTTTGGAGAGTTAAATGAGTTCACAAGGAATGTTTAGAACAATGCCTGGCACTCACAGAGTGGTGATTATTATTACTGCATGAGTAATTGACAAAAGAACGTGGTTTGGAGCCAGGTAGGATTGTTCTAGTCCTGAAGTAAGACAGACAGAAGTTGAGATCAAATAGAATAACCAAGCCTCTAACAGAATATTGTTATCAATAGCCAAAAATGACTGATATAATCTCAAAATTATTGATTAACATGTATAGGCAACCTTTCAAATGATGAAAACAGCATTCCAAATAGTATAACTGTGAATTTGACTGTTCAAATTATGAGTTTCTTCCTCAGTACCAGAGAAAGAGAGAGAGAGAGAGAGAGAGAGAGAGAGAGAATTACTCATCACTAACGTATCTATGGCAGAACCCCAGATAGCAAAATTCTGATTGGCAGATAGTCACTTCCTCTATGGTGATTACATTGACAGTCCCGTTTGGTGGTAATCCAGTGCTCTGGGTTGTTTCCTGGAATGCCTCTGGGGAAAATACCGAGATCCTACTCTTGACCCTGACAGCACCCACTTGTTATTACAGAAATACTATTCATGTAGGGTGGATTTGGATCCCCCCAAAATAGAAAGACTGTCATCTTACCATCAGTTACAAAGGTCTTCTGATTCCATATTAGATTTAAAAAAAAAAAAAGGATTTTAGCCTTTCGATCTAATTTGGTACTCTTTGAAAGGAAGGTAATCATCCCAGGAGTCCAGATGGTTGGGTATGTACTACATCATTCTCATCAGAAAACTTCTTATCTGGGGAGCTATCTTTTTGGAACAATAGCCAATAGGTTGACTCAGATTAAAATCTAAAACCTGAGTTCCACATATTAGCTTCCTATTTCCAACTCTGATACTAGTGTATTTTATAATTTCTATATTCTTCTCAATTCATTTAAGCAGCAACTTTTGTCTTCAAAATGTTTACAGATTAGATAATATCACATATGTCTTGATTATTAATTTATATCCAGTGTCTTTCAGATACATCCAGAAGATACTAATATTTTGTCAAATGAATGAATTCTCATTAATTCATAGGCCTAGCATCAGTAGCTACATTGTAAAGTTTCAAGGGCAAAGTTTTCCCCCACCAATGGAATATATTGCAACAATGGGTTCTCTCTCATTTTTGAGATTAGAGCTCATGGCTCCAATTGAGTTAGTTCTGCCCTCAGCAATGTGTTATATGAACTAATACAGATCTTTGATTTTATTTTCTGTTTGGTAGTTACTTTCAATGAAGAGACCCTCAAAGATATAGTTTTCCTGTGGATTTATAGGCATCTTCATAGTTAGAAGAATTCTCTAAATTTTCTTTGTATAATGCATATAATCATGAAATTGTCATAAATAATAAGTACTTTAAGAATCCCTACTCAATGATAAAAGTTTGTACTTTTAAAGCAAGCTATCTTGGAAAAACAAAATCATTTCTGTCTTCTTTATTGCTGCTTTGATCTTCTTTAATTACTTGGTGTTTTACTGCCTGAGTTGGGGGAATTTGGTCCATCAGTATTTTCACTTATGCTTCATGTAATAGAGAAATCATGATCTAAGACTAAAGTATCACTGGGACAGCTATATGTACATGTGTGAAAGTAAGTGAATCAGCAAAACAACTAGAGAGGCATGAACTAATTCATTTTTTCACAACTACTTGCAACTTAAAACCTTATCTTCAAGGCATTGAGGTCCAGTGGTAAACAAGTCAGAGTGCCTGGGTGTTGAAACAATGTAAATGAAAAGCTTCCCGTGGAAAGACAGGAAATGAACAGATGGAAAATCACACACACACACAAACACACACATATGAGTATATTATATAATACTGTATATTATATGAATTATATATACATATATAATTTTAATAATATTTTATATGATGTTAATGATATATAATTAAATATTGGAGAGCATTAAGGGCTATGAAGAGAAAAATAAGCAGAGGCACAGGATAGCGAATGCTTGTAGGTGTTTTTGGAGGAATGGTTACAGAAAGCTTCTTCTAATGGGTAATTGGACCCCAGATCTGAATAGAGAAGCCATGAAAATAGCAGGGGAGGAGCACTGCAGATGGAGGAGCAGCACAAGGACCACACTTCAAGGACACATTCTTGACTTGCTGGAGGCTGAGCAAGGAGGCTGGGGAAGTATAAGAAACCATGAGAATGGGAAGAAATAGGTCAGTGAAACAGTCAGAGGCAATATCATGTAAGATCTGGTTGGCCTTGAAAATAGATTTAAATTCCATTTTAAATGTGATGGGAAGCCAAGTTGAGAACAGGAATCAACAATATTTAATTTACATTTTAAGGGGATCATTCTGGGTACTGTGAGAGGAATCGGCCAGAGGAAGAGTGACGCGAGAGGCAAGGGCAGGGATTCTAGTTAGGAGGCTGTGGCTCATACTGATGCAAGATCATAGTGGCTTGGACTGAAGTTGTTGCTCTGGGAATGAAAAATGGTCAGCTCTTGGACATATTTTGAAAGTTTTGCTATGGTTTGAATGTAGAGTATGAGAGTACAAGAGGCACAAACGTGGATTTAAAAAATCTAAACTTTGTCTTAAATGAGTAGATAACATGTCATTACTGAGCTAGAAAAGCAAGTATGGGGGTTAACATAAAGAATTCTACTTTAGGGCTGAGGTTGTGGCTCAGCGGTAGAGCACTCACCTAGCTTGTGAGAGGCACTGGATTCGATCCTCAGCACCACATAAAAAACAAATAAAACAAAAGTATTGCGTCCATCTACAACTAAAAATATTTAAAATTTTTTTTAAAGAATTCTACTTTAAACATGTTAAATTTGAGACCCTAGTTAGGCTGTCATGGGCAATTCCACATACAAATCTGCATTTCAGGAAATGCAGTGGGTTTTAAATTCATCATTCATCAACAAAATGGCGAGATGGAGCCCTAAGGCTTTAGTTAGAGAAGAGAAGCAGTTTTAAGACCTTGGGACATTTTCCCCAGGGGAAATAGGGTGCTTTCCAGAATTGTTGAAGTTGGGCTATAGAGGAAGGGCATTAGTAGGACAGGAAAGCAGAGTAAGAAAGAGCAGGAAAAAAAACCAGGAGAGTATGTCATGCCAGAAGCCGCATGAAAATAAAAGAGAAATCCACTGGCTTAACCAATGTTTCTGGGGTCTGGATTAGTTGAGGATTATTAGATGGTCATTGGATTTGGAGGTTGTCGGTGACCTTGAAAAAAAATGGGTTCAGTGGAGCAATGAAGGTGAAATTATGAGAAAGTGGAGGCAAGGAAGTGAAATCGAGCAGTGTAGATGAGTCTTCTGAGTGTGGCTATAAAGGAAGGCAGAAAAATGAGACAGGAGCTGGAGAGAGAGACTTGTGGCCAAGACAGGACTTTTTAGAGATGCAAGATAATATATGTTTGTATGGTGATGAGCTTGATCCAGGTGAGAAGAGGAAATCAGTGATGCTGAAGAGCTAGGAGGTCACAGGGCTCAGTGGCACAGGCCTGTAAGCCCAGTGGCTCAGGAGGCTGAGGCAGGAGAATAGCTAGTTCAAAGCCTGCCTTAGCAAAAGTGAGGCACTAAGCAATTCTATGAGGCCCTGTCTCTAAAGAAAAATATGAAATAGGGCTAGGGATGTGGTTCAATGGTTGAGTGGCCCTGAGTTCAATCCCTGGTACCTCCCCCCACAAAAAAAAAAAAAAAAAAAAAAAAGAGAGAGAGAGCAAGGAGGTGATTACAGGCATAATGGAAGGAAGGGATAGTACTGGCTATATCTTTACCAATAGAAGGATGAGGGACCCGTGGGTTCTGATGCAAAAGTATCAGTAAATGTTGGTAAAAGAATAAAGACAATCTCTTCTCATTGACTATTTTATCTCAGTGAAATAAGATACAAGGCCATTAATAGACAGTGAGGAGGTGAGAGGTTTTGGCAGCCTGAGAGGAGAGCAGAAGGTGAAATAGTAACTGGGATGGCCAACCCATGCTGGGGCCAACTTCAGGTCATGGTCATAAATTGATGGTGTCATGCTTGTGTATTTTTCTCCAGCCAAAATCACTTGCTTAAGTAGAAGCTCAGGCTATGCAGAGAATACGATATAATATTGGAATGTTAACTGTCAATGAATAACACATCTTACCCCCTTATACTCAGAATCAATTAAGAAATTGAGGCAAAAAAAAGCAATCTTTATTATTATAAAATGGACAGGATGTAGCTTCTGATATTCAGCCAATTCTTCACTCCAGACTCTTTCTGATGCTGGCAGGCACCTTCCTTCATGCAGAACAGGCCTGCCTTGCTCATCAGAAAACTCATTTTATCTCCAGAGGGGAGGAGATACTGAAGGTGGGGAGAAAGGCTGAAAGTCAGGAGAGCTCAGGGTTCTCAACCCTGGCTGCACATTGGAATTGCCTGGGAATCATTAAAAGAAACTGATGCTTAGGTACACTGCCAGGGATTCTGATTTAACTGGTTTGGGGTGCCATCTGGGCATCTGGATTTTTGAAAGTCCCCTGTAGGTAATTCTAATGTGAGGCCAGGGTTTTCTCCTAATAATAAACATGGTTGGAATTTTCCAGATAAATATGACACAGGCAGAAAGGGGCCAAGGAACAAAGAATGCTTTTTCAAAAGTCATTACATTGAGGAACCATGGAATTTAAAGAGACAAGTGAGGATATGAAAGAATTGATGGAATAGCAAAAGAATGTAGGGTCAAGGGATTGGTGGATGTTTTGGAAGCTTTCCAAAATTGTTGAAGTTGGGCTATAGAGGAAGGGCATTAGTAGGAAAGGAGATTAATATCAGAGAATCAAATGATTGAATTTAAATTCTGAGATGTTAAAATTGCAAGTTCTAAGGCATGATGTTATCTTAGTCCATTTTCTGTTGTTATAATCAAATACCACAGACCAGGAAACTTATAAATAATAAAGATTTAGAGTCATGCATGGTGATGCACTCCTATAATCCCCCAAACTCCAAAGGTTAAGGCAGGATGATTGCAAGTTTAAGACCAGGCTTAGTAACTTAACAAGACCCTGAGCAACTTAGCAAGACCTTGCTCAGTGGTAAAACACCCCTGGGTTCACTCCCCAGTACCAAAAAAAAAAAAAAAAAAAAAAAGATTATTCACCTCATGGTTTCACAAGTCCAAGATACCACATCTCATAAGAGCTTTTTTTTGCTAGAGGTGACTCTACAGAGTCCCAAATTGGTGAAAGGCATCACATGGCAAAACATAAGGTCCCAGCTCAGATTTCTCCTCTTTCTTCTTATAAAGCCACAAACCCATTGGATTAGGACCCCACTCTTACAGCCTCATATAACCTTAACTATCTCCAAAGTTCACACCTCCAAATACCAGGGTTGAATTGTTTTTACCCTTCTAAGACCTGACATTGGGGATCAAATTTCAACATGTGGAGGACATTCAAACCATCTCAAGTGTAGAATGAGATCACTAAAGAGAAAGAAGGTCATGGGCAAGAGAGAGTGATACACTGGATAAATCATCAATGTGAGTATTAAAATCACCAAGAGTAATGACAGGAACCAGGATGGCCGTAGCATCTGGAGTCCAAAGAAGCAAGGCGAGCAAGTCTGAGGTTCACAGCACCCTTGAGGTTCACCAGTGTCCTGGTTAGTTGGTCTGTATTGGTACAGCTTTCTGTGTCCTTTAACAGACAACCAATTCCTTCAACCATAGATGAGAGAGAGAGAGAGAGAGAAAGCAAGCCGAAAGAGATGACCCAAAATGTCATGTTTAGGTATAAAGAAAAAGCTTACAACTGTTTCCAAATATGCTTGTATTTGCAATTTCCATTGGTGAAATGAAGGAAAGACCAATATAATGTTTATAGGTCTTGGGCATAAATCTTAAGAAAGTTCATTTTTCTCCCTCTTCCTTTTCCCATTTAGTGGATGGACAAACATGGAGCATGCCTTGCCTGGGCTTCCTTTGAGCTCGAGCAGACCAGTTTGGTGGGTTCTATTCTTACTCTTTTACCATCGATGCATAACTCTGCTGGAGTCAATCACTTTTCATTTGTTTATTTTGCTAATTCCTCATCTCAGGACATGCCCCCCTTCTTCCAACTTTCCCTTTCCCTTTTGCAATCTTCCAATTTGCTATGCAGCAATAATTTCCCTTTACACTGCTCCTGCCAATTGCAGTGCCAGATGGCTTTGGTTCTGAGCCCCCTCACCCAGCCCCCCTTGAGAACAGCTGCCATTGTCATTGCTGTGAACACGTCGTGGCTTTGAACCCATAGCACAGGGACCCAAACTTGATGCTCGGCATCGGGAGGGGCTGGCACTAATGCAAGGAACCATGAAAACCGCACACACTTTTTCTTGCTGCTGTTCAGCAAAAGCTCTTAGAAAAGGCTCTTTAGCATTTTTTCAATCATCAGTGTATCGAAATCTCATTGTGGAGTTTAATTCCTTTATCACCTGACTCAGCTTCCTAGCCATGAAGTTCTCTTTTGTGCCTTAAACTCAATTTGAATCCCATATTTCCTATCCTGAAAGCAGATGTGAAAACACAACTGGGGGTGGGGGGGAGCTGGGTGTGTGCGTACGTGTGTGTGCACACATGTGTGCACATGTGTACCCTTGCCTGTGTGTTGGTGTGTATGCATTTGTGAACCCATCTCTCTAGAAATCTAGCACATTCTCTTATCCACATCCAAATATTTGTGTTTAAAATTGATCACTCAACAAGAAAAAGAGTTTGGTGGCTTTCTGGGCAATCTTTCCCTTAAGTCAGCTTCTGAGGAAAGAGAAAGGAACAGAAATTCATGTTCGTTTTTTATCATGAGATGTACTATGTTCATCCCAACACTTAAAATTCTGCTACTGTGACACAGCTTTTTAAAAAATCATAATTTTGAGTCCTCTGAAATGGCAGGTTGGTCGAGGGCCTAAAGACCCAAACAAAAAAACCCTGAATCGAATTCTGTGTGGACAAATATGCATTTCAAAGACACTGCCCATGTAGTCAGTGGGTTAGGGTTTTTGTGTTGTTTTCTTTTTCTTTCTCTTTTGGGGCTGGGGGAGGGCGAGGGGCTCCCTTTCATGTTAATCTAATTGTGCACAACCCAGGCACATTTTGCCATGTAGGGAGACTTTCTTTTTAGTGTCCCTTCCCTACCACACACCCTGGCCTCTTTCATTTCTCCCCTTCTGAGGTCAGAGTGCTCCCTGGGCCTGTACGTTTCGGGGAGATTCCCAGAATGGTGATGTATTCTGCGTTGCTGCCGAGGAATTTACGATCCCCTCACTTGGCAGCAAATGAAAGTGGGTATTAATTTCTCAGAGTGGCCGGTGGAAACACGGGAGAGAGGCCTCAAGAATGATGCTCACCTAAATCTGTATGTAGCACACAGCAGGCGGCCAGTTTCAAGAGAGAGACAGCCAAGAGAATGAAAGGAAAGAAAAGATTCTCCTGAGTTGACTTCTCTGCATTTTGCATGGTTAGGTTTTGGAGAGAGATACGAGAGGTTTGGGCCCTCAACTGGAGTTAAATTATGCAGCTGCGGAGATGCCAGGTCCTCTAGAATAGGATGCTTCGTTTAGATTTTCCACAATGCTATTGAAGTGCTTATTTTCCTCCTGAAGAGACACAAACAGATGCAAACTTCTGTAAACACTTTAGAAATGAATTCAGTGAGTTTGGCCTCTCAGCAGTGCTCAATAGCTGACAGAAAAATGTCTAATTAGTGCAAGTGGAAATAATAGGGCCACTTGGATTCCTTCCATCCTCCTCCAAGTCTACTTTTCCAAGGAACTCAAAGGCCCTTTTGTTTGGCGGGTCACCCTCTCTCAGGCTTTTGTGCTCCGATCTATTAAGAGTAGAAGGGGGAAAAATAGATTAGGCAATGTTCTGTGCTCAAATATATGGCGTGTTCGTGCGGGGTGCAGAATAGCGTGTTTGCAGCCTCAGTTTACAGGTGCCTGGGGAGGGATTCCTGCATTGGCAACAGCCAAAAGCAGCGCACACGTGCGTGCTGAGAGGGTTGGTTCCCTTTGAAGAGCAGCTTCCCTCCACCAAGGGCCGTGGAGTGTGCTCGGTTTCCCTTTTTCTTTCTCAGTTTCCAGGAACCTCAGTCCTCAGAGTTGGGGAAGGGGAAAAAAAAGAGAGATTAAAAGAAGTTAGAGGTTCCCCCATTTTCTGAGATAAGCCTTATGGATGTGACCTGCATTATCATTTCTGTTTCACTCAATTGAAAATTCCACTGAAATTTTTTTGGGGAAGCCTGGCTTTGCCTATGGATATTTTTGTCATACAAGAAAGAGGGAATGAGTGACTGATTTCTTTTTTCAATTTTTTTTCCATCAGACTCCATGTCATTTATTAAGCATTCAATTTGTCAAACTCTGTGCCGAGCACTGGACCCAAATAGCCTCTAATCTTGAAACAGCACCACAAATAAATATTATCCACATTTCACAGATGATGTCATTGAGACTAGAGACATCAAGTGACCTGGCATGGGAAGAAACTAGTGAAACTGGGAAACAAACCCAGGTATCTCTGGTGTTATCTCAGATCTTACATATGTTTTTAATCTCTGGAAGTTTTATATCTTCCATATCTATACTTCATATTCATAATTTCTATTCTACCTCATAGAACATGTACAATAAAGTTATAACTGTCATTTGGGGTCACTTTAAATAGATTATTTATCTGTGCAATATGGGATTCTTTCCTGATTGTTTTTGGGACTTTTGTTTGTTTGTTGTACCAGAGATTGAACCCAGGGGCACTTAACCACTGAGCCACATCCCAGACCTTTTTGAATATTTATGTAGAGACAGAGTCTCACTGAATTGCTTAGTGCCTCACTGAAGCTGTTTTTGAACTTGTGATCCTCCTGCCTCAGCTCCCCAAGCCCAGCTTGATGGGTAATTTTTGACTCCATGACAGATATTGTAGATTTTGTCTTATTGTATAACAGATATTTGTGTGCCTTTGAATATTCTTGAGTTTGTTCTGGGACTCAGTCAAGTTAGGAAATAATTTGATCCCTTTGAAACTTGCTTCTAAATTTATGGAGTTGGATAAATCTTACTCTGAGGCTAATTTTGAGTCACTACTGAGGCAATTCCTTTCTTAGCACTTGAATGATGAGATTTTCTGTTGTGGCCTGTGAAAACACAAGCTCCCAGAGGCCTGAGGACTGTTTCCCCTGGACCTTTCAGATAATTCTTTCCCCAGTCTTGTGTGTTTCTTCATGCATGAGCTCACCTGTATTTGGCTAAAGACTCAGCCGGGGGACCCTCTGCAGAGCTCTGAACTTCTTGTTTTGTGGAGCTCTTTTCCTCTGATACTCTGCTGGGTGAACTTCACCTTGGCCTCTCCATTGGTGAACTCCACCTTGGTCTCTCCGTTTTCTCAATTCAGGGAGACCACCTCACAGAGGGTACCCTGGACTAACAGTGCTTCCTTTTAACTCCCTGGGAGGAGAGACCATCTGGAGGAATCCCCCACTAACCACCAAACCATCATTTGATCTCATGGCACTAACTTTTTTAAATTATGTTTTTAATACCTTTAATTAATTTCTTTATTTTTATGTGGTGCTGAGGATCAAACCCGGTGCTTCACATGTGCTAGGCAAGTGCTGTACCCCTGAGCTACAACACCAACCCATGGTAGTAACTTTTACTAGAGAATTTCAAAGCATTGAAATTAAGGCCTTCTCCTGGGAAATTTTCTTTCCTTTCTCTTAGCTTTAAATACATTACAAAAACACTCTTTTCATTGGAAGTTATTTTTCTATTTCTTCTTTTTCTATCTTTCTTAGAATTTTCCTATCATAGTGAAGGATACGAGGTCCCCAAAGCCACTGTTTAGACTCAGTAGTGAATTCAACCCAAAGATGACACTATGTCACAATTAAGCACTGCTCCAAATTACCTTGGTCAGCCACAGAGGAGAAGCAGAAGATGAAGCAAATCTCAAGAGACTTGTATTCCTTTAGTTTGGGCAAAGATGTGGAAGAAATGGAACTGTTGGTGGGATTGTAAAATGGTGCAACCTCTATGGAGAACAGTATGGCGGTCCTCCAAAATTTAAAAATAAAGCTCACATGAGCCAGAAATCCCACTTCTGGGTATGTATCCAAAAGAACTGAAAGAATTTCAAAGAGATATTTGCACATCTATATTTGTGGCAGCACATTCACAAAAGCTGATGGACACCTAGGTGTCCATCGATAGATGAATGGATAAAACAGCTGTAGTATACACATACAATAGACTATTAGTCACCTTAAAAAGGGAGGAAATTCTGTCACCTCATACAGTATGGATGAACCCTGAAGGCCTCATGCTATATGAAGTAACCCAGTCACAAACAGACCAGTGCAGTATGATTCCACTTATATGAGGTATTTACAGTAATTAAATGCATAAAAACAGGAAGTAGAATGGTGGTTGTCAGGATTTGGGGGTACAAGAGCTGTTTACTAGAAATAGAGTTTCAAATTTGCAAGATGAAAAAATCCAGGAGATCTCCATCACAGCAATATAAATATGTTTAATACCAGTGAGATGTACACTTTAAAATGATTAAGACGATAAATTTTATGTTTTTACCACAGTAATGTATATATTTACTTATATATACATGCATACATAATGAAAGAGAGAAACTTGAATTCTTGCCTGACTCTGACCCTTTTAATTTTGTATCTTTGAGAAGCCATTTAGCCTCTCAGCCTGTTTCCTTTTCTTATTTAGATTTTAGGGTTACAGTAGGAATCAAACAAGCTCACCATTTTTCATAAATTCGATGGTGCTACAAAGATGAAAACCATTATAATGAGGCAAGAGTCACTTCTGGAGAATAGCCTGCCTTGGAACATCTCAGCCCAGTGGTAACTGCATCTAACCTCAGGTGGAAGTGAGGCCCCAGTGAGAAGGAGAGCAGGTCAAGCACTGAAGTGCAACATCAAAGAGAAGGCCCTCATTGGCTCGCTGAGTGCCATCCAAGGTACACAGCCATGAGCAGAGCGAGTTGCTCTTTTTAAGCAACCATATAAGAGGGGCTGGCAGTGGAAGAAACTTCAAGTTCTATGGATAGTAAGCCTAAATTGTTTACTTCAAGTTCTGTAAATAGTTTGCCTGAGTTGCAAACCAAATAAATATATTTATGCAGTGCCCCATAGGTAGGACTCTTACTCAGAGACTGGCCTTCTTAGACAGACCTGGGCACATGTAGTACCATCAATTTGCTTTTCCACTTTTGAGTTCACATTTTATGAATGTCAAATGACTGATATTCATCATGAAACTGCATTTTCAGATTAATGATTTATCTGACAAAACTCAATAGAAGTTTGAAGTATTTTAATTTTAGTTAGGCTATGTTTGGCTGGAAGGAAGAGAAGCTCAGTCAGGTAGACTCATAAAAGGGGTGTACATTATCATGAAAGTAAATTCGGGACAGTACCAGAGACACATGACTCTAAGAATGCACCCAGGGAAGGTGGAGTTTGCTGTGGAGCCATTAATTTTGGATTTTCCTTCATATTGCCCATAAATGTGGCTCAGCCACACTCCACTTTCTATTTCTTTCTATGTGTAGTAACAATCAAATTCTTTCTATGTGTGTTAGTTAGTTTTTTGGTTGTTAAAACCAAAATACCCAAAAATAACAACTGAGAGAAGGAAAAGCTTATTTGGACTTACAATTTCAGTTCAGTTCATGGTCATTCAAATCCATTGTTCATGGCATAAGAGCATGGTGGAGGAAAGCTGCTCCGCTCATGACAGACAAGAAGCAGAGAGAGTGAGAGGAGCTGGGGACAAAATATATGACCCCATAAGCTCCTCCAGCCACGCCCCACCTCCTCCAGTTACCACATAGTAATCCATTCAACTTATTTATCCACTAAATGGATTAATCCATTGTTTAAGGTAGTCTCTCATCATCTAATCATTTCACCTCCTGCATTAACACAGAAGCTTTGGGGGATACCTCATACCCAAACCATAACCATGTCTTAGTTCAGATTGGTAGGTTCCTTTTTTTTCAAGCCAAGCCACAGTCATGGAGCCAGGTTTGAGAAGGCAAGGGGTAGAGAGAAGATGTCAAGGCCAAGTGGCAAAATACATGGCTGCTTCAAAGACATGGGCTGTGGGTTACTGTGTGCCTTAGAAAGGCAAGGGTCTTGGGAGGGATCCAATGAACAAAAGCTCTTTATTTGCTATTCTGAGCTGATTGGGAAATAAAACAGATATGTAGACAAGAGATCAAATATTATCTTTAACTCTGATAAAGAGTAAGTTGAATGATAAACCTTCATATTAGAACATAGCTGATCCCAGAAGTATGCAGACTTCCTTCCACATCCAGTCACAGCAATTTCTGGGCCAAACAGAACATCTCATATAAGATGACTTTCTAGATAAAACTTAGAGGGACTGGGATTGTAGCTCAGTGGTAGATCATTTACCTTGCATGTGTGAGGCACTGGGTTTGAAACTCAGCGCCACATTAAAAAAATAAATAAATAAAGATATTGTGTCCATCTAATATATATATATATATATATATATATATATATATATATATATATATATTTAGATAAGAGCAGAAAAGAATCCCTATTTTCTTAACACAGTGTTCCCAAGAGAAAAAGGGAGGAGTGAAGCCATGCATGCCCAGCTTATTCTTCTCAGTACAATTAGTCACTCCTCCCCCTATGTGGTGGAGTGAGTAGTAGAGTAGAGAGGCCAGGGGTGCTACAGTAATCCAGCCCCCTTTACATGGAAGGGAGCATCAAGAGGAGAGAAGGGATATCCTCCTTAACAATTGGCATCTCCAGCACAATAAGAACATGTATTGGCTTAGAAACACAAGATAGATTCAATACCTAATAAATACATTGATGGTTTAAAAGTCTAAACAAGTTAAGACATTATCTCTTTGAAACAAGAAGGCTTATTGTGCTGGTTATCAGTAGGCATTACCTGATTAATGAAAATGCCCACAAAGATAAATGTCATATTCTACATGCAGTATATGGATCATTAGGTAGAAAAGCATAAACTAGAAATCAAATTATATGAACAAATACCATAGGTAGAATACAGAATGGGCCAGATGTGATAGTTGAGGCCAGTTTTACTTAGAGATATGCTGGTTGTTTTAGTCAGCACCCAAGATAACTAACTTATGAAGAAAAAAAAATATTTTGGATAACAGTTTTGGAGGTTCCAGTCTAAGACTGAGCAGGCCCACTGCTTTGGGCCTCTGGTGGGCATGTTAGATGGCAAAGGTACAGAGCTCATGGTGAAGCACAACAGTTCACCTTATGACTGGAAAGCAAAAGGAGGAAGACGAGGTTGGGGTCTACAATCCCCTTCAAGAGCATTTCCCCCATTACCTGAGAATCTCCCACCAAGTGTCACCTCCTAAAAGTCCCCCCACCTCCCAATGGTACCACTCTGGGGTACCATTGAACACATAGCCTTTTAGATCATTCAGCCTCCCAACTAGAGCATGAATATTACATTAAAACTCTAAAAGAACTGTTCCCAATATATTTCAAGAAGAAGAGACTACTCTCTCCCAATGGGAATGAATACATTCTTTCTTATTTTGATAAAATAAATATTCCAAGATGTCCTAAATTTAATTACGAAGGCTAGAGGACAGAAGGGAAGAGAGATGGAGGAGGTCGATCAGTCAACAGCTACAGGCTGAAAGAACAAAAGACCATGTTGTATTCCTGAATGCACATTAAAACCTTAAATCAAATCCCATCACAACCCCTCGGTGCTACTGTGGCTTACTTAGAACCCCAACCAATCCAGAAGCGGCAGCTGCTTCTCCTTATGGACAGCATTCCTATGCTGGAACTTTCCCCACTTTGCTTTGTCCCATCCCTCTCATCTATAACCAGTGGGGGCTCAATGGAAACAGCTAGTGTCTTTCCACCTCAGATTTTCATTATAAAAAATAGTCTTTGCTCTGTTCCAACAAACATTTTCCAACAGCTGCTTAGACTTGCTGCTAGAAGTGACAGGAGCTTGTCCCAGACCAGGTTCTCTTAAGCATCTATAATGGCTCATTAAACCCTTCTATTTCAGAGATTCCCTCCTTCTCAAGAGTTTGTGTATAACACTTAACAGTTTTTTAAATTAAGCCATGCTTAGACCAACAACTGCAATATTGACTGCACTCACTGTATTTACTAACATCACTTAGTGGTCCGATAATTGATATCTAACTCCTGCAGTTTTCCTAATGCAAAGTGGGCACAGCAAGGCTTGTGAGTATGGTAGATCTGAACCTGGCCCTCCTGCTTGCACCTACATCCTGTCATGTGACCTTGGGCATGTTTCTTAACCTCTCTGAGTCTCTACAAATGGAGGTAATAACAGTACTTGCCTCGGGATTGCTGTGAGAACTTAGGGAGTTAGTGAATATAAAACACTAAAACTAGTGGTACACTGTGCTGTGTACCTAGTTTTGCCAGACAAGTTGAGTACTTGTGATTACAGGTGAAGAAAGCAGGGACTAGTACAGAAGCGCTGTAGTAGGACAATGCTTGCAGGGCAAAGTAGACTTCATCTGTGGACAAACATGCTTAGAAAACATTCAGTTTGGCTTAGTTTAGCAGATGAAGGAAATCGTACTGGGGGACAGGCTCATTTATGCAGTTAGTTGTATGCCCACTGAATCAAAGGCCTTGAGTACAACACACGGACAGATGATGTTTTTCCACAGAAGTTTGCCTCATTTATTCTTATTTCTTATTCACTTATACTTTCATTTCATGCCTATTTTCTTCCTTTTCTTATTGTGTTTATGAACTATATATAATATGACAATATAAATCAAATTAGAATTGTCCCCCAAAGTTCTGTGTTTCTTCTGAATTGAAATGTATGCAATAAATGAAGCAGGGTGTTATGAACTGAGTGGAAAGTTCTCCCAGATGTAATGATGACTGAAAGAAGAAAATGCAGAGCAACATGTTGCGTGTGATCTCATTTATGAGAGAGAGACAGAGAGGAAGAAAGGGAAAGAGAAAGCCAGGCCAAAAAAAAAAAAAAAAAAAAAAAAAAGGACTCAATTAGTGTCTAAGAATACATCAAAGGGTACAAGAAATTCTGGAAGAATCTCTCACAAATCCTTATGGGGAAAGTGGGAACAAGATCAGGGGAAGGATGGGATAAGGTTCAGGGAAACTATGGGCTACATTTTGTTGTTGTTGTTTGTTCGTTTTTAATTGTAGATGGACATATATCTTTATTTTATTTATTTATTTTTTTACATGGTGCTGAGGATCCAACCCAGGGCCTCACACATGCCAGGCAAGTGCTCTACCACTGAGCCACAATCTCTACTGTTAATTCTTACCCTAGATATATATCTATTGTTTGAATTTTTAACAACGGGAAATACGCACTTAGCCCTTGGAACAGTTTGAGAAATATAGTGGGAGAAATGGAATGAACAAAACATATTCTTTCAAATGAACTGGATCTTTCCATATTTTTTTCTTCTATGATTTAGTTATCGAATACAATGTACTCCTAGATATCAGTTTGATGGTTGTTTGTTTAAATGAAAATGTCCCAAAGGTCAAGTCTGGGGCTAAGCCTGCCATTTTGTCCGCGGGCTGCTGTGCCATCGGTCCATTCGGTTCCCTGGCTGTTCCCGCAGGCGTCCTTGCGAGCCTCCATCGTCGCTCAGGACTGTGCCGCCGCGGCCGCTCTGGTCTTCCTGATGGACCGCTTCCTGTACGGGCTGGACGTCTCCGGGAAGCTCCTGCAGGTGGCCAAAGGTCTCCACAAGTTGCAACCCTCGACGCCAATCGCCCCGCAGGTGGTTATCCGTCAAGCCCGGATCTCGGTCAACTCAGGTGGGTTCTCTCCCGGGGACCTGGCTGCTCGTCCGTCCGGGCGTCGCCTGGTACTTACTCAGCTGCGCTTCGCTGCGACTCTCGGCCAGCCCCGCGCGCAGCCCGCGGGCATCGGCCCTGCGTGCCACCTCTCCGCGCCGCCCCGCCCCGCGCCTGCCCTTCCACCCGCCTCTTTGCCAGCACAAAAGCCCTGGCATAAAGGGTTTCAGAGCCAAAAGCAGTAGAGAAAATTGTGAAAGGGTGTGGAAAATACTAATTGGAGCTTTTGTCTTCTAACAAATCTGTCCTGCTGCTTTCAAACAGGGGTATCTGAATCGCTATACTTCGGACCAAGAGCCTTTAAAAAGCAGATTAGAATTCTACTATTTTCTCTTAGCGCTCCTGTCTCCTTTCTGTAGGGCCACTTGACTAAGCTGACAATGGACCTGACAAACCCACTGAAGCAATTTGAGGGTTTTTTTTTTTCATCATTCAGAACACCGGTACAGTACCTGATTAGGTCTGAAAGTATCTTTTTTCCCCCCCTGTCACTTTGAATGAAATGAAAAAATGAGGCTGACAGTCCAACTTGAGATGTGGAGCGGAGGGGGGAGTGAGAAGGGAGGGGGCCCTGCTATGTGTTACAGCATAGTCCATTTCCAGGGAATTCTTGAATTATTTAAATTACTGATAACCATTCCACTTAGGAATGAGTAGTCTGCTATTCTCATTTCCAAGTCTGGAAGACTGAAGCATGAAAAGAAGACAGGTTGTCCCTTCCAGAACAGGACTGGTTCCTTTTTTGATGGGTTTTACAATTACCATTATTAAAAACAAAAAAACAAAAAAACCTCTGGTCTGTTAGAGGTTAAAATCTCTTTAACTACTTCATTTCCTTTGAAAAGGAACTGTAGTAATCATACTATGTAGGACAATCACTGAATGCCAAAGTGACAGATAAAAGGACATGGGAGAAATGGGTTTGTGGAGGTTACCTTTTCAAAAGCTCAAGTTCACTCACTTTCAAGTTCTGGCAACTGTGCATTAATTGAGCCACCCACCCCCATCTTATTATTGACTTTTCTAGAGTAACTGCAGGGATAAAGTTGAACTTAGGAAAAATGTCTTCTTTCAGTTGTCCCTGATAACATTTATAATGTTTGAAGCAAGAGGGGAATCAAACAATTAGTGTTCCCTCTGGTAGTGTCAGATGACAGTGACATAAGCAGAGCATTCTCTGGGGAACAGAATGATTAGGCCTGGCATGTGCCACCAGGCTTGCAAGGTGAGTCCCATCAAAAAGAACTTGAGATAGGGTTGGGGTTGTGGCTTAGTAGTAGAGCACTTGCCTAGGATGCATGAGGCACTGGGTTCAATTCTCAGCACCAAATATAAATAAGTAAATAAAATAAAGGTCCATCAACAAGTAATAAAAATAATTTAAAAAGAACTTGAAATAGAATTACATCACATATTTACATATTTTGCAATATACAGAGCTACTATGATATAGCATGGAAATCCAAATCAAATGATAAGTAGGTATGTTTATAGTTTTGCTTTCACACAGCCACACTAAGTTGCTAAGTTTTCTTTTTTTGTTGTTGTTTTTTGTTTTGTTTTGTTTTGTTTTGTTTTTGTTATTTCTCTCATATCTCTAACCAAGATGGTACAGTGGTTTTCTCCTGATAATGGACAAGCCTTGATAGCATCATCATGAATGTCACGCTTTTCTGCTCACATTGTCATGTGCCTAAGATAAAAGTCCCGGATCTTATTCCCCAATAGTTAGGATTGGCTTTTCATCAAAGACACTTCTAAAAGTGTCACAAGAAGAAAAACTCAGCCTCAGAGTTAATTCTTCCTTCTAAACTTCTGCCCCAAAACATCACTGAAGTCTCCACTTATACTGCATGTATGTGGGGATGGGGATCTGGATTAGGGCTTGAGTGTGGAAAAGGTAAGGATGTGTAGGGGTAAGGGAAGAAGGTAAAGCAAAGAGGGAGGAGGATGCTCAATTCCAGCCTTTGGGAATCTTGGAGTAGATAAATGAGAGGAATATTGCATTACAAGGAGTAAGAAGATCAATAAAGGTGATAGGAGAGGACAGCAGTCTTCCTATGAGCCCCTTTGATCCAGCCCTTCCTGATATCCTCTCCGCACAAGTAACCAAGACAGCAACATAATGGGAGGTCATAGTCAAGAGAAGACTCCCAGGGCCTGCCCAGCTCATTCTCACCTGAAATTAGGAGACAACCCTTTTTAAAACCACAGTGAGAGATAAAGGCTCAGACTTTCAATTCCATGAACATGAGCAGGTGCCAAGTATTTTCCCACTACAAATACATAAATGATACATGTATATTGAAGATATATATATATATATATATATATATATATATCCAGGAATTAACCACTGATTCACATCCTTGGTCCTTTTTATTTTTTTATTTTAAGACAGGATTTCACTAAGTTGCTTGGGGCCTTTCGAAGTTGCTGAGGCTGGCCTCGAACCTGCTATCCTCTTCACTTGGTCCCTCTCCTGAGTCACTGGGATTACAGGCATGCGCTACCCTACCCAGTAGGTGAAGATATTTTTTAAGTACCTGATCATAGGTGTTCAAAGTCAAAGCAGTAGACTACTGCCTGTGATACTTGTAGCCATAGGGGTTTGCAATTGGATATAGTCCTAAGGGAAGAGACTGTCATTTTAATCCCTGTGCAGAGACAAGAGGCAGGGCCTTGGGCCCACATGAGGCGTGAAATACTTGCATAAAGCTGGAATTCTTAAATTATTACATAGGCCATGAAAGGGGGCCCAGATAGGAAACAAATCAAAAAAGCCTCCTAAAATAAAGAAAAATTTCAAGTCTATGCCAAATGTCAGTGTGGAGTATGAATTTATCTTTATCACAAGACAAGAAATCCCTCACCAACTAATTAATTTAAAAAAAAAAAAAGATTTAAGACTGAAATTTCTGAGGCTCAGGGGAAAATCAAGTATAAACTATGCTCTGGAGAAACATCCTCACTCTTAGATGTGGGAATCCCATTGGAAGATATTCTTGGCAGAGCAGGGCACTGTGGTGCATGTCTGTAATCCCAGCAGTTTGGGAGGCTGAGACAGGAGGAAGACAAGTTCAAAGCCAGCCTCAGCAAAATCGAGGTGCTAAGCAACTCAGTGAGACCCCACCACTAAATAAAATTCAAAATAGGGCTAAGGAGGTGGTTCAGTGGTCAAGTGTACCTGAGTTCAATCCCTAGTACCAAAATATATATTTTTTGACCAAAGATGACCTTATATTAAATATTTTATAATTATATTATTATATTTAATATTTTAATAAGCAAAGAAAGAAACAAAACACAAGAGCAGCATCTTATCCAACCACAATGAAAGTGGGCTGCAACATTAAGGAAAGTACCTGCAGAACAACTTGACAGACTCATGGAGCTTTAAAAAAATAGTATATTTAAAAGACTAAAACACAAAAGAAAAATAAATGAATTTATTCATGTGAAAAAGAACTGAACAGAACTTTTAGAAATTAAAAATACAATTGAAATTGCAAATTGAATTTATAATTGAAATTACAAATCAATGTGTTTCTCAGAAAATAATGGTCATTGATGAGGAATTATCCCCATAATGAGAAAGCATACAACTTGTTGTTGATGTTATTGTTGCTGTTATTATTTTGAAGATACAGGATACAAGAATTTATCTGCAAAACTATGGATAGAGACAGCCAGAAAACCCAACAGTTATCTCACTGGGTGGGAAAAGCTTCCAGCATTTCCAGTACTAAAAAAAATAATTGCTTCATTAGGGTGAATACAATAAAATAACTCATTAGAAAAATGAATTAAAAAGACATTAAAATGCTGCTTTGAAGTAATAATAGCTTTAAACATTATAAAATTATCTTGATAAATGAATATAAACATTTCTCAATGCTCACTGTCAGTTTTTCATTTAATCTCATCTCAGGCCATTAACAAAAAGGCACCTTGAGGAGCTCTCTGGAGTGGTGCCTCCCAATTTCCATGGGTCTATGAATTCCCTGGCAATCTGACTAAAAATCAGATTCTGATTCCTAGGTGTGGAGGAGGCATAGACTGCATTTCTAGCCAGCTCTATGACCTGGCTGCTGCTGTTCGGACTTCTCTTGAGTAGCAAAGGACCAGCTAAAGAGTCTAACAATGTGCCTGCCCACCTGGTACATATGACTGGCAACAACCCAAAGATCAGCACAAGTTTCCTGGGCCCTGTCTCATAGGTGTGACCTTCCTGAAAAGTATTGCTGCAACATGTTTAAGAGCAGGAGAGAAGATCATGAGACTGGAAATTGTATTTAAAGAAAATATTGAGACCAGGCACAGTGGTGCATGCCGGATAAAAAGTTCAAGGCCAACCTCAGCAACTTAACAAGACCCTGTCTCAAAATTTAATCTTTTTAAAAAAAGTCTAGGGATGCAGCTCAGTAGTAGAGTACCCGTGGGTTCAATCACCAGTAACATGAAAAATAAACAAATGCCTGAGAATAAAGCACAGAGTTAAGCAGATGAGTGAGTATATGAAAGAAATTTTAAAAGTTCAAATTGAATGAGGATACACTTTTAAGACTTCTAGAAAGGGACTGGGGATGTGGCTCAAGCGGTAGCGCGCTCGCCTGGCATGCATGCGGCCCGGTTCGATCCTCAGCACCACATACAAAGAAAGATGTTGTGTCCGCTGAAAACTAAAAAAAAAAAAAAAAAAAAAAGACTTCTAGGAAGAACAAATAGATTTAGAACTGGAGAAACCCATAATTCTTTACATTAAAGAAATATATCTAACTTTGAGGGAAAAAAAGACCCACATTTAAAAAAAAAAAAATCTACACCTGGACACTGTGGAAAAACTACAGAAAAATCAAACAATAAGAAAATCTTAAAGGAAACAGAGAAAAGACAGATTTTAGATTATTAATAATAATAAAGATTTTGTTGGCAATAACAGTCCAGAAAGCAAAAGAATCTACATAAAATTAAGAGGAAATGACTTTCCACCTAGAATTTTACACCCAGCAAAAACATAATTCAGAATTGAGGATAAAATAGACATTTTTCAGACAATAACTAAAAACATTTATTACTCTGAGACATTGTGCTCTGTTATAAACATACACACACACACACACACACACACACACACACACACAGAGGATGCATTTTTGTAAGGAGGAAATTAAATCTAGAAGATGGACCTTCTAAGGCACAGATCGAACAAGGTACACTGTGTCACTTCTGCCATATACATTGGTCATAAAACAGGTCATAGTGCCAGTTCATGTTCAAGGACAGGGGAAGTAAAATCTAGATTCCATTCCTTAATGAAGGCCATGCTGCAAAAAAAAAAGCTGTGGATAGAAGCTACTGTTGGGACCTTCTTTGGAAACACAATCTCCTCCAGTCAGGGTGTATGTCTGTGTGTGCAGTTTGAAATTGTGTGGTCAGGATCAGCCCACACAATTAGGAGACAGTGACATTTGTTCAAAGACCTGAAGAGATATTTAGGATCATGGCATTCCAGGCTGAAATAATTGTAAGTATGAAGACTATGATGGGGAGGAAAAGCCTGGCTGACAGTAAGGAGTAGTTCTGAAATAGAGGGAATGAGAGGGAGGGGCCAGGTCACCTGGGGTTTAGAGCTACCTGGAAGAAAGGTGGGTAAAAGGATAACTGATTGAGTTTCCTACTTATGGAAAACAGCTGTTTATAGACAAGGCCCCTCCCTAGTGGTGGCAACCAAAATAAGTCAAAAACTTTTAAAACCCCCAAACCTCCCCACTCTTGCAAAAAAATCCCTTTGTGATAAATCTGTAAATAGTCCTGTAAGTAATTCTATCAGATATAGCATTCATAGAGAGGAGGCATACACTTTTACAAAGGTTTGCCTCTACTACTTAAGCCCCGCTCTAAAGGAATATATATACCCATATGTATATGCATATATATGAACAATTCCATATATATAACAATAGTCTCTCTCTCTATGTGTGTGTATATACAGAGTGGATATGAAATGCCAATTGTATTTGTTTATATACATAGAATCATACATACATAATACATACATTCATAGCATATATATATATATGAATCTAATTACCATTTCAGATACTCCGTAATCACCCATCTTACCAATTTTTGAAAACTTCAGCTTTCTTTTTCAGTTTTATATATGAAACAGTTGTTGTTTTTAAATTTTAAAATAGAATATTTTCCAGAAAGGCAGTGTTCTAATGTTATAATGCATCAACTTTAGAGCATTTGTAGTATTTAAGTACATGTTCAGAACTAACTGTATAGCATTTGGTTGCTTCCTTTCAGGGAAACTTTTAAAAGCAGAGTATATCCTGAGCAGTTTAATAAGCAACAATGGAGCAACAGGTACGTACTGTCACGTTTCACCAGGACTCCTACCATCAGACCCTATCAGAGTTCTAGTTTAATAAAAACTTAGTGACCTTAATGTTTGACCCCACAGGAGCTTAACCACTGAGGCACATTCCCAGCCTTTTTTTATTTTTTATTTTGAGACAGGATCTTACTGTTGTTTACGGCCTCAAGAAATTACTGAGACTGTCTTTAAACTTGGGATCCTTCGTCTCAGCCTTCAGAGTTGCTGGGATTACAGGCATGTACCACTGCACTCAGCCTATTTTTTACTACAGACAGCTATGAGATCCCATCCATCCTCATCTCCTTTTGCCTCACACCAGAGAGGTGGAATTTTTTTAAAGGTCTACTCATCCACACACCACAGCCTGACTTTTCCAAACCTTAGCTGTGTCACCAGTTCCTGAGGAGCCTTGTGGTTTGGATGTAACATGTATGAATATTAACATTTTATATTCAAAATATATAATAATTATTCTAGAGACAACACTGTCTCTCAAATCTGTGTCATAGTGCCCATGAAGGCTTCTGGGGAAATATGTTTATTTAGCCAGGCACCAGAGCACATGCCTATAATCCCAGCAATTTGGGAGGCTGAGGCAGGAGAATCACAAATTCAAGACCAGCCTCAGCAATTTAGAGAAGCCCTAAAATGAAAAATAAAGAGGGCTGGGGATGAAGCAAAGTGCCCAGGGGTTCAATTCGTAGTACCAAAAAAAAGAAAAGAAAATAGGTTTATTTGAGCAGGCCATTTTCTTAGTAACCCAGGAAATTTTTTTTCTTCTTGTATTTTAGGTACCTGGATATACAGAAATGAAAGTGATAAGATCCTGGTACAGTCAGTCTGTATACAGATCAGAGGACAAATTCTGCAAAAACTAGGTATGGCATTCCTCTCAAGGCTGATTTACAAAGCCTGGCTACAAGATTTTGCTTTGGAATTTTCTTATTATATATGGCTAAAATGTTGATCCCCGTGTCCCTGAGTTTACTCATTGAAAAGAGTATGACATTTCAAATCTCAGGAGCTAAGCTGGTCATGGTGGCACGTGCCTGCAGTCCCAGCTCCTTGAGTGGCCAAGCAGGAGGATCATCTGAGCCCAAGAATTCTAGACCAGCCCGGACAGCATAGCAAGACCCTCAGCCAAATAATAACAATAATAATAATAATAGAACCTGGGAGTGTTAAGAATATTAGTAAAATAAAATATTGTTATTGATTTTGTTAGAGAAATTTACTGTTGTATATTATAGCTGCTAATGACCAACTTCTCAGTATTATTCCTAGCCTCTGACTCAGTTCAGCGGACTTGGTATGTATAGTTACACATCATCTCAAACCCTCTATTACACCTTATTTATTTAGTCCTTTAGTCCATGAATTTTTTCAAGCAAAGTTTATGGACCCTAATTATATTTTAACATGCAATTTTAAAGTTAAAATTTTGAAAAAAAATTAAGAGAAGATAATAAATAGTATTATTGTAAGTCATGGAAAAACTATATGTAACATGTTATATTCAAAATATGTAATAATTTTATTGTTTCTGAAGTAAGAAAATGGGAGAATTTTCTAAATTAAATCAAATGAAAAAACAAATTGTTGTGTCAACCTAATCTAGCCCTGAGTTTTCCCAACAGAACCTGAGGAATCTTCTTTCTGTATTAGTTTTCAAAGGTATCTTCTAACACCAGAGCACAGGTATGAGCTGTTTCTCACTGTTCCTCCTTTTTCTTTTTCAGGCATGTGGTATGAAGCAGCAGAGCTAATATGGGCCTCAATCGTAGGATATGTGACTCTTCCTCAGCCAGATAAGAAGGTCCTTTGTCTCATGCTTCTTCTTCTTCTTTCTCATATTTGTCTTTGGATGATTATGTCCTTATGGTGCAATTCATTTTCCATTTAGCGATTCCATCTGTGTTGTTTGTATTTATTCTATGTGAGCACAAGACCAGAAAATTTACTAACTTGCATCTGTGTCTTGCTCTGTCTTTGCTCACAGTGAGCTCTTGGCATATATTTAGTGTCTCTGTAATAATTTATAACTATCTATTTATTTCTCTCTCCTGGTTCATTCATCTGTTATTGTGCATTTAGCCTTTACTTGATTCCATAGCAAAGTTCCCATACCCAAGCTGCTTATATGTAAAATCGTTCTTTGAGTTAAGTGAGCACAGACTTCAATGAATTGTTAATGTAGCATTTTTAAGAAGTTAAGATACATTCTTTGCTCTCCTATTTGACCTTTTCATTTTCTATAATTTAGGGGGAATATTCTCCTCCTTATCTGAAGCCTCCGGTTATTTATTCCATTTCCCTGAGCTGGGTCAGCAGTGTTGCTGCCTATGCTTTTACAACATGGCCAGGATCTGATGTGAGATCCCTTTCTTGGGCCAATTATTCAGGCCAGCAGTATAAGCAAGTATGAATCATGTGAAACCCAGCTAAAAATAATTGTGTTTACAAACAGTCCCTGTGTCTCAAGAGGTGATGGTCTTTCAAGCCCAGTGACATTCAGTTCAAAAGTGTCTTCAAGGGCATAGTAATAATAATTATTATTATTAAAATAATAGACAAGGGTTCATGTAGAGGGATCATCGTGGTCTGTAAGCCATGAGATGAGAGCCGCCCTGAATTCTAAGTCTGATTTGTTTGTGATTTCTTTACAGGGCATTTCCACATCGCTTGGAATCCTGGCAGACATCTTTGTTTCCATGAGCAGAAAAGATTATGAAAAGTTTAAAAATAATCCACAGATTAACTTGGTAATTATCATATGCCAAAAACATGGCTCAGACTGGCACCATCTAGGCACTGCCAATGTTATTCCTGGTGTTAAGAGTTAAGCACTTTCTGAGGAGACTGGGGGTCAAGGAGCAGAGAATCTCCTCTTAGATTAACAGGAGAAGTCCTGGAGACAGATCCAGTGGTGTCTTGTTCAGCTTTATTATCTCAGCACCTAGCTTAGAATCAGGAAACACAGGTACTAAACATTTTTTTAGTGAATGAATAGAATGAATATCCTCAAAGTGATTTTGAGTCCAATTCATTTCATTTCAAATTATCACAAAATTCAGTTTCTAAATTTGGGTCATCTTGATGATAAAGAGGTAAAAATTTAAAACCCATCACTATCCAGGCTGTTATCATTAATAATGATGATGAATAATATTTAAATATCACCTTGCAACTCAAAAAATGTATATAGCCACATAAACTCTATGAGGTAGACAGGGCACAATGTATCATTCCCATTTTAGAGAGAAATAGACTGAGGTTCAGAAAAACTAAGTAACATCTGCTGTTTGCACAACCAGTAAGAGAATGAGAGCAGAGCCTGGGTCTCTGTTACCTGGAGCATTGGTGTTGACATTGAACTTCTCTCCAGGCAGCATTGAAATGAAGATTTTTTACAATTGCCATTTCTACTAAATACCCCCAAATGACTATTTAAAACTGCAAACTTCCTTCCCAATCCAGACCTTTGTAACCCCTTCTCTACTTGGTTTTCCTCCAGAACTCTTATTATCTCAGATACTAGGCATTTTATGTGCTTTTTGTGTTGACAAATCTCTCCTCCCAGTAGAAAGTAAACTCACAGCAGGCTCCCTGTTCTATGCCCCCCTAAATCTAGAACAGTACCTGGCCTGTGCAGTTATTCAATACATGTTTCTAGAATGAGTGAATGAATCCTCATTGCTGTGAAGGACTCTTTGCCAAGAACAATGCAAAATGCCTCAAACAACCTGACTACAAGATATAAAGATTTCATGCAAATGAAGAACTGCTACCATTTTAAGGACATTTGATTCACTTGCACAGGCAGGAACTATATTTTCACATCCTAGGCCCTCTCTGGAGTGGCGAAGTGGAATATGGAGAGTGTGTAGACCTGGGGGAAAGGACAATCAGCACCCTGGGGTCTTTAAATCCACTTACTCTTTCTTGGCACTATTCTAAAAGGTTTGTGATGAGAAGCAAGGGGCCCTCAGGATCTTAAAAGAAAAGCAAAGGGATTCCACCACTTGTTTTTGCTAATGGATAAATCATCACCCTCCACTTTGCCTCCGGTGTTCTTGCAGGGCTTGCTCAAGGAGTTTGACCACCATTTGTTGTCGGCTGCGGAAGCCTGCAAACTGGCAGCTGCCTTCAGTGCCTACACACCCCTGTTCGTGCTCACAGCTGTGGTAAATAGAGTGCAGCCCCTCCCCCCCCCCCCCCGTTCCTTTCCTTGGGATGCCCCCCTCTGCAACCAGTGGGAGGGAAAGGTGTAGGCTTAAAGTAGGCAGTGTGCCTCATGATTGGCAGCTGTGATGGGACTCGCCATGGGAAAAAGGGCTCAGGTAGAGTGGCCACATCCTGATGGGAGCTAAATTATCCAGCCCAAGCACAGAATGTTTTCTGTTCTTGAATAGTGGTTTCCAAGCCTGACAGCACATTAGACTCACCCAAGGAGGCTCTTCAAAACACATACTCTTGGGCTCTACCTTAGGTCCATTAAATACAAACCTATGGGATTGATATACAGCGATCTTTCACTTAGAAGTACAATTGGTCCTCCATGTCTCTGGGTCCCAAATCTGCAGATTCAACCAACCTTGGATCAAAACTATGGGAGCAAAAAGTTGAATCCATACTAAACACATGCAAACTTTTGTGTCCTTGCCATTATTCCGTAAATAATGCAGAAGAGCAACTATTTACATAGCATTTACTTTGTATTAAGTATTGTAAGTGACATAGAAATGATTTAAAGTATGTGGGAGGATGGACATAGACTATGCAAATTCTATGTCATTTCATATAAGAGACTTGAGCAGGCACAGATTTTGGTCTCCATATGGGGTCCTAAAACCAATCCACCAATACGGAGGGATGACTCTTATTGCAAAGATGATTCTAATGCACAAATGGATTTGAAAACCTCTATTGTTTGGGCTATTGTTAAGTTAGTGATTTGTTAAAACAACCTTACTGCATAGAGAAACTTATTATGTCCATATTCCATGTATAAATTGTTTGCTAAAACAGCAATGGCCATACTTCTGCCATCTTTAATCAAAAAGTATCACGGCTACAGTAGGAGGCCTTTAAAGCTAATTTCTTATCCCTTCATACCAGCTAATCCCTTATCTCCCAGTCCCTTCTTCTGATTCACCAAAAAGACATCGATCCTTAACTCAAAGTGTGCATTTCCCTCAGAAGATGTGTGGCATCTCTTTATTGTCCCATAATATTTCAAATGATTATCTTCTAGGAGGGAAATGTTTATCCTGATTTGCTTTCAGTTTGCAACCCAGTATCTGACTCTGTGTTTGTATTTTCCACAGAATATCCGTGGCACATGCTTATTATCATATACTAGTTCTAATGATTGTCCTCCAGGAATGAAAAACTTGTATCTGTGTGAGGCCAAAGAGGCCTTTGAGATCGGCCTTCTCACCAAGAGGGATGATCAGGTAGTTACTGGAAAACAGGAACTTCATAGCTTCATCAAAGCCGCCTTCGGTCTCACCACAGTGCACCGGAGACTCCACGGAGAGACGCACGCAGTCTGTGCCGCGAGTCAGCTCTGTAACGAAGCCATGAAGAAGCTGTACACTTTCAGTACTTCCTCCAGAAGTCAGGACAGAGAATCCCTGTCTCGAGAGATCATGTCTGTTATCAGCCAGGTGAAGGATCATTTACAGGTCCAAAGCTTCTCAAATTTAGATGACAGATCTTATGTCCCAGAGAGTTTCAAGTTCGGATTGAATAAACCTATCTTGCATGGACAAGTGGATTTCCATAAAATCCTTGAAACCTATTCACAGCACCATACCTCCGTGTGTGAGGTTTTTGAAAACATTTGTGGAAACAACAAAAATAAACAAAAAGACATAAAAACAGGAGTCTGTATCACTGCTTTAAAAACAGAAACAAAAACCACAGATACCATGACTGCTACTCAAGACAAACCACGCTCACAAAAAGGCAAGGGTCCAGAGATACTCAGAAGGGTAGGAAGGAGAAACTGGACCCATTCTGAGGCATTCCGAGTCTCCCTGGATCAAGATGTGGAGACTGAGACGGAGCCGCCTGACCACAGCAATGTGGGGGGACATGTCTGCAACAAGTCTCTGAGCAACAGCCAGAGCTCCAGTACTTGGAGCAAGTTATCAGGGCTTAGTTCTTCTTCAAGCTGGGAGGAAGTGAATTATCCTATCGATGACAGATCAGCTAGAAAAGAATCTAGCAAAGAAGAACATCTTGTGGACACCCAGTGTTCCACTGCCTCATCTGAGGAGCTGGAGAACGGCAGGGATCACAGAGCTGTACGGTCATTGTCTTCAGAGTTTCACAATCTTTCTCTCCAAATATCCCCAGATGACAGTCCAAAGCCTTCTCAGGGTCAACCACACAAACACATGCCCTTAACAACCTTCTGTCCTCACAACACGACCAACACGTGCTTGGTCTCTGAAGCAGGGCTGTCAGAAGAAGCTCCAGAAGGTGTCCAGGAAGTCCAACATGCAGGACCTGGCCATACTTCTGCTCACTTCCAACCCTCATGTAGTTCTGCTTCTTGGTCTTCTGATTCTGGTAGGTTCAAGCACATGGCCTCCTGTCCTTCAATCCGAGAAGAAGACTTTGAAATAATTGATGATTTTCCAGAAACCAACTCTGACGTTGAAGACAGACACGGGGAAGAAAAGGGAAAAGAACTCAATGAAAAATATGTGGGCCCTGTATTTAAAGAGAGCTTCTTCTGGGTGGACCCAGAAGGAGAAACAGAGGAAAGCACAAAAGATGTGCCTTTTGACTCTCGTGTAGTCGTGGGCAGTTCTCAGGGCCACAGTTCCATGTTGGCAGGTAGCTCTTTCACTTATCAGCCTGTTCAACATCCTGACTCAGGAAAGGCGGGTGGTGGCTCAGTCAGGAAGCAGGGCATTGATCCTGATGCCCCTACAGAAGATGAGGAGGGCCACCTCTTTGACAGCACAGATGTCTGCTCCTCAGGTGGACATGACTCTCCTAGACCATGCACCGTGGGACAGCCACCTGGTCAGAGGACTGAGACCCCCAGTTCCTCTGTTAACAGTAACATTCCCTTTCCTGTGCTCAGCGAGGATGGTGCCACCACAGAAGAAGGAAATGAACCCGGACACATGTTAAACTGCAGCCAGAGCTCCAGCTCATCCCTTTCATGGTGGATGAAGTCACCTACATTTTCCAGTGGTTCTTCTGAGGGGGAGAGCTTATGGTGTTCTCTGAATTCCAGTGGAAGTTCTTCTTCTGTCTCATCGCTAGGAAAAATGAGGAAAGAAGTCCTTGAGGCTCGTACCCTGCAGCCTGATGACTTGGACAAACTCTTGGCAGGAGTGAGGCATGATTGGCTGTTTCAGAGACTGGAAAATACAGGCGTTTTTAAGCCCAGTCAACTCCAACGAGCTCACAGTAAGTACAGCCTTTTCAGTCTATACAGATGTTGGAATCATCTACTTCTGGGGCCCTCTGAAAATCTCGTTGTATAGACCACTTAAAGCTCATGACAGGGCTGGGTTGTGGCTCAGTGGTAGAGCACTTGCCTAACACATGTGAGGCGCTGGGTTCCATCCTCAGCACCACATAAAAATAAACAAAGGTATTGTGTTCATCTACAATGAAAAAATATTTTTAAAAAAGCTCATGACAAATGTTCTATTCTTTGTTGTACTTTGTGAGTTCCACAGAGAAATGTAAACTGCAGGGGCCTCCCCCACCCTTTGTGTGACAGACCTTAATGGTGGGTGACCAAGAATAGAGATTTGCTCAAGCTTACTTCACATACTGCAGGTTTTCTCTAAGGACATGTGAGGCAGAAAGGGAGACAGGAATTTCAGAGGCCTTCACACAGCTATCATTCAGGATTTAAAACTGCTCTGGATAGCCAATCATTCATTCAGCATCTGTCTCCTCTTTTACTTCTCTTTACCAACCAGATGATTTCTATTTTTCCTTATTCAAATTCAAGAAGAAGGAGACTGAGGCAGGAGGATCTTGAGTTCAAAGCCAGCCTCAGCAACTTAGCGAGGCCCTAAGCAACTTAGTAAGAGCCTGTCTCAAAATTAAAAGGGCTGGAGAGAGATGGTTCAGTGCTTAACCACCCCTGGGTTCAATCCCTGATACTTAAAAAAAAAATCAAGGATAAGAGTCTTACTTAAATATCATCTTTCTTGTGGACAGAGATTTTCACATTTGTCCATCTAAGCATTTTCTTGCCAGCCAAAGAATTGATTATGTGCCCCTTTCTCTTAGTCTCTTTGGGCTTCTATAATAAAAACTGTAAACAAAGGAGATTATAAACAACAAGATTTTATTTCTCATAGTTCTGGATCCTTGGGAATTCCCAGTGTCCTCACAGGGTGGAAAGGTCAAGGAACCTCATTTATAATGTCACAACCCCATGGCTTAATCACATCCCAAAAGCTCTACCTCCTAATACCATCATCTTGTGAGTTAGGATTTCAACATTAGAATTCTAAGAGGACACAGATGTTCAAACTATAGGACCCCTATGGTTGCAATTAGCAGAAACTTCTTATTAAAGTCATTTCCTACAGCAGGGACCCTGGGCTGGAGCCACCAGCAGTCAATATGTCTATTACAGCCTAAAAGTGAGACTGGGTGAAAGATAGCATGAAGGCTCTTCTTTCAGCCCAGAGAAACATAGTATATAATGCCTTTCCAATATACAGAAGAGTCATTTGAATGAGGAAAAAAAAAAACTATTGTAAAGTGCATCTCAGAAGAAATAACTATGTTGATTACTAAATACTAGATATGAAGTAGTAGTTCTTAATCAGGGCACTGCAGTAGAATCTCCTGGAAGCTTTTTAAAACTTACTATGCCTCATCCCAGACTATCCAGACAGCCCCATCCAGTGGGTCTGGGGAATGGATCCAACCATCAGGATGACCTGGGAACTCCCTAATGATTTCATATAAAGCCAATTTGAGAGCTTCTGCTTGAAAGCATTCTAATATTTTGCCCACCTTGAAGTCAGACTAAAATACACATCAGGTTGTTGCTAAAAAAGCAAAATTTTGCTAGTGATAGGGTTTTCCCTACTACTGTGAGATGCTGCAATTTCAGAATCACATTTCTTCAAATTAGGTAATTGCCTTATTGTTATTTTTTTCCTCATTTCAGTTTGTCTTTACTTTTTACAATAAACTTAATGCATGTATTCAATACAACCTATTTCAGATGTACAGAACTGTCAGTTATAAAGCAAAACTGTACATAGCATACACCCAGGCCCTCCTACCCAAGGACTAGAACATTATTCATTTAACTTTAACCTGCCTATGTTTCTGTCTATCCCCATTTATTGATCCTCCTGTGGAAATCACTGAGATAAATTTTGGTTTATCACTGTTATCTTTTTTAACAGTACAGTTTTATATACATACCCAGACAATATGCTCTTTGGTTTTGCTTATTTTTGAGATCAGCAAAGTCCTGTCATAAAGCTTCACATACCATATAATGTCATGGAAATTTGCATTTTTATTAACATTTGAGATTCATTCTTATTGCATGGTATAACTGTAGGTCATTTACTTTCATTACAGAATATCACTTAGGGTAAATATACCTAATTTATGTATCCATTTTCCATAGACAGATGTTTCACTTTTTCTAGTTACAAGATATTGCAAATGTCACTATGAATATTCTTGCATATTCCTGCATACACCAAAACACAAAACTTTGTTGAACATGAGTAGGAGTCCAGAGCTAGATCACAAGGTATGCAAAAATTTATGTCAGCGAAGTGTAACTGTTTTCTACAGGAGTTGTGACTTGCACAACATGTGAGTTCCACAGATCTTCTCTAACCCCTGGTATTATCAGGTCCAATTTTTGCAAATCTTATGGCTATACAATGGAATTAAGACTATGGTCTTAATTCATACTTACCTAGTCAGTAATGCCAGGAACATCTTCCTATTTGTTTATAAGCCCCATGTGAAATGCCTTTTTAAGTTTCTTCTATTTTTTCAAAAATAGAAACTATATAACTAATCTTTTGTCAGTTGTTTGTATTGTAAATACATCTTCTCTAGTTCTAGTCTGTCTTTTCATTTAAATTACTTGCATAATATAAGTCCTCAGTTTGGTTGAGCTGATTTAATCATCTTTTAGGACTTGCACTTTGTGTATCAAGAGATTTATTCCTGTCTTGTGGGGTTTTTCATGCAAACATTTACAACTTCTGTTGTCTGTACTTTTTATTATTATTATTATTGTTGTGTGTCAATTTAAGGACAAAAATCACCATAGAGGAGAGAAGGCCCAATGTTGCAGAAACATAAGTCATAAGCTCCCTCCTTTCTTCTTCCCTCAAGTGACCACCCTCCACGAGTATGGACAAGCATCTCACCCTTTTGTTTCCACCCCACTTTCTCATTGAGTGACCAAACCCTGGACACCATCTCCACTAGCCCAGAGTCATCCCCTTCCATACCTGTGGGTTTATCTTAAATATCTTCTCTCCCAAGTTTTCCATTCATTCCTTCATTGTCACAACCTAGACACCCAGGAGCTCTTTGTTCTCTGAATTTTAACTTGGATACCAAGATGTTGCATTTCTTTCTTAGAGTTCATGTTGGTCTCTTACCTAGAAGAGATACTTTCTTTCCTAGCACTGTTCTTCCTGATTTTGTTTTGTTTTTTTAGATAGGGTCTTACTAAATTGTACTAACTGGCCTAAAACTCACCATCCTCCTGTAGCTGTCCAAGTAGCTGGGAATAAGGCACACACCACTGAACCCAGCATTCTTCTTCCTTTCTTTAAGAAAACAACCCTGGCGTTTTGCTCTAATCTTTTTTTTTTTTTTTTTTTTTAAGTTGAGTTTGCATCTTTGTAGGGTGGCTACAATTTCTTAAGTAATTCCTGACTTAAAACAAGAGAAAATAAGAATGCCCTTTTATATGTAATCTAGAATCTCTGGAGTTGCTAGGAGCCTTTTAGGTAAAATTATTTAGTTATTTCTGTTTGTTCTGACAAAGGAAGTCAGCTCTTCTATGTAGGATTCCCAGATTGGAAGAAGAAGTTGCAAGCATACCTCTTATTCCAACATGCTCTCTGGGGTCTAGCTGCTTTAAAAACCCCTCTATTTTCCATCTCTTTCATATAGAAACTCTGATCTTATCTTAATCATTTGCCTTCCCAAGCAAGAGATTTTGCGAATCAAAGACTATTCATTCTGGAATAGCCTGGTCCCAGTATATGAGAATTGGACCCAAAGTCCCATGAAAGAAAGTACCACCAAAGAAAGAGGCAGACAGACCCAGGATTTCACAGAATTCAAATTACTGGAAGCTTATTTACAAAAGCATGGTTCTGGGCAACAGTAAACCAGTAGATCCTCACAATTTAGGGCAGAAAGAGTTGTGCTTATTTTTTTTTTAATATTTATTTTTTTAGTTTTCCGCGAACACAATATCTTTGTTTGTATGTGGTGCTGAGGATTGAACCCAGGCTGCACACATGCCAGGCGAGCGCGCTACCGCTTGAGCCACATCCGCAGCCCAAGAGTTGTGCTTATGAACTGGTCAGGACAAGGAGACTTCATCCCACCTGGTTTCTCTCAAGCTTATATCAAAAATTCTTGGCATTGAGAACACCAAGGTCCTGTCATAAAGCTCCACATACCACTGTGAGAATAGTTTCACTTATTTCTAGTATGCTGGGAAGCCTCCCAGGGCTGCTCAGGGGCAATCTTGACAATTACCAAGGTGCCTACAGTCTGCTCAAGCTGAATGCCTACACCATTCTTCACTGCAAAATGTGAAGTGTTACATTTTTATAGTACTTCACTAACTTTTTAATAGTAGCCATAATTTGAAAAGAGGCAAAAATTTGGGAGGAAAAAAAAACGTTTTAAAAAATCGCAGATTTCAGATGGGTTGCTTTAGGACTCATGTTTCTTCAATTTTATTCATGATTTGTAACATTCTTTTGAAACTTTGCCCTACTCTCATCTTATCTCTTTTCAGATGCTCTCTTGTTAAAATATTCCAAGAAGTCTGAACTGTGGACAGCCCAGGAAACTGCTGTGTATTTGGGAGATTACCTAAATGTGAAGAAGAAAGGCAAGCAAAGAAATGCCTTTTGGGTTCATTATCTCCATCAGGAAGAAACCCTGGGAAGGTATAACTGAAAAAATACCTATGTCACCAATGTAAAATGGGCTCATCTTCCCATTCTGCTAAGTACTCATTCATGAGATTTTTGAAAGGGCTGGGAAAATGGCCAAAATGTATGTTTTCAGATTTCTACCCTTTTCTCTTTTTATCACTAGTTAGTTAATGACAGCTACCATTATTGAAGACCATGTTATATCAGCCATTTTGCTGGATGTCCTATATTCATCATCTCAAACTCACTGGGAAACATTTTTAGGCCCACTGTGCAGATAAGAAAAATGGAGTTCCTGGTCATATGGTGGGCCAGAGAGCCTTACTCACTAAAAATGCTGGCAAAGAGGCTAAACTATGGAAACCACACTTTTAAATAAGTAGGTGAGTCTACAGAAAGAAAAAAAAATGCAGGAAGATTCTCTATCCTCTGGCCAGGAATGAAGCATGTCCAGGGATGTAAGTATTCACTGGACCATTTAGGTACCCTCCATAGGAGTTTGGGGCAGGGTGGGATGGGGGACAGTTAGAGACAAAAGGTATACACAAAGAATAGTGAGTTTAGAGACCACTCATGGAAAGCAGGGATTCAGTGGTGGCACTTTCTCAATGGAATGATTATCTCTTTCTTATTTTTTTCCATTTTTGGTACTGGGGATTGAACCAGGGGTACTCTACCACAGGGCTACACCCTGCGTCCTTTTTATTTTTTGTTTTGACATAGGGTCTCACTAAATTATTGAGGTGGCCTCAAACTTGTAATCCTCCTGCCTCAGCCTCCTAAGCTACTGGGATTACAGGTGTGTGCTACCACTAGCAACTTTCAGAAATATTATCTTTTAAAAATTCCACTCCTGCTGGATGCAGGGGTACATGCCTGTAATTCCAGCAACTCCAGAGGCTGAGGCATACATGCTGATGAGGATCACAAGTTTGAGGCAAGCCTCAGCAACTTAGCAAAACCCTAAGCAACTTAGTGAGATCCTTATCAAAATAAAAAAAATGCTCAGTGGTTAAGTGCCCTTGGGTTCAATCCCTAGTACCAGAAAACAAAAAATAAACAACAAAAGCATGCACTCCACTTCACTGAGGAAAGTGTCTAAAAAATTTTTCTACTTAGCCTTAGTTCTTTTTTTGTTCATAATATTTTTATACCTTTATTTTCTTTATTTATATGTGCTGTATGTAGCTTATTTATATGTGTTGTATGTAGCTTAGTGCCAAGCACTCTACCACTAAGTTACATACAGCCTCATTGCTGGCCTTAGTTCTTGATGAAAACTTCAAACAGAACCTCATTTGAAAAATTAGTTCATTGATTTTAAGGCCTAACTTTATACTATTTATATTCTTAAATGACCTATAAGCCAAAACTTTAAAAAAGTTTATCTTATTCTTTATTTATCTAAATCCAAATAATGTAAGAAATAAAATGGGAAAAGCCGAGTGTGGTGGTACACACCTGTAATCCTAGTGGCTCAGGAGGCTGAGGCAGGAGGATTGCAAGTTCAAAGCCAGACTCAGCAAATTAGCAAAGCTATAAGCAACTCAGTGAGACTCTGTCTTTAAATAAACTACATAATAGGCCTGGGATGTGGCTGAGTGGTAGAGCACCCCTGGGTTAATCCCTGTCCAAACCAAAAAAAAAAAGGGGAGGGGGGGAAGAGAAGAGACACAGAAATAAAGAGAGAAAGAAATAAGTTGGATGCCTCTTTAAACAGTAAAAGTTGAAAATTCTTGAAAAGTTGACTATTATAACAGTAAACATGCAAATGCACTTAACCAGGTGCCAGGCCATATTTGAAGTGGTTCACGGACTGATTCAGTTAATCCTCCAAAAACCTAATGAGGTAAATGCTATTATTATCCCCATTTTATACATGAAGGACCTGAGGCACAAAGATATTAAAAAACTTACCCAAAGTCACATATATAAATGGTCAATTAAGACATTTTGAGCTGAATTGTACCCTGCAAGCACCCCAAAAATCATATGTTGAAGTTCCCAGTACTCAGACTGTAAATCAAGTCATTTCAGAGGCAGTTAAGATGAGGCCACAATGGGTGAGCCCCTAGCCCAGTGTAATTGTTTTTTTTTTACAAAAGGAAGACATCTGGAGATAGGTGCACACACAGAGAATACCACGTGAATATTATAGTATGCAGCCACAGGCAAGGAACTTCCAGAAACCATGAGGGCGGCCTGGAACAGATCTTTCCTTACTGCCTTCAGAGGGAGCATGATCCTACTGGCACTTTGACTTTGGACTCCTAGGCTCCAGAAAGAACTGTGAGAAAATCAAGTTCTGCTGTTTAAGCCACTTAGTTTGTGTACCTTGTTACATCATTCTTGGGAAACTAATGTACCCGTATATATCCTAGGAGGATCTAAGATGAGAAATAAATTGAGACTAAGAGACGTGGAGAATGGAATGAGAAGGTTTAATATGCATCTGATCAGAAGGAGATAACAGAGCCAATAGAACAGAAGCAATGTTTGATTAGAAAATTCCTGGTAATTTTCCAGAATTCAAAAACACTAATCTTCAAATACAAGAATCACAATTAATCTCAAGGAGTATAGAAACAGAAACAAGAAGGAAGGAAGAAAGAAATGAAGGCAGGCAATCATAAATCTACTTCTGCATGATAGTCCAACTTCAGAATACCAAGGACAGAGCTGGAATGTAGAACATTCCAGTGGTAAAACACCTTTCTAGTATCCACAAGGCCCTGGGTTCAATTCCCAGCACTGAAAAAAAAATTAAATAAATTTCAGAATACCAAGGACAAAAAAAAAAAAAAGATTCTTAAAATGAAGTATATGGGTGGGGCAGGAACAGAGTACATACAAAGAAATGTCAATTAGACACACATCTGATTTTGCAGCAGCAACAATAGAAGTCAGGAACTGTGGAAGTCATGCACTTGAAACTATCTTTCATGGAAGGCAAAATAAAAACATTTGCAAATTAAAAGAAAAGTGACTGTGAGAGTCTACCACTAATTCTCACCAGAGAGAAATGATTCCAATAAAATGGTTCGGAGTCCAAATGGAAGGAAGGAATGATTCTCTGCTCCCAGATTGGTGATCCCACACCTAGAGTTGGAGGTCCCCTGGCAGAATATTCAGGAAATACTTCAGTACTGGCACCCATCGGTTTTACCCCTTTGTGCACATCTCTGGCCTCAGTCACAAAGCAAAATTCTGAATTGCTCCAGATCTTCTGCCCATCTCGGATTCTATGTAGAGCAGAACTGCCTGAAGTACTGACTACGGCTGCTATGACCACTGCTCCTCTGTGGGCTGCTTTCTCATGTCATGAAGGCTGCTCCTCTGCAGCCTCCTGTCAGAGATGTTTCCTGATCCTCAGGAGTCTGAATGGCCCACACTGTTGCCTCCTTAGATTCCATTATATATTGGATTCAGAAATTTCTGGAGAGTTGACTCTCATTGAGGTCTATGATTCTGACAATTTCCTTTGTTTTTTTAGAGGTCATTCCAGACACATGTGAAATTGCTCACAAATTCACATCAGCTGTTAGCGTGTGTAAGCTACAGTAAAATGTCGTGCTCACTGTTTTACTTAATCGTTTACTGACTTGTATCTTTTTTCTTCAACTGTGATGTGAGCCCTAGAAGATCTACAAACCATGTCTCGCACTTTCAAAGCACTTAGGACTAGCGTATTGTGTTCTTATAATAGGTGTTGATAACCAGTAAGTGTTCATTGGGATGAAATACGCATACAAGAAAGGGATAGAGAGAGGCTTTGAATTGAATAATTGGTGTGTATAAGGCCACACTGCAGGTACTGAAAGATCTGGCTCCAGAATCTAGGCACTTCCCCACCTACCATGTTGAACACCTTGGCTTACAAAAGAATCAGAAGACCCCCATTAAATGGACACTTTCCTTTTATAATTGGTATTTTTCTGGGTATTATTCTAGCATTGCTCAGGTGGTTCTGACAAAAGCATTTGAATCACAAAGTAAGTCAAGATAATTAATATTGACCGGATAAGAGAGAAGAAGTAGTATCTCTCAAGCATTTTTGAGATCTCGTTTTAATCCTCTCAATTTTATTCTGTAGTAAAAAAAAAAAAATATCACTTTACGATTTTATGTGGATTTTCTCTATTCATAGATATGTTGGGAAAGAATATAAAGAGCAGAAGGGGCTCTGGCACCACTTCATTGATGTGGAGCGGCAGATGACTGCACAGTACTACGTGACAGAGTTTAACAAGAGACTCTATGAACAAAAGATCCCAACGCAGATATTCTACATCCCCTCCACAATATTACTGGTAAGGTTTTTAAGAGCAAGGGTTGTGTTAAACAGACCTATAAATACATATTATGTTAGCCAGGTGCAGTGGTACATTGCATGGCTGTCATCCCAGATACCTGGGAAGCTGAAACAGGCGATCTCAAGTTCAAGGCCAGCCTTATCAACTTAGCAAGTCTCTGTCCCAAAATAAAACAAAAAGGGGGCTAGGGTTGTGGCTCAGTGGTAGAGCGCTCAACTGGCATGTGTGAGGCACTGGGTTCAATCCTCAGCACCACATAAAAATAAATAAAGTAAATGTACTGTGTCCATTTACAACTAAAGAAAAAAGACAGGGGGCGGGGGGTGGGGGGCGCTGGATGTAGCTCAGTGTCAGAGCACTCACCTAACATGTGTGTAAGTCCTGGGTTCAATCCCCAGTACCACAAAAAACAATAATTTTGATTTTTATTGCTAATCTGTCTACCTCTACCATTGTTCTGGTAAAAATCCAATAAACTCATATTCTAGAATCCTTCATCTGTTTCATCAATTTCATGTTCTTAGACAGATATGTAAGAAATGTGACCCTCCATCCCCATCAGTGCATCATTTATACTTCCAAGTCACATTTGTATATCTGTTGATCCTGGTATCTGATCCCTCATGGTCAAGGTAGCATTTTTAATAGACTTCCTTGTTGTATTGACTCTTACTTTCAGAGAAAGAAGAGACCCTAGAGACCATACCTAATGAGTTATCCCCTCAACACTACTCATAAATCCCATTTTACTTCTGTTTGTCCCCACCTCCTGCAACCAACTGTTACCAAATTATAGCATAAACATCTTTATTTAAAAAATAATTATCACCCTTTTAATATAATTTAAATAATTATGGAAGCTATAGATTTGGCCTAAGTCTGTCTTCCTCTGTTTTCTGCCCATGGCTCTGCCTTCTGGGATGATTCTCTTTTTACTAAATATTCCTTGAAATAGATAAAGGTGCCCAGCATGATGGAGCAAGCTTTAATCCCAGCTATTCAGGAGGTTGAGGCAGGAGGATCAGAAGTTTAAGGCCAATCTGAACAGCTTAGCAAGACCCTGTCTCAAAATAAATTTTAAGAAAGGCTGGGGATGTATCTCAGAGGCAGAGCACTTGCCTAGCATGGACAAGGTCCTGGGCTCAATACCCAGCACGGCAAAAAATAATTAATTAATTAAGGCAAATATCCCTTCTAAGTTTTCTTTCTTTTTTTTTTTTTTTTTTTTTCAGTTGGCGGTGGACCCTTATTTTATTTTGTATGTGGTGCTGAGTATCGAACCTAGTGCTTCATACATACTAGGCAAGTGCTCTACCACTGAGTCATAAGTCTAGCCCCTGAGTTTTCTCTTCTTTTAACTGAGAATATCCTCCTTCCCCAAATATATTAGACCCTTAATACATTCATACTTACAGTGATTTTCTCCCATTACCAGAGATATTTTTAACCTATCTTTTATTGTTCTTAATAATAATAGCCATTGTCCAATTTTCACCATCTTTATGTCACATACTGTAGAGACATTTTGCAAACATTAACCTTTAAAACAACTCTGCAAAGTAGATCACATCACTCAGAGATGATTGAATTGATATTCCAACCTAGAATCCCAGAGCATGCTCTGTTCTTATACCCTGGCAAGCTAGCCCCAAGGGTAGGTCACTTCATGGCCTAATTTTTTTTTTTTTCAAGTAAGGCATTTATTTATTTATTGGTACCAGAGATTGAACTCAGGGGCATTCCACCACGGAGCAATATCCCCAGCCCTGTTTTGTATTTTATTTAGAGACAGGGTCTCACTGAGTTGCTTAGCACCTCACCATTGCTGAGGCTGGTTTTGAACTCACGATCCTCCTGTCTCAGCCTCCAGAGCCACTGAGACGTGTGCCACTGCACCTGGCTCTTCATGGCCTAATTTTTAAGTGAGCACTTTACTATATGAACAATAATAACTTTAGATTCTGTTATATGCTACATACAGTGCTGAGCACTTAACCGCATTTATCATATAATCCTTTTAACAAAACTAAAAGGTAGTTATTGAATGTTAATAGTATACACTTTAGAGGTGTGGAGACTGAGGTCTAGAGAAGAAGAGTAACAAAATCCAAACTGAGAGCTACCCACCTCCAGAGGCCGTGGCCTTAACCATACTGTCTCTGTTTCTATTTTTCAGATTTTAGAAGGCAAGACAATAAAGGGATGTATCAGTGTGGAGCCTTATATCCTGGGAGAATTTGTAAAATTATCAAATAATGCCAAAGTTGTGAAAACAGAATACAAAGCCACAGAATATGGCTTGGCTTATGGCCATTTTTCTTATGAGTTTTCTAATCATAAAGATGTTGTGGTTGATTTACAAGGTATGAGAAACTGGGAATAATGTTTTATTCCAAATATTACTTGCTTGTGAATGTAAGTTTTTGAAAGTTTTCCCTAACCATTTTAAGTAGATTATTCAGTATATAGGACATTATTTGGAATTAATTCATTTTACTATGTGTAGTAAATGATTCTTGAAAGAACACAATGTAAGATACTTCTATAAGTGTATATTGTGTCACATCATCAATGAGGAGGTCTGACTCATATTTGTTAGTTTTAATTCCAGGGCAAAATCCAGAACAGTATTTTTTTTACTTCACTCAAGCAGATTTGCACAATGTAAATTTCTTATTGATTTTTTTCACATGTCAAAATCATTTTTCCATTTTTATTTTCTCCAGCTCTTTACCCTTACTAAAAGGGTAGTGTGGAGTATCATAATTGGGACCATTATGGAAGAGAAAGCTGTGTGTACTTACATCTGACTTCTTTTAAAATCTGTACTAATGTATTTATTTGTCTGGTATTTCACTCATCAGAGGTCTTATTCTACACTTAGTGTAAAGGGCAAATGTGATTTATTAAAATTATTTTAGTAATGCCCACGTGACCACCTCAAGACCTTCCCTATTCTATCTCCACATGATTTCTTACTTTGTCATATTAAATGTTTTAATTATTTGTAGTTTATCAATCTGTCCTCCTTCACGAGATTGCTCGCTCAATGAATACAAAGATTGTTAGATTGTTCTCTGCCATATCCCCAGTTTCTAAAAACGATGTTTCACACAGAGTTTTCACTCAGTGAATATCTGTGGCCTAGACAGATGACTACATGAATCAATGACTAAGGCACTAAAGAAGCTTCCAAGTCATCAAAGTAAAATGCAATATTGTGATTGTCGTCATTATTCTAAGTGTTTTATATTGCTCTCTAATGCCTAGAAATTGGTGATCTCATATGTCAACTTTAACAAAAATAATTATGCAATATTCAATTCTTCTTAAGCCAAGCATTGGGTTATGCAGCCCAGACTCTTTAGCAAAAACTTACTAACATATAAACCATAAGATGACCAAATTTTAAAAGCACCTCTTTAAGCATTTGTGTGTGTATATGTTTTTCCCCTAAAATGTTTGATTGGTATTTGTAGGGAACTTAATACTCAGATGCATCCATTTCTCTTTTAGGTTGGGTGACTGGTAATGGAAAAGGACTCATCTACCTCACAGATCCCCAAATTCATTCTGTTGATCGGAAAAATGTCACTACCAATTTTGGAAAGAGAGGAATTTTTTACTTCTTTAATGACCAGCATGTGAAATGTAATGAAATATGCCACCGTCTTTCTTTGACTAGACCTTCAATGGGGAAACTCAACAAGTCATAGACTGTGGATTGGCAAAGAGACAGACCTCTGTGCTCACCAACATCAACTTCTCCTCTCCATCTGGGCAACAGAACATGGCACAGCCCCTCTCCTTGAGGCTAGTGGTGGCCAATGGTTTGTGAGAGGAACTGATGAGTATCACTTTCAGGCCTAGATTTAATTCTAGTACAATATCCTTCAGGGTTTCCTTTCTCTGCCACAGTTACCAAGAATGTGTCAGGAGGTAGCTACTTATGAGCACAGGTCCCACAGTGATGGCAGCGTGGGAAAGAGCCCTTCTGATCCACAAAGATACAAAACACTGCCGAGAAATACATTTGGTGCTTAAACCAGTGAGATTTTGGAGCTTGCTGTCCCTATCTGTTGAGACTGACACTATTGACTTTTTTCCTATTGAATTATGCATGTTATATATGTTTAAAAATATTCAGGGCTTTGTGATATGAATTCAATATTTTGTATTTTGACACTTGATTTTGCATAAAACATTTGTCTGCAATTTTTTGTTAATAGTTGAATTTATCAATCTTTTCTTTGATGATTTCTTGGCTATAGATAATACTTAGAACTTTCTTATACTCTTGAGTTTCTTTCCTTTTAATCTCCCATGTTTTCTTCAAGTGTATTAATAATCTGTGAAAGACATGACAGAGAATGGCAGATGATCATGGCCACCACAGTCCACACCTTGCCCTACACAGATCTATGTCTTTACTCAGGTCTAGGCTGCAGCTCTTCCGTGGTCTCACTGAAAGAAATATACAGAAGGGACACTGATAAGATAAAGCGATTCCATTTCACTTCCTCTTTGGGACCATAAGTGGTGCTCACTCTCTCCCTCCTCCACTATTCAGTCTAAGTTTCCCTCAGCCTTAACTACTATATCGGAGAGTATGGATGCCTTACCCCATGGTGGAACTCAAGCTTCTGTAGATGGAGAGGTACTTATTCTTCTCAGTTTGGGGTTGCTGCCCCTGTCTCTTCACAATTGCAGTTGGAACAAGGCAGATCTGATCTGCTCCAGGGAGCACTCTGACTGGCACCCCCATCTTCCTCCTGGCTGGGTCTACCAGTGTTCCTGGGGAAGCCATGTTTTCCCTTGTATTCTCAGCCCACAGCCACGCATGGCAAGGATACTAGTCTCAAAATTCGTCTAACAGAGGACTCTGGCACAAAACCTTCCTACTGACTTGATAAAACTTTCTTATTACTGCTGTGGTACAAGATTCCCCTTGCCCTATCCTCCTTTCTTTGTCCTCTCTTTTGACAGGTGTTGGGCTGTGTTGCAGTCTTCTTGCCAACTCCAATGCCATCCTATTGATTCTTTGTGATCATTTCACCTCAAAAAATATCTTACATGTCTAATCTTTCCCTGGCATATACTTCTTGGAGAACACAAACTAATACAAGTTTATTTTTTAAAGTGTATATATATATATATATATATTTACATATATATTATATGGATATGTGTGTATACATATATATTCATTAATCTCATTATATATATTCATTCATCCTATTAACAAAATAAAGGGAGGGAATAATAATTTCAGCAGATGCAGAGAAGTAATTTAATAAAATTCTAGATCATCTCATGTTAAAAAAAACTGAAAACTAGGCATAAAGGAAAACTTTTTGGGTCTGATAAAGGGTTTTTTTAAATTTGAAAAGAAAAGCAGCAATATTATCATTTATAATGAAGCAATTTAACCTTTCCATTTGAGAAGGAGAACAAAAATTTTCCCACTATCCTAACTCTATTCAGTATTATAGAGGAATTCCAACTAATAAACATAATAAAAGAAGTGATAGAAGAAGAAAATCACAACTTTGCATCCCTTTAATGAAATAATTGATCTGGACAAAAGATTTTAATAACTTCTAATACTATTGGGAGAAAGGTTGAAGAGGAACTTTATAATGCAGGTATTAGGCTAACACTACTTACATCTCAAGTCAATTTTTTTTTAAAGAAGGAAAACATCTTTGGACACTATTTTTATAATAACTTTATTTTATTAAGGCATATTATTTGTGCATATTAATGGAGTTTGGTGTGATAATTCCATACACGCATACAGCATGCCCTAATCAAATCCACCCACACTTTTTCCATTGTCTCTCTCTCTCTCTCTCTCTCTCTCTCTCTCACACACACACACACACACACACACACACACACACACACACACACATTTCCCAATCTCTAGTAATCACTAGTCTACTTTCAGAATGATATTCTTTCAGCTTCCACATATGAAAGAGAGCATGTGTTACTTGTCTTCCTGTGTCTGCTTTATTCCATTTAACATAATGTCCTCCATCCATTTTACTGCAAATGATAGAATTTCATTCTTCTTTATGACTAAGTAATACTCCATTGCATGTATCATCTATCCAATCACTAAAAGTGGAATAACAAGTCAGTGATAAAATAACATTGGGGAAACAATTGTGGATTTTTAATATGGGTTTGATGTTAGATGAAATTGGTAAAGTAATATCTTAAATACTCAAGCCAGAGATAGGGATGTATTTTAGTGGCAGAGCCCTTGTCTTGTATACAAAGTCCTGGGTTCAATCTCCAGTACTCTAAAAATAAAATAAAATACTCATGCCAAAGCAAAAAAAAAGGGGGGGGGGGCAAGAATTCAATTTTTGTGATGATGTTGAACCAGTGTTATGGTCTGGATGTGAGGTGCCCCCCAAAAGATCATATATGAGACAATGAAGAAGATTCAGAGGAGAAATTATTGGGCTGTGAATCTTAACCCAATCGGTGAATTAATCACCTGATGGGATTAATCGAGTCTTAATTGAAGGCAGATTGGGTATGGCTGGAGGAGGTGGGGCATTGAGGGTATGTGGATATATATTTGTACTTGGCAAGTGGAGATCTCTCTCTCTACTTCCTGATCCATCATGTGAACTGATTCCCTGTGCCACACTCTTCCTCCATGATGTTCAGCCTCACCTTCAGCCCCAAGGAATGGAACTGTCTATGGACAGAGACCTTGGAAACTGTGAGCTCCCCCTGGAAATAACCTTTCCTCCTCTACGATTGTTCTGATCAGATCTTCTAGTCATGAAGTGAAAAGGCTGACTAAAACAACTGGGAAAATGCATACTTGAGAATTCATTTTGCATGTCTTTCTGCTTCTATACATATTTTTAAGTCTTCATTAATTCTTTTCTTAAAGGAAAAAACAGCAAGTAAATCTTAAGAACAAAGAGAGATGGTGAAAAATCAAGATCATATCAAACAAATTTGTCAGGGAAGAATATAAGGAGAAGTGGTCAACAATGAAAAATTCTATAGAAAAATTAGAGAATTTTTCTAACAAGGACTGAAGACAGTGAAAAGAGGTTGCTGACAAAGCAGGTAGAGGCCATTAATTAACAGAGTGGCTTTTCAGATGCTGTAGAACAGAAATCAGCAAAGTAGTCCATGGGCCAAACACACTATGAAAAGTCATCTGATTTTATAAATGAAGTTTTATTGGAACACAGTTATTCAGTTATGTATTACCTTTGACTGCTTTTGTGTTACAATAGCAGAGTGCAGTGGTTGTGACCTAGGCTCCAAGTGAAAACTATTTTTTATTTGGAGGAACATAAAAAGTTCATCAATCCCCATTGAAGCAGACAAAATGAGGGGGGGGAAACAGGATTTTATATTTACAAAAGAATCTGGATATTTATTTATTTACTTACTTATTTATTTATTTGACACTAGGCTTTGAACCCAAGGGCACTGGGTTACCACTGACCTACATCCCCGATACTATTTATTTAGAGATAGAGTCTAAATTGCTGAGGCTGACCTCAAACTTGCAATCTTCCTGCCTCAGCCTCCTGAGCCACTGGGATTATAAATGTGTACCACCATGCATGACTAGGAGTGTAGATATTTCCTAGCCACATCCACAAAAGAACACCAAAAAAAAAAAAAAAAAAAAAGAACAATGATGGGTAAAGAAGTTAGAACTTGGATGTGATAGAGACATAAATTGATGGAAAGCACATATAAGAACATACTTCTCTGTGAAGGCAAAAAGCTTAGATCTCCATCTGTAGTCCCTGCACTAGGGAGGCTGGAAACTGAGCCAGGAGGATGGCTTGAGCCTGGGATTTCAAGCTAGTCAGGGTCACCTAGTCAGTTAAAAAAAAAAAAAACTAGGATATCTGCTAAGTCAGATGAGACTGACAGAGTCAAGATCTAAGGAAATAAAAGCTTTGTAGCAGTGCACATCTCTGTATTATAAAGAACAGAAATAGAGAACTTTTAAAAAAAATCTCTTTAAATTTGTATCTATGCAAATGCCCACCATCTTAAGAAATAAATGTTGTTGAAGCCTCCATCCCTGATCTACCCCTTCCTCTATTCAAGAGGAGACCACTGCCCAGACATTGTGGGTCATCAATCCTCTTCATGATATTACATGATGTTACTTTTTATTTTATTTAATGTTATATGTTTATATACCATATAAAGTAACAATAAATAGCCAGTATTTTTAAATATTCTTAATAAAAAATCAAAAGTATTTTAAGCTTCATGTAAGTATTAAAAGGCCGACTGGGTTTTTTTTCTCTCAATATCAAAAATTTATTAAAATAGAGAAAACTTTTCTTCCAATACAGAAAATATAAATAATTGCCCTTTGGAGTGAGTTTATTGAGTGTTAGGATGCTTACTTTTTACTGTAGGGGGAAAAATTCTGTCATGATATAATAGCATTTTCACCTTCTTAGTTCTTCCAACATAGCTCCTATATATATATATATATATTTTTTTTTCTTCTTAGTCTTACCTTTAATATCATATAGACACAAGCCACTGATATTATTTGTCCTTCAACACCAGGGATGTCATAAATTCAATTTATAATACGTAGAGTCAATATTCTCTTTTTAATCATTTTTAATTTAATTTTTTTAGTTAGCAATATAATTTTGTGGGATTTCTATTTTTCTATTTATGTTTATTTGTTCTCCTTAGCTATATATGACATTAGAATGCACTTTGATACCTCAAAAAGCCACATTATTTTCTTTTTTTTTTTTTAGAGAGAGAAAAAAAGAGAGAGAGAGAGAGAGAGTTTTTTAATATTTAGTTTTTAGTTCTCGGAGGACACAACATTTTGTTTTGTATGTGGTGCTGAGGATCGAACCAGGGCCGCACGCATGCCAGGCGAGCGCACTACCTCTTGAGCCACATCCCCAGCCCACATTATTTTCTAAAAAATGAAAAACACGGGCATTTAAATGTATGACTCAATAGAAAAGTTAAACTGCGCATTAGGCATAGTTCAACAAATAACTGTTGAAGTAAAATTTGAAAAATGAATCAAAAATGCAACACAAAAGAAAGGGATGGAAAATACAAAAGAGAACAAGACGAGGAAGAAAGAAGATCTGATGTAACTTGGTGGAATTTTTTAGAAGTGCCGCAGTCTGGCTGGGCACAAAATAACCAAGCCACCACAAAAACTTGTAGATTCCAACAGCAATTCTTTATTCCCGAACTCTCACCGACACTCTACACGCACATTATGGGAAAATACACTCCCTCCACTGGGCTCTGCATACCAATACTCTCAGAACCCCAGAGAACTCAACGGGAACTCTAAAGAAGCGACGCCTGAGGCAACAGGATAAGCCCTAATCCTGGAGCCGCCCTATTCCCAGCAGGATCCACCCTAAACCCGGAGCCACCCTAATCCCTGAGCAGGGTCACCTTTCAAACCAAAATGCCATGCGTCATTCCTACTTGGTTATGGCTCTCAGCAAGAAGGAGGAAAGAGAAAGAAGGAGAGGAAATTCTGAGTCAAGTATATAGAATTAATTAAGGAAGAAAAGATTGGCTGTGTCAGATGGTATTCGTGGATGAATAAGACAAGGACTGTGAACTAAATTGTTCAATTCAGCAGAGTAGAGTTCACTGGCGATCTTGATGTGAACAGATATAGTGGAGTCGTGGGAGCAAAAGTCTCACTGGAAAAGGTAATAGTTTCCCATGGCTGCATATCTCAAACTTACAAGCTTAAAATAACTCATATTTATTATTTCATAGTGTCTGTGGGCAGGAGTCTAGGCACATCTTGGTTGGTCCTCTACTCAGACTTTCAACGACTGCAGTGACAACTGGCCGGATTATATTCTCATCCACAGCTGGACAAGGGAAGTGTCCACTTCGAGGCCCAGGCTATTTCAAAATTCATCTAAATAGAAAAAATAATATACAATATATTGAAGTAGTCACAATGTTTTCCCTAGTAAATTCTTGAATGTGGATTTTATTTCTTCTATATCATTTGCATTTCCAAAAATTTTTGCAGTAATCATGTATTACTTATATCCAGAACTGTTAATAAAAACTTCAAATGACTCTCCTTTCCAGTAGAATATACACATTATTACATGAGCTCATATAAACTGCTTTTTCCTTGGTCCATCACTTCTTCTATTCTTGCAATAAACCCTGTAAGACAGAACTGACTATAGCTTAGTTTATGATCCACCTTGCTTTTCCAGCACACTATAAGATGCTTTATCATTTGTGACTATTTGTTTTTAGTACCTATAGAATAATTGCAGCTTCTAGCTTTTCATGCTTAAGTACTCTCCTGAGTCAACACTTCCTTCAAGAAATATTCCCTAGGGCTGGGGATATAGCTCAGTTGGTAGAGTGCTTGCCTTGATGCACAAGATCCTTGATGCACAATTCCCAGCACTACAAAAAAAAATATTCCCTAATAACCTTTATTCCAATTTTTCCCTATCCTAACCTAAGTAAGACCCCTCCTTTAATCTCCCCCAAATAACTGTAGCTATCATTGCACAGTTATCATGAAAGCTAACATGGCCAGGAATGGTGGCACTTATCTGTAATCCCAGCTACTTGGGCAGGAGGCTGAGGCAGGAGGATCATAAGTTTGAGGCCAGCCTTGGCAACTTAGAGAGACCTTATCTCAAAATTTAAAAATAAAAAAGTTGTAAAGGGCTGAGGAAGTATCTCAGTGGTAAAGCACCCCTGGGTTCAATCACCAATACCACAAAAGGAATGAAGGAAGGGAGGAAAGAAAGAAGGAAGGGCAGGCAAGCTAATATGCAGTTGTTTCATATTATCTATACTGTAGCTGAGTTACAATTATCTTTAGTATTATTTATCTATTACTGCATGATAAATTTCTCTAAAAACATAGAGACTTACAACATTATCAGCCAGGCATGGTGGTGCATGCCTGTAACCTAGCTGCTCGAGAGGCTGAAGCAGGACGATTACAAGTTTGAGGCCAGCCTCAGCAATTTAGCAAGATCCTTAGTGACTTAGTGAGACCCTGTGTCAAAATAAAGAAAAATACAAAGGTCTGGGGATGTGACTCAACAAGCACCCCTAAGTTCAATCCCCAGTAGCCACCCCCCACTAAAAAAAAATCATTGTTATGGTTTAGATTTGGAATGTCCCCCAGAGGTTCATGTGTTGAAGGCTTAGTCCCCAGTACAGCTATGAGCAGAGGTGGGGCTTTTAGCAAAAAAAAAAGTATTATGAGGATTCTAACCTCATCAGTGAATTAATCCATTTGGTGGATTACTAATTTGAATTGACTATTTGGACATGGTGGAAACTATAGGCAGATAGGGCTGGTTGAAGGAAGTGGGTCACTGGAGGCATGCCCTTGGGGGCTATATCTTGTCCCTGGCCCCTTCCTCTGTCTCTTCTACTTGGCTGCCATGAGTTGATCAGCTCTTCTCTACCACACCCCTGTGCCATGATGCTCTGCCTAGCATTAGGCTCACAGAAATGGAACCAACCAAGCACAGACTGAAACCTCTGAAAATTTGAGCCCAAATAAACCTTTCCCCCTTTAAATGATCCATGTCCGGTATTTTAGACATAGCAACAAAAAGCAGACTACACACTTATTACCTTGTAGTTTCTGCAGATCCAAAATTGGAGGAGGGTGACTTAGTTGGGCATTTTTTTAAATTCCTTTTTTTTGGGGGAGGGGGGTTCTTTTTAGTTATACATAACATTAGGATTCATTCTGCTGTAATTATAAAAGGATGAACTATAATTTTCTCTAATTCAGTTCCCAGTACTTTCCCTTTCCCTTCCTTCCTCCCTGTGTTTCCTTCCCTCTATTTTACTGGATCTTTCTGCTATTTACTTACAGTTTTTTTTTTCTTTTTCTTTTTCTTTTTTTTTTTTTGTTGTTGTTGTTTGTTTGTTTGATGGCAAGATTCATTGTGGTATAACCATATATATATGCATAAGAAGGTTAGGTCAGATTCATTTCGCTCTTCTTCCCTTATGCTGTTCCTCATCTACCACCCCCCAATCCTCTTCCTCAACTCCACTGATCTTTCTTCTATTCTGATAGAATTCCTACCCATGCCCTTTCTTTTCTTTTCTCTCTTTCTTTCTTGATTTTTTTTTTTTTTTTTGGACTAGTTTCCACATATTAGAGAAAACATTCAACCTTTGACTTCCTGGGTCTGTCTTACTTCACTTAGCATGGTGGTCTCCTGCTTCATTCACTCAGCCGGCTATCTCTGACTTAGAATCTCTATTATGGTTACTGTCAGGATGTCAGCTGGGATTTCAGTCATCTGAAGGATTGGCTGGGACTGGGGGATCCGATTCTATGCTCTCTTGTGTGGCTGTGGGTCAGAGGCCTCAGTTTCTTATCACATGGCCTGTCCACAAAACTACATGACAGCTGGTTTCAACCAGAATGAGAAATCCAAGGGAGAGAGAGAGAGGCCACGATGTCTTTGGTAACCTAGCCTCTCGAGCAACATGCCATCACTTCTATATTCTGTTGTTCACACAGAGCACCCTTGGTATAGTGTGGGAGGAGAACAAAAGGACATGAGTGGCAGCAGGTGGGGATTATTGCAGGCCACTTGAATATGACCCTGTCCATCTTCACCAGCCTGAGCTGGGCCTTGTGCCTCTTCACATCCATCAATGCATAGTACATTTCTGTTCACGTGGATGAATGACTAAATGAATAAGGAAGACACCAGGGATAGTTCTGTGCATTTTAGATGCTCAGTAAGTGCTTATTAAATCCCTAATTCTTGCTACATAAAGTGACAGGCAAGAAGGAGAGAATGTCTGAACTCTTCAGGCTTCAAAAAACCATCGGCAGCAAGGTGGGATATGGGTAGATCCGTGGATGAACAGACGGATGGAAAGTTAGAAGGAGAGAAAGAATAGAAGTGTCTCAGTCCTACCCCTTCCTTATAAGGAAACTCCCTTTGCTCCCTTGTGTTTAAACTTTTCTAATTTTCTCCCTTCATTCTTTAATAGAGATTTCTCATAGCAAAATGGATATTGAGAATTTTTCAAGGAATTCTTAGGAAAACCACATTATCATTTTTCTAATTAGGATGAAATAATCCATTTTTATTTTTCATTTTTCGCTTGTGGAGTGTGCAGAGTTGTGAAATGACAATATTTAAAATGCTAAGTTTCATAAGCTGAATTCAAGCAAAGGAGACTTAATCTTTGTCCCTTCAGAGATCAGAAATGTCAAGCTTTTGTTATTGTCTTTCAGCAGTGCTATTGTTTTGAAGATGATGTTTGTTCTGTGTAGTTTGGATATACAGATGTCCTCTGCCTCAACAGTTCCGTAGAAACTAGGTGTAAAGTGTAAGAAGAGAGAGTGAGAGAAGAAAAAAAAATAAATCTCTTTATTATGGTGCCTAAACCTTCAGTGTGAGGGAGCTTTGCAGCTGCACAAGGAGAAAATGCATTCAAAAATATAATGCAAGTGTGAATAATCCTTTCTCAAATGCTGCTTGCAGACTGCTCCAGCTTTGTCAGGTGAACTTGAACCGGGCCATCAGATTTGCCCCCATTCCCATTGCACACTCTGTCTATCACCCCGGGGCATTCACCATCTTGACTGTTGTTTAAAGAGAACAAGCAATCCATCATTGAGCCAGGGAGTCACTTTCTCATAGAAAAGTAAAATCAGCATGTGACACTACTCAGCCCTAGTGTTTTGCAGATTAAAATGATACATGGCGACTCACGTGTTACTAGGAAGATTAAGTCGGTTATCTTGTTCCGCTGCCCAGACAAAAGAATTCCCCTCAAGCAGTTAAGGGGGAGTTTTACAGAAACTGGAAACGTTGGACTCAACTACACAGTGGTAAGACAGAATTTAACAAGAGAAAAAGAATGTTTTTTACATCTAAACATCATTTTTATTCCCTGCTTGAGATGATAGAAAGGACAATTCACCCCAAAACGGGAGCTATTAAATCTTTGTCGAAATCTCTGCTGTTTGAGATGCCAAATTTATTACCAGAGATGGACACAATTTATTGTCTGACTGCCTCCACAATTGATTTAAATATGGTGAAATAAATGAGCAGCCGTTGGCCCTGGGGCAGTAAGCTTCACCAGCCTAGGTCGCAAATCCTGCAGCTACAGTAGCAACTTATTAACACTGTTATTCCACTGTGTGATATACACAGTAATAAAATTTTAAATGAATCTCATAAAAAAGTGAGTTCATAATAAAAAGATAGATAGGACACAGCCTCTAATTCATGAAGCTGAGACAAATATTTATCATTACAGAAAATATTCTATATAATTGAACATTTGTTATATTTGTTATAGTTGTTTTTAAAAGTAATTTCCAAAAGGAAGAAGATAAAAATAAGGATCAAACTATTTCATTTTATCTTAAGTAAGTGAATTAGTTAAAATTAACCTAAGTCCATTTCTCTTTAGTTAACTATTTTTTAATTGAAAAGAATTTTAATTCATGCTTAACTTGTGTTTTGCATTTAAACATTACTAGGAAAGATTTTCGTATTTTCTTAGATTCCCATTCATTTTAGGCAACTGTTAGAAATTCCTTCATTATTTATATTTTCCCCTTACTTTGCCATGCCAAGTTCTTTTAAAAAATACAAACCCAATTTTACTAGTCAGAGATTTCAAATCAAAGAGTACCCTATTTTGTTACTTTTGCCTATATTTGCAAATACCCCTTCTCTTAACTAGCTGTATGTTCTAGAAGTGTACTGTAAGAATAAGGAACAAAAGTGGAATATGTACATGTTCTTTGCTAAGGTCAAGCACCAGATTTAACTTTTCCTACACAAATCACCAAAAAGGAGATGGGGTGTTGAAACACTTTTGTTAGACATTTGACATGGTCATTTCCAAATAACAGAAGGACCCACAACGACTGGCTTTGAGGGGCCATGTTCCCAACGTGATTTCAATAGGGAACATTCTCTCTGAACTGAGCACCTGGATCATGCGTCGTGTTCCCTTGGGCTGGACAGCAGTCACTGAGCCACCTGCATCGGAGAGGATGGAAGATCAGGGACAGGAGCCTCTGGCCAGCTGTATTCCTCCCCAGCCTCCAGGGCATGTGCATGCAGAGGGGCCAGGACAGCACACAGGCATCCATCCAAGTTGCCACCCCTGTGCTCTACTATTGACAAGTCAGCCAGATCCTTCAGTAGGTATCAATAAAGGTAAAGAGCACAGGAGTCAAAAACCAAAGGCCGAATGTTCTCTGTTATGTGGATGCTAACACACAACAAGGGAAGGGGGTGGATAAAGTTCAGTGGATTAGACAAAGGGGAGTGAAGGGAAGGAAGGGGGCATAGGAATAGGAATGACAGTGCAGTTAATGTGACATAATTTGCCAATGTTCGTATATGAATATACCACCAGTGAAACTCCATGTCGTGTACAACCACAGGAATGGGATCTAATTAGAATAAGATAGACTCTGTGTATGTATAATATGTCAAAATACACTCTACTGTCGTGCATATCTAAAAAGAACAAATAAAATTTTTTAAAAAGGACAGGGGAGCCATGAAACACGCCATGTGCAAAGGCTCTACAACTATGAACTGTTTTGACAAAGGCAATTTAAAATGCCGAAGACTTTCAGACAAGCACCATGAAAGATGACCTGAGATTAAACTGGATCTCAAACAGAGATCTACAATTCAACGCAATCTCAACAATGTGATGCAAAATCTACCTGAGTTCTTCCCCGGCTGCCTTTCTCCTCTCACCATCCTGCCATGCAGCCTCTGCTGAGCTGACCTGGGATACAGACTCAATAATCAAAACATTTTTCCTAAGTATCTTTAGACATGATCACATACAAAGGTGAACTAAACGTGACTTCTCTAGAACTCTGAGTTGCCAAGTATCAGCTTTTATTATAGTCAGCTCTTGGTTACCAGAGAAGAGAAGGATATGCAAATAGTCAAACAGGAGACTACTGTGTACCCAATAATAACTTCTGTTGTTGTTTGGTGACTGCATAACAGCCAATGACTGGGAGACAGACAATTCTGATTTGCCTTAGATAATTAGAGAAGGTCAGATTCTGTCACCAATACCTAAAAAATTGGATTAAAACATAGCTCAAGATGAATTAAGTACATGAGTCAGATATAAATATATATATATATATATATATATATATATATATATATATATATATATATAGACTGTTTTACTTCCTAGATGGTTTTTGTAGATATTTCAAAATTGCAACCCTTAGAATATCTTCCATCCAGTATGCTTATCAAGAGCTAAAAAGATAAACTGAACAAGGTACTTGAGTTAATCTAGCATCTTATAAATGTTAACAATCATTCCAGTTACCAAGAAAATAATGTTTTCTGTTAGGCATGATGGCTCATGCCTGTAATCCCAATGCTTGGGAAGCGAAGACAGGAAGATCCCAAGTTCAAAGCCAGGCACAGCAATTTAGTGAGGCCCTAAGCAACTCGGTGAGACCCTGTCTCTAAATAAAAAATAAAAAGGGCTGGGGATGCAGCTTAATGGTTAAGAGCCCTAGGTTCAATCCCTGATACCAAATAATAATGATAATGTTTTCCGGAAGCATTTTATAATTTGGTACGACTAAGACAGGTAATTGCTAGAAGAAGGAGACCTGGCTAAGTGCCTGTTTATTTACTGTAATGTTTTCTGTTGTAAATACAATTACACATTTATTCCCATTCTGCTGAAAATCACTTCCCTTTTGTCCATGCAACAGAACTCCACCAGAGATTTTTTTCTTTCAGACCCTAACAAAATTATGTTCCTTATGGAAAGAGTTAAGACTCAGAGAGTTGCAGGCATCTCTGTGTAAATTCAAAGTGTGATCTGTAAGAAAATACACCCACTTTTTTTTTTTTTTTTTTTTTTGAGAAATCTGTTTTAAGATACAGGCTGAATGGTTGCTTCTCAGTTGGAAAGGTCACTCTGAGTGCACTGTCCACAACATTAACCAGAAATGACCCTTGTCATCACTCTCAGCATGTGGGACTGAAGAAACAAATGAAAAGGCACACCCGAAAGATGGTTTCTAGAATAGGCCACTTGGATAATGGATGAGATGCTGTGCTCAGGGATCACATGGAGGTCCTGAGACATTGTTCCCCTGGGGATTGTAGTGTGCTGGGTGGCTTCTAGATTACAAAACCATCGGGAACTCCAAAGTCTCAACTGGACCACCACCCCAATGTGATAAGAACATCATCTAACTCAAAATTTAAGAACACTCCTTTAGTAACATGTTTCAAATTTTCATCTTGTACTGTTTTGTTCATTCCTTCAGGTGCACATCAGATAGGGGAACAAATTGAGGAAACTGCTTTCATCCTGTGATGGCCCCATTTCCCCCCTCCCCATGTAACTGTAGTTGGGAAGGACTTCACAAGCAGAATGTGCTTTGTTCTTGCCACAATAAACAAAGGGTTAAATTATAGAGCCAGCTGGTTCTTTTGCACTGGAGGGAGCCTGCCCTGCCTTCACTTTTCTTCCCATGTTAGGAAACTGTTTCTTATATCCCCACCCCCATCTTCTACATCTTGTTCTCTTTCTCCCTTCCCAAAGCAAACAAACAAACAAACAAACAATAAATAAATAAATAAATAAAACTGAAAAGCCAGGAATTCCACAACTCTGAATTAATTTTTGAAGCTACACCCATTTTCTGGTATTTTCTATTCTGGACAATAGCTGTTCAAGTTCATTTATGGTCCTCTCTAGGTCTTGCAGTTGCTGTCTTAGGTCTCCTTGGAGGGGAATGTACAGAAGATTAGACAAAAATTGGTCCTAGTTCTACTACTGACTAGCACAATGGCACTGAGTAAGTCACCTGACTTCTTGGAGCCTAAGGTTCCTATATGTAGACCCACTTTGGGATGTTGTGAGGATTTGAGATAACATCTATGAAGAGCTTAAGGCAGTAGTTAGAACATTTTCTGTTCAATAAAAGATATTGGTTTGGTGCTGGGGATGGTAACTAGTACCTGGCACTCGCTAAGCGGATGCTCTACAACTGAGCCAAATCACCACCCCAAGTTTAGGGTAGTATCATCAATATTACCCCAGCTCTTTCCCCACTGTGATTCTGCTGAATTCTCTTTCCCACTCCCACAATCACTAACTGTGGCAGGCAAGATTGCTTAAATGAATGTAAACTTAGAATCTGGCTCAGACACAGAGAACAATCCCGGTCCTAGGGAGAAGCCATTCTGATGGGATGGGAAGTCGTAAATACAAATAATAGTCACAATGACCATGATAATAATAATAGATCCTGTGCATGGAGTGATAATAATGCCCATTCATTGTTATCACATCACCTTGAAATATTACTTAAATTGCTGGGGTTTTTTAAGAAAATAGTCTAATATCAACAAGTCCATCTGAATCTACTTAAATGATTCTCAAACATGATTCCTCATTCCATATTGCTGAAATCCCATCTCCAGGTGGTTCCCCATCTTCCCACTGACATATGACTACAGTTGCCCAGATCCAGACTATCTTCTCCTCCCTCCCCTGGGAAACTTGTATTTGTCCTTCAAGAGTCAACTCAGGTGACATCCCCTCTAGAAGACTTTCCCTGATTCTCCTACTACCAATCCCTCTACTCACTCACTCACACATATTCTCTCTCTCTCTCTCTCTCTCTCTTTCACACACACACACACACACACACACACACACACACGCTCCATTACACCATTGCAGACCTTTATGGCGGGACCTCAATTGCACAATAATTACTTGTTTATGTCTCTGCCTCCCCCCATTAGATTGTGAGCACGTGAAAGCAGAGATTGTGAGTTCATTTTGGCAGTCCCAGTGCCTAGCCTGGCACTTCGTTGTTAATAAGGCCTTGTTGAATGAAAGAATTAAATCATTAAAAATTGCAAGATTAATTAAGAGTGTGGTTTTATGATTGGCCCATTGTGGTATAACTCTTAGTGTAATACAGTATTTAACATTGTGCCTTGAACATAGCACGTGCTCCATAAATGGTTGTGAACTGAATGAATGAAGGATGGCAGGTGAAAAATCTCTTAATTAGATCCAGAGGGTCCTCTGTATTTGTACAATCCAAATAAGAAAGGCGTTCTCAGACCCTGAAAAAAGCCAAGCCGACATCTTTGTTTTACAAAAGGCTCATCTGAATGATAATGAGTGTGGAAAATGGATTAGCTCCTGGGTGGACAGGTTTTTTTTGTTTGTTTGTTTGTTATTTGTTTTTGCTTTTTTGTCTAGATAAAAATGCAAAAATGCTTGAGTGCTTCATTGCTTAGGAAGATTCTTCCTCCATTATTTTAATTTTGGTTCTTATTTAATTAAAATTTAATCATGTGGTACACGAATTAAAATTGTGGTAATAATGGTTACTATTATTGTTGAATTTTATCATTCAATCTGCAAGCCAGAGAACTCTGAAGAAATTGGTTACCATCTGTTCTCAGACTTTAGTGACATGGCACTATTATCTCTCAAAGTATTCTAGTATTGTGTGGCCAAACTGCACTAAAATCCAATTTTTTGAGATGATTTGTAAATGCTACCTACATTATATGTATTATTATATGCTATGCTTCAGATAAAGTGTGAATTATTTTAAAATAAATAATAAAGAAGGCCTAATTTATTAGTTCTGGCTCAGAAACCAAGTATTTTAAGTGCATTAAGAAGAGTATAATTCAAATTTCATATTAAAGAGTGTGGTTCCTCCTTTTTATAGAACAGCTAGGGATTGAAACTCCAAGATTAAGAGCACATTATAGGGCTGAGGGTAAATCTCAGTGGTACTGCACTTACCTAACATGGGCCCTGGCTTTGATTCCCACCACCACTGCACCCCAAAAAAGGCACATTATGAAACCAAAATAGGCATTAAGGGACACACCACCACACCGGGCTTTTTGTAAGAATTAGAAAGAGCACACTCCAAGTTACCAAAATAGTGACTGGCACAGAGTAGATGTTTTATTATTCAATTTAATAAGTGTATTTGAGTGAAATTAATAATACAGGCTCTCAGATTCTCAGGAAGTGAAGTTGAGCTTTGTGCCAAGAGACATCATCTATCAGTGCCTGTTTCTACACCAACAAAGCAGGGATAAGAATACCACTTAACACAAATGACTATTTTGAAGGTTAAATAAGATGATCTGTAGAAATACTAAAGAAAATGTAACTATAGTCAGGCCAGTACCATGATACCTGACTATAATCCCAGTGGCTTGGGAGGCTGAAGCAGGAGGATTGCATGTTCAAAGCTAGCCTCAGCAACTTGGTGAGACCATGGCTCAAAAAATGAGAAGGGCAGGAGGTGTGAATCAGGGATTAATAAACCCTGGCACCAAGTAAATAAAGAAAAAGAGTCGGGGCACTTAAGTGTCCTTGGGTTCAATCCTCAGTACTACTACCACTACGACTACCTAATATTACTACTAGTAATAATGTAATGATACCTTACATAATAATGTCTCATCATTGAAAATGAAAAACATTACATATCCTTAACCCATTACTATAAAAGGAACTGCTGCTTCCTGTTTGTGCTTCTTCTTTGTTATAATTCCAATTTTATAAATTTCAAGGTCTATCTTTGAGAAAATGTAAATCTTTAAAACAACCACAGTTTTTGGAAATCCATATGCAATAAAATGAAACTGAATCCCCTCCTCTCGCCATGCACAAAAGTTAACTCAAAATGGATCAAGGACCTTGATATCAAATCAGAGACTATGCGTCTGATAGATGAAAAGGTTGGCTCCGATCTACATATTGTGGGATCGGGCTCCAAATTCCTTAATAGGACACCCATAGCACAAGAGTTAAAAACAAGAATCAACAAATGGGACTTACTTAAACTAAAAAGTTTTTTCTCAGCAAGAGAAACAATAAGAGAGGTAAATAGGGAGCCTACATCATGGGAACAAATTTTTACTCCTCACACTTCAGATAGAGCCCTAATATCCAGAGTATACAAAGAACTCAAAAAATTAAACAATAAGAAAACAAATAACCCAATCAACAAATGGGCCAAAGACCTGAACAGACACTTCTCAGAGGAGGACATACAATCAATCAACAAGTACATGAAAAAATGCTCACCATCTCTAGCAGTCAGAGAAATGCAAATCAAAACCACCCTAAGATACCATCTCACTCCAGTAAGATTGGCAGCCATTATGAAGTCGAACAATAACAAGTGCTGGTGAGGATGTGGGGAAAAGGGTACTCTTATACATTGCTGGTGGGACTGCAAAATGGTGAGGCCAATATGGAAAGCAGTATGGAGATTCCTGGGAAAGCTGGGAATGGAACCACCATTTGACCCAGCTATTGCCCTTCTCGGACTATTCCCTGAAGACCTCAAAAGAGCGTACTACAGGGATACTGCCACATCGATGTTCATAGCAGCACAATTCACAATAGCTAGACTGTGGAACCAACCCCGATGCCCCTCAATAGATGAATGGATTAAAAAAAATGTGGCATTTATACACAATGGAGTACTACGCAGCACTAAGAAATGACAAAATCATGGAATTTGCAGGGAAATGGATGGCACTAGAGCAGATTATGCTAAGTGAAGCTAGCCAATCCCTAAAAAACAAATGCCAAATGTCTTCTTTGATATAATGAGAGCAACCAAGAACAGAGCAGGGAGGAAGAGCAGGAGGAAAAGATTAACATTAAGCAGAGTCATGAAGTGGGAGGGAAAGGGAGAGAAAAGGGAAATTGCTTGGAAATGGAAGGAGACCCTCATTGTTATACAAAATTACATATAAGAGTTTGTGAGGGGAATGGGAAAAAAATAAGGAGAGAAATGAATTACAGTAGATGGGGTAGAGAGAGAAGATGGGAGGGGAGGGGAGGGGGGATAGTAGAGGATAGGAAAGGTAGCAGAAAACAACAGTTACTATTATGGTATTATGTAAAAATGTGGATGTGTAACCGATGTGATTCTGAAATCTTTGTAATGTTTTGAATAACCAATAAAAAAATAAAATTAAAAAAAAAAACATTAAAAAAAAAATAAAAAAATAAAACAACCACAGTTTAAAAAAAATTATCAGACAGGTACGGAGTAAATGTCCCTTTCCCTACTCTTGACAGATACACAGAGAATGGAAAACACTGTTCAATTTTGATACATGTTCAAAGAACACGATTTAATGAAGTGCTAAATATTAACAAGAAAAAAAAAAAGAAGTTCCATTCTTCATGGTAGTGGCTGTTGTCATTATTACTATTATTTGTCCGCCATATTTTCATCTTCTATATCAAAACAGAGCTACAGTTAGCAACCTCAGGTTTGTTATCTACTTGAGCTAAGGTAAGTTTCTATATGAATGTCGATTGCTCTCTATCGTGATTTGATATCAGGTACCCCCCCCCAAAAAAAATCTCCTATGTTAATACAGGAATATTCAGAGGTGAAATGATTAGACTGTGAGAGCTCTAACCTAAATAGTCCATCCTAGTTTGAATGGATTAACCGGGTGGTTACTGTAGACAGGTAGGGAATGACTGGAGGAAGCAGGAAATAACTGGAGAAGGTGGGTCACTGGGGACATGCCCAGAGGGTTCATCTTTCCTAGGGCCCTCTGCTTTCTTTCCCTCCCCAATCCCCTCTCTCCTTCCTGGCCATGAGCAGTGCTCCTCCACCATGTCTTTCTACCATGGAATTCTGCTTCAACTTAGTCCCAAAGCAATGGAGTTGGCCCATGAACCGAAATAAACTTTCTTTTTTCTATATTTTCTATGATTCAATCTCTATAATAAGCACATTCAACATCAAGAATTTCCCATCCTGCTTATGAAAGCATAGTTTTCCAAAAGCATCTGATTCTGATATTGCAGGGACACAAAATTACTTACCATCAGGGTTATAGCACCACACCATTCCATTTGTTGTTGCTGAACAACAAATCCCCACAATTTTAACATCTTAAAACAACCCATGTTTGTTATCTCACAGTTCTGTAGGTCAGAAATCTGTAATGGTATGGCTGGGACCTCAGCTCAGGGTCTCACAAGGCTAAAATCGACGTACCAACTAACCTTGTTCCCATCTGGAGCTTGGGGTCCTCTTCCAGTCTCATGAAGTTCCTTATAGTTATAGAATTGAAGTGACCATTTCCTTGTTGATTGTTAGCCAGGGGTTGATCTCAGCATTTGTGGTCCTTGCCTCAACCCCCTTTACCTTCAAAGACAACAGCAGCATGCCAAATCATCCTCGTGCTTCAATTCTAACTTCTCTTGCTTCTAGCCATAGAAAACTTGCTTTCAAAGGGATCAACTGTTCAAGTCAGGTCCATCAGATGACATCCAAATCTTAAGGACAACTGACTTGGTACTTTACTTACATCTTCAAAATTCCTTTATAGCAATACCTATGTTACTGTGTGAATAACCAAAAGATGAGAATTTTGGAGTCATCTTTAGAATTTTGCCTACCATGCAGTGTGATCGCAGTTTTCCTGATTCTGGAACACTGAGTCTTGTGCACGTTTTAAGGTTTTTAGTTGCAAGAAACCCAAGTCAGGAGAGCTAATTATGATATATGTGAAATAATAAGGGAAGTGGTCGATCACACATGAAAATTCAAGATCAGGAGCACACATGGGACCCCATAATAAGAGTAGTGAATCTTGGCCATGGTGATTCACTATTATCAAAGCTTACCCACTCTCACTGATTTTCTTCTTTCTGTCTTCCATTTTACATTTCTAGAGTTCTATTTAGGATGTGGGATGTCCCAAACAAAACATGGCTCCCACCTTAGCAACCAGAAAAAGGTAGAAAATCTACCAATTTCAAATCAATGCTGATTTTCTAGCCGATTAGAGAGCTGAGGTTACAAGGCAACCAAATAAACTAAATTCACAGAACCACAAGCCCCTTCAAATAGAGATGATAGGACATACAAACTCTTTCACTATCTGCAGAGCACAGAAAAGAGGACCAGAGAGAGGTCAATGAAAAGAAATCCGCTAAAGGTTTAATGGATTCTTAAAGGTCCAACCGTAGACTGAAGTTGTAGTTTGGAATAGCTGAGATCCCAAGATATGGAGGAATTTTGCCCTGATTCTCAAGCTCTTTTCCACTGACTTTCCCTGGGAGCTCATGAAAAAATCTAGGGGCAGACTAGGCATGTAGCAGGTGATCACAGGGACAGGCACAGAGGAAATTGGCAGTTGCCACAGAGGAACAGATAACAAAACTCCACCCTCTTATCTGGATTCTCCTCTCATAGAAAGCAAAAGGCCAAACCAACTGTCGGGAAGGCAAAACCTTTAAGTGATCACTACTTTTTATTTTTTAGAAGTGTGTTGTTAATTCCAAATATTTTATGATTTTCCAGAAATATTTCCAGAAATATTTTTCTGTTGTTGATTTCTACTATAATTTTGTTGTAATGAAATAAAATGCTTTGGATGGTTTCAGTTTTGTTCTGTTTTTTAATTTATTGAGATTTATTTTAGAAACCAAAAGATGACAAATTTTGGTAAATGGACCATGAATTCTTGAAAAGAATGTGTATTCTGCTTTTGTTGGTTGGAGTATTCTGCAAATAATAAGTTGATGGGTAGTATTTTTCAACTAGTCTCTATTCTTGCTGATTTTTATATCTGCTTTTTCTATTAATTATTGGAATAGAGCTGTAGAAATTTCCTACTTTAATTGTGGATGTGTCTACTCCTGTCAATTCTATCATTTATTGCTTTGAAACTCTAAGTGTATATATTTAGAATCTTATGTTCGTATATTTAGAATGTCATGTCCTCTTGATGAATCTACCCACTTATCAACATTAAATGGCCATTATTATTCCTCTTTAATATTCCTTGCTCTGAAATATACTTATTAGTGTATTACTATGTTCCTTTATTTATCCATCGTGCCTTTTTATTTTCTGTATTTCAGATGTATTGACATCTGGGCCTTCTGACCCTGGAGAGACTATCTCTTTCAGGGGTAGCCAGTGCCTAGAGGTGGCAAACGTACATCTGAGAGTGTGCACTGCAAATGAAAATCAATTTATAGTCCCCATCTATCTCCTTTATTGGGCTTCACATGGAATCTGTTCAGTATCTTCAAGGATTGCTTGTGAGCCTTGCTGAGTCAGGCCTAGAGCAGCCTTTAATTTAGAGTTAATTTGTCCTCAATTTTGAGATACTCTACTCAATGTCCTGTTTTTAGGATATTTTCCTACTTTGGCATATGTGAACATGAACTTTTCACAGCCCTATGTAAACTTTGGGGGAGTTTTCTAGTGCTATTTCCCCCCATATGCATATCTAGACTAGTCCTCAGCTGAAAACTGAAGAGAACCCCTCTGCAAAGCTCACTCTTTCCCTATGAAGCTCCCTCTGTTCCAGCAACGTGCCTCACATATTGTGACCACTGTGGCTTCCCCAGACTCTATATTCTGTCTCTTCATTTTAGCTAGACCTGCAGGCTCTGCTTGTGTTTCTCCTTCTGTGCTGTGTCATCTCTGATGAGCTGGGACATGCATCCGGCACCTCTCGTTGGTTTTTCTTCTCTTAGGGATTGCTGTCCTGTGCTACCTATCATCCAAAGACTGAAAACCGTACAGTATAGATAGATAACTTTCTATCTGCCAGAGGGTACATCTGGTCCTGTTTTAGTTAGACTTTTGTCACTGATCAAAAGACCTGACAAGAACAATTTAGAGGAGGAAAAGTTTATTCTGGCTCACAGTTTCAGACATTCAGTTTGTGGTTGCCTGACTTCATAGCTCTGGGCCCCAGGTGAGACCCATCCTGGTGGAAGAGCATGGCAGAGGAAAGCAGCTCAGGATGTGGCGACGAGGAAGCAGAGAGAGCTCAGCTCACCAGGGATGAAATATAAAACCCAAGGCACACCCCAGTGACCTACTTTCTCCAGCCACACTCTCTCTGCCTGCAGTTATCACCCAATTCATCAGTGTATTAATCCATTGATTTGGTTAATGTTCTCATAATTTAATCATTTCACCTCTGAACTTTCTTGCATTGTCTCACGTGTGAGCTTTTGGGGAACACCTCATATCCAAATCATAACAGGTCCCTGTTATTCCATCAAGGCAGAATATCTGTGCCTTTTAAAAGCTTCTCCCTGAAAGTGATAAATGTCCATTTCATTTTGATCAAAGCAAGCCATGTGGCCAAAATAATTTTAATGGAAAGGAGGTAAACTCTACTGTATCCCTAAAAGAGGAGAAAAACTGAGATGTTTGTGAGCAGAACAGACTTCCTCTATTGTAAGCCTTACTGTAGGAAATAAAACACCTTCTGACCCAGCTCCCTGAAATCCAGCCCCATACACTGTCTAGTTTTTCTTTTGGAAACCGCACTAACATTTATCATCATGTTTACAGCTAAAACTTAAAAGCATTTCAAGGCAAGGGTGCAAATCTCCCTATATTAGTACCTGTCTATGTGACCTATGCACCTGTCTTTGTCACCTGCAGTGATTCCTTTAGATTCAGTTTCTTATTGTGTGAAATGGAAATAATAATACCTACTTACACAGTTTTTCAAAGGACTAAATAAGTACCATGGCTAAAGGTCTTAGACTAATGACTTATATCAAGACAATGCATAATAAATAGCATTTCACTATTGCTGTTTTTGTTGGTATTGTGATTACTGACTATGTGCTGTGTGATGCTGAGCAGACAGTGTGTCAGTCATAACTATTGTGGTGGCAGGTTCTCAGCTGCTTCCCCTACACTTGACAGGACTTCCACTAAAGTCAAGGTGTTTGGAACATAGTGAGATCCTATGAGCTCATAGTTTATAACTAGAAAAAAGCTGTTTATCTCAGAATGTAAAGTCAAAGTCAAATATGCCAGTGTGCCCATATGTGCCTGATCCCCACTGTTATTTAAGTTCTCATATATTTTTATGTATATGGTAAAGAAAGGACGATTCACAATTCTATTAGGCACACAGCCAGCTACTAGTTAGTGGTATAAATTGGCAAGGTCCTTCCAGCTCAAACCTGATAAGAAATTGACAGAAAAATATTAATAAGAAGTTTTGAGAAATATACAGTGTAACACAAAGTTAATCTGCAATACTGCTCATCTTGAAATTTCGACACCCACACTCAACTCCCAATGACACCACCACCTGTCTCTGTAAACTTGGACAAGTTATTTTACCTTCTTTAGCTCTAGTTTCATTCTGTGTAAGTGGAAATAAGAAGAGTAATACCTATCATAAGATTTTTCCAAGGATTACATAAGTAATACTGGTAAACTTTTCTTATGTTGGGTACATTATCAATATTGTTGCCATTTCTGCAGAAACAGATGTAAATCTGGTGGAGCTCATATTGCTCTTGGAAAAAAAATTAAGAAGCCTTGGAACTGAGTCTTTAGGGCAACTTAGCCAAGCTGACATTTGTTGGCATTGGAACTCTCCTGCCATTCTGCAAATAGGAGCTCCTGGTGACAGCTACAAGCACTTTTGAGTTGATGGTTTGTTATACAGAATGAGAGCGGAGGGAATGGGGCACCAGTGGGAGGAACTGGCTCTTCTGGCTCAAACTTTGCCTCGGTAGAGTTGATTTTTCAGCATCTAATACACAACCAAGACCTATGGGTCTTGTGTGGGGGAGCAGTAGCTTTTTCTAGGCAAACTTTCAAAGAATAAGAGGCCGTGTGCAAATTCTTAGGAACATGGACCCACCTTCCTGTAGTTAGTAGTCCTGGTTTCTCTGTTGCTAGCTTAGATTTTTCAGTTTCTTTTTTTCTTTTAAAGGGTGAATCAGAATAACTGGAGTCTATGGTGAATGAACAAACCTCTAAAAGCATTTCTCAACAATCTTAGTTTTTTGGAAACTCAAAATATCCTGATATACCAAATAAGCCCATCCAAGAGAAATTTTAGTCTCACTCTTAACTCACATTATCACTTGAAAAATAACAAATGGACTTTTAGAATTTTCTCCAAGTAATGTCACAAGGTATAGGCTCTTGCATATAAGAAAAATTAATATTTTTAAACTCTATTTAAAACCTTACAACACCAGCAATAACCAGTTTGAAAACTTAATATTTTTAAACTCTATTTAAAACCTTACAACACCAGCAATAACCAGTTTGAAAACTTAAATTTAAAGGGAATATTAATTTATAAAATATACTATATGGAGAAACAGAAAACACCTTAATAAAAATATTTTTAATATTATTAGAGGTTTATATTTCATTAATAGAAAGGAGAAGCTGACCATACCATAGTACTAAATGAGAATATTATATGTGGTAACATGGTAGCATCTGTGGATTTACTCCTCCCCACCCTAACCTATGCCAACAGTACCTAGAATTTCCTTTAAGATATCCCTCTTCAATCTTGGCCAAGTTTGGAGGTGGGATGGACTGCCATATTAGATTGGATTCCAAAGGTACAAGTTCTGAAACAAAGAATTGCATGTGAAAGGTTTATTAAAGAGTGCTCTCAGCAGCTACCCCCTTAAGGATTTAAAAGGACAGGATTGTGGAGCAACCAGATGATGGAGGGGCAATGTGACTGCATTTGAGATCTCAGCTGATTCTATGGGGAACTAAGGTGCTGCATGATCCTTCAGCTTCCACTCATCATGGGGAGCCAGGCCTTTGTGTCCCCACATCAGCCAGTCATTTGCTCCGGACCATCCTCTGGGAGGCAGGTGAAACTCGAGGTTAGTAGTTCTCCTTCACAGTGGGCAGTGCTCAGAGATGCCAGCAGTGAGCCACCCACAGCCAACACTCCCAGCAGCGGGAGGATGATAAGCAGTCCTGAAGAGGACATGTGGAGGGCCCACTACAATATCCATTTGTGTTAGATTTTTGTCACAATAATCAATATACCTGACACAAACAACTTCAAGGAAGAAAAGTTTATTTTGGCTCAAGGTTTCAGAGGTTTCAAGCCATGATCAGCTGGCTCCACCGCTTTGGGCCTGAGGTGAGGCAAAACATCATGGCGGAAAGGTATGGCAGAAGAAAGCTGTTCAGATAGTTCATAGCATCCAAGAAACAGAAAGAAAGAGAAAGGGGCCAGATACAGTCCCCAAGGGCATGCCCCCAGTGACTGACTTCCTCCAACCAGGTCCCACCTGCCCAGTAGTTTAGCTATTAATGGCTGATGAGGTCAAAGCCTCCTATCTAATCCCTTTCCCAAAGCTCTACCCGTGAACCTTGCTGTGTTGGGGATCAAGACTTCAACACATGAACTTCTGGGGGACATTCCACATCCAAATCATAACACCACTCAATACCTGTTTTAGTAAGCTTTGTCACTGCTGTGACTAAAAGGCTGACAAGAACAATTTTTTTATTTGTTCTTTTTACTTATACATGACAGGAGAAAGATTTTGACATGTCATACATACATGGAGTATAACTTCCCATTTTTGTGGTTGTACATGATGTGGAGTTACACTGGTCTTGTATTCATATATGAACATAGGAAAGTTATGTCTGATTCATTCTACTATCTTTCCCATTCCCTTCCCTCCCTTCCCCCCAATGCTCCCCTGTCCAATCAAGTAAACTTTCCACTCTTCCCTCTTGCCTATTTGTTAGAGTCTGTAAACAAGTCAGGATGGCACCTGGCAAATGTTAGAGTCTGTAAACAAGTCAGGATGGCACCTGGCATTTTGCCAGAGAAATGTTAGAGTCTGTAAACAAGTCTGGATGATGCCTGGCAAAATGCCAGAGGGAGTGGTTTGTGAAGTAACTCCAGCAAGCCATTAAGTGTGGAGATTCCTTATTGGTTGACTGTTGTATCTATTTTATGTTAATTAGATAAGCTGTATAGAATGTATAAATACCATTCCTGTCCTAGAATAAACGGCTCCCACTCCAGCTGTATCAATCTACACAAGTTGCTCATCACTCCCCACCCCATTTTGCCCAGCCAGCTGGGCTTCGGCACCTATTGTGAGCTGGCATCTGCATATCAGAGAAAACATTTAGCCTTTGGTTTCTTGGAATTGGCTTATATCACTTAGCATGATAGTTTCCAGTTTCATCAAATTACCAGCAAATGCCATATTTCTATTCTTCTTTATGGCTGAGTAATATTCGATTGTGTATAGATACCACATTTTCTTTATTCATTCATCTGTTGAAGGGCACCTATGTTGGTTGTATAGCTTAGTTATTGGGAATTGAGCTGCTATAAACATTGATGTGGCCATGTCACTATAGTATGTTGATTCTAAGTCCTTTGGGTATATGCCTAAGAGTGAGATAAATGGGTCAAATAGTGGTTCTATTCCAAGTTTTGACAAGAACAATTTTAAGGAACAAAAGTTTATTTAGGGGCTCAAAAGTTTATTTCAGAGGTCTCAGTCCAAAGACAGCTGGCTCCACTCATTGGCTTGAGGTGAGGCTGAACATCATGATAGAAAGGTATGATAAAGGAAAGCAGCTCAAGACATCACATCAGGAAACAGAGAGAGAGACTCCACTCACCAGATGCAAAATATATACCCCAAAAGCATGCCCAAATAACCCATCTCTTCCAGCCACATCCTGCCTGCCACCAGTTACCACTCAGTCCCTACCAGGGATTAATTCTCTGATTGAGTAATGAGGCCTTAAACCAGTCATTTCACTTCTAAGCTTTTTTGCATTCTGTCACACATGAGCTTTTGGGGAACAGCTCACATCCAAGCCATAACAATACCCGTCACCTGCTACAAGGGTGACCCTAACTAGCTTATGTTAGTAAACATTTCCCAGCTCTCTGACCACATTCATCAGTGTTAGGAGCAGGCTCATTAACCATTTGAGGCCAATCAGGACCACAAGAATCAATTTCTGCACTTCTATTTAAGCAATCAGAAAAGCTGATTGGTCATTTCCCAGAATCAGGACCTGGCAACTTTGTATCTGGCAGCTGTCTTGAGGTTACAAAGGGCCAGTGGGACAGGAAGACTGTCATGCCTGAGAAAGTGTTCCTGAGAGATGAAAGACAGAAAGTGGGTCCCCAGCACACTGGGAAAGCCCCAGTCAAGCTGCCCTTGTGACCAGATTTTATCCCTCGATGGAGCCAGAATGTTCCCTCATTAGCTTTATCCAGTTTAGATTAGACTTCAATCTTTTTATATTTGATACACTTTCCAAATTCAGGTACATATGGTATATTTCTTACTAAAACAGCATTGAGTTTTCTTTTGAAACTTTTCAAATTAGAAAATTTCACCTGAAAAAACAAATGGAATTGAGGCAGATAATTTTTTAAAGCATGGGGAAGGAAAATGAAACCTATCAAAAATTAAAATATTTGGGGGGCTGGGGCTGTAGCTCAGCAGTAGAGCGCTCACCTAGCATGCATGAGGCACTGCGTTTGATCCTCAGCACCACATAAATGTAAAATAAAGATATTGTGTTCACCTAAAACTTCAGAATAAATATTTTTTAAAACATTAAAATATTTTTAAAACATTATTAAAACAGTAAGCTACTATTCAAGAACACACAAAAGATAAGTAGAACAAATAGTACAAAAGTTAGAATAAAAATTTACTACACAAAAAAATTTGGGTTAATAGAGTAAAAATGCCATTGGCCAATTGATTAGATATTTTGAAAATCTCTATTCAAGACTTAATATTAAAGTATGCATTACGTTAACTCAAGTGATTGAATGAATAAATCACAACAGAAAAAGATAAAAATAAATACTATTCCGGAGAGAAGAAAAGAAGAGGAATTTCCAAACCTTAAAACAATAGTAACAATTAAACATTTCTGATTAGGTCAAGATTTTTAAATATGTACAGCAAAATATGCAACAAAACTATAAGATAAACAAAACAATAGAGAATATAACAAACTGACAATTCAGACCTTTCTTTTATGAAGAATGAATCAACATTTTAAAAAAAGCAGGGCACAATGGTGCATGCTTGTAATCCCAGCTGAGGCAGGAGGATTGCAAGTTTGAGGGTAGCCTCAGCAATTTAGCAATACCCTCAGCAACTTATCAAGACCCTATCTTGAAATAAAATGTGAAAAAAGGCTGGGATGTAGCTCAGCGGTACAATGCCACTAGGTTGAATCCCAGGTATTACAGGAGAGAGAGAGAAAAAAAAAAGAATTTCTAGTTCAAAGAATATAAATAAGTAAATAAGACAAAAAGGGCTGGGTATGTAACTCAGAGGTAGAACACTTCTGGGCTCAATCTTCAGTACCACAAAGAAAGAAGGGAGGAAGGAAGAAAGACTTAATTGAGACCCCAACAAATAAGTGGGTAAAAATACAATTCATGTAAGATGTAAGATAAACAGAATTAATTAATAAACAGCATAGTAAAATAGTAGACTTAAATAGTGATGCAAATATTAATACCTTGTGATTTTTTTATTTTTCATATTAACAAATATTTTCAAATATGATAATAATTTATTTGACTATTAAAGAGGGAATTTGAAGTTTGTGCAGTCCATTTGGATAATTTGGAAATGTGTATCAAAAGCTTCAAGTGTTGGGCTGAGGTTGTGGCTCAGTGGTAGAGCGCTCGCCTAGCACATGTGAGGCCCTGGGTTCGATCCTCAGCACCACATGAAAATAAATAAATAAGATAAAGGTATTTTGTCCAACTACAATTAAAAAATAAAGATTTTTTTAAAAAAACTTCAAATGTTCATTATTTGATCCACTGATTCAACTTTCCAGAATCTGTCCTAATGAAGTAATTATAAATTTGAAGAAGCTTCATATACAAAGATGTTTACTGAAGAATTTAGGATAGTAAAAAATTTTAAGCCTTAAATGTGCAACTCCATAGGAAAAAATAAATGAAAACTATGGTATAGCTAATGGCTGACATTCCACCACTAAAAATGATGCATATCAGAAAAATATTTGTGAATAATGCTATTAAAAGACAAATATAAAAGTATATAGAGCATAATTAGAACAATGAAAAACATACCTCATGTACACAGAAAACTTATCTCCAAGTAGATAAAAACTGGAAGAAAATAAACACATGAAAGTGTTAAGGCAATCCTTTGGAGTGGTGGCACTTCCTGCCTTGAAGCATTCTGTGCTTTACGGATTCTTTTTCTGCTCAGATTGGGTCACATCATATTGACTCAAAAGTGAAATGTGGCCTCTTTTCAAGTTCTATGAAAAAAAAAAATCTACCCACATAAAACATTTATCCATGCATTATATTTAATAAAATATTTAAAAGGAGATTAAGAAAAAATTGTATGATAGCAAAACTAATGTATTTAACTAGTTCAATATAATAACTTCATTCTTAAATTTAGGGTCCAATTCTACAACCAGGCTCTACCAATATACATGACTTCTCTTTCACCTTCAAGTCTATTTATTTTTTCCTCCCAATGCTGGGGATTGAACCAGTGGGACTCCACCATAGAACTGCAACACCAGTCCTTTTTATCTGGCATTTTGAGACATTTTAAGTTGATGAGGCTGGTCTTGCTCCTCCTGTGATCCTCATGCCTCAGCCTCCCAAGCATCTGGGATTACATGGGTATGCCACCGCTCCTGGTTTACCTTTTATTCTGGTAAATAAAATCTTGAGGGTATGACCACTTTGTGTGGTTGCAGTTGGTCTTTGGGGGAGGGAATAAACTAAAGCTATCAATAAAATTTCTCTTGTCAGGAAATTTCCATTTCATAGTTAAAAAATGAAAGACTTGAAAGAGAGTTTTAACTGAATTAAGGGAAACAATTGTTAAAAAGTAATTAATTACTTCAAATAGCATTGTATGGGCTGGGGTTGTAGCTCAGTGATAGAGTGCTAGCCTAACACATGTGAGGCACTGGGTTCAATCCTCAGCCCCACATTAAAAAATAAATAAATAAAATGAAGGTTTTGTGTCTATCTATAATTTAAAATGTTTAAAGAAGGGCTTGGGGGGCTGAGGTTGTGGCTCAGTGGTAGAGTGGCTAGGGTTGTGGTTCGGTGGTAGTGCACTCATCTGGCATGTGTGAGGCATTGGGGTTCAATCCTCAGCACCACATAAAAATAAATAAATAAAATATTGTTCTCATTAAAAATGTTTTAAGGAAAAATAAGCAAATAACAATGTATGCTTTTCTAAATATAAAAAAAAAAAAATGTATCATTTAGACCTCATAGCAATTCTACTTTGAGGCAACAAATTTTCTTGCATTTAATTTAAAATGCAATATGTGGTCATATGAACAGATGCATGGATAAACAAAGCATGGCATAACTTTGATGAAATGTTTTTCAACCTTAAATAAAATTCAGAATGCTATAAAATGAAGAATCTTGAAAATATTACACTAAGTGAAATAAGCCAGACACAGAAAGAATTATAAGTGTATAATTCCATTTTTATGAGCTACCTAGAACAGGCAAATTCATAGAGACAGAAAGTAGAGGGAGGTATCTGGGAGCTGGGGTTGGGGGATGGGGAGCTGTGGTTTAGTGGGAACATAGTTTCTGTTTGGGATGATGAACCAGTTCTGGACATGTATGATGGTAATGACTAGAAGCACCGTGAATGCACTTAATGCTTCTGAAATGTGCTTTAAAATGGTTAAAAAGGTGAATTTTATATTTCAGCACTATAAAAAGGAGTGTACATTCAAAGTTGAAAAATACCAATGAGCAATAATTACAATTTTAAAAATAGCCATGATCCAACCACCAGGATAACTGCTATTAATACCTTCATCTGTAAAATACAAATAATAATAGTGTATATACCAGAGGGTTATTGTGAGATTTTTATAAAATAATCTATGTAAGTGAATTATCAGCAGTCCTAGCATATGGTAAGCATATGATGAATAGTAGCTGTTATATAGCTATTATGCAATAATTTTACACACATTATTGTAACCTGGTCTTTTTTGTTATAGTTGTTGTTGTTCTAATTAGCTATACATGACAACAGAATGCATTTTGACTCATTGTACACAGATGGAGCACAACTTCTCATTTCTCTGGTTGTACCTGATACAGAGTCACACCTACATACATGTACATAGAGTAATAATGTCTGTCTCATTCCACCATCTTTTCCACCCACATACCCTCCCTCACTACCCTCTATCCTATCCAAAGCTCCTCAGTTCTTCCCTTGCTCCTCTCCCATTATGGATCAGCATCCACATATCAGAGAAAACATTTGGCCTTTGATTTGGGGGGATTGGCTTATTTTGCTTAGCATGATATTCTCCAATTCGATCCATTTACCTGCAAATGCCATAATTTTATTCTTCCTTAAAGCTGAGTAATATTCCATTGTGTGTGTATATATATATATATATATATATATATATATATATATATATATATATATCACAGTTTCTCTATCCATTTATCTATTGAACTAACCTGTTCTTTTAAACCTAACAATATATTGGGAACATAATTTCATGTCCACAAAAAGAGACAGTTTCTTATTTCTGGGTACTTTGCATGGTAGGAAAATAAATGTAAGTGTAAATTTAGCCAGAGCTATTTATCACGGTGTTTTATCACAGCGTTTTCGTTATTGTGACCAAAAGACCTGACAAAAACAATTAGAGGAGGAAAAGTTTATTTGGCATTCAGTCCATACATGGCCAACTCCATTGCTCCATTGCCAGAGATGAGGCGTGTGAGGGAGGAAAACAGCTCAGAACAGACAACAGGAAGCAGAGAGACTGCTCCACTCACCAGGGACAAAATATATACTCCAAAGGCACATTCCCCAGTGACCCATCTCCTCCAGTCACAGCCTACCTTCCTACCATTACCACCCAGTTAATTCATTCAACTGAATTAATGTATTGATTAGGTTAAGGCTCTCATAACCCAATCATTTCACCTCTGAGCTTTCTTGCATTGTCTAACACATGAGTTTTGGGGAGACACCTAATATCTAAACAGTAACAGCATTGTGTATACTAGAAAAAAAAACTGAAAATAGTCTAAATGTTCTGTGCTAAGAAATGTAGCTTAGGGCTGGGGATGTGGCTCAAGCGGTAGCGCGCTCGCCTGGCATGCGTGCGGCCGGGGTTCGATCCTCAGCACCACATACCAGCAAAGATGTTGTGTCCGCCAAATACTAAAAAATAAATATTAAAATTCTCTCTCCCTCTCTCTCCTCTCTCTCACTCTTTCTTTAAAAAAAAAAAAGATGTTGTGACCGCCAAATACTAAAAAAAATAAATAAATATTAAAATTCTCTCTCTCTCTCTCTCTCTCTCTCTCTCTCTCTCTCTTTAAAAAAAAAAGAAAGAAAGAAATGTAGCTTACAGGTGTAGAATAAAGAGCTCAGAAAGGTCATGTAACTTAACTTAGAATTACATGGAGAAAACCAAAACTCAAACTCAATCCTTTCTCATAGTGTCGTCATTTTGATTATCAAGCCGTTAACTATCAGCATCGTATAGACAAGAGGATCTTCAGTTAGACACTGAGTTTTCTGGGAGATGGAAATTTTTTCAGCTTGAAGGCATCTTACTCTCCCCTCTACCAGTTATCCCAGCAAAAGGCTATCAATAGCCTTTCATTCCAACACATGCACCTGCTTTACTCTCAGACCATTGTCAGTTGAGAGCCTTATGAACAACATGTTTTGAACAAGTGGTGACCCTACTCTAGGAAACCTTTGATCAAATTATCTTCATAGACCAAAAATTCCCTTATAACTTTTCCCTCTCTTCAAATAATGATTAAATACCACGTTGCAACAACAGTCATGCATCCCTTTAATGACAGATGGATGTGTGGAGAAAGACATCATCAGGCAGTTTCACTGTGAGGATATCAGAGTGCACTTATACAACTGGAGGGTGTAGCCTACCACACACCTGGGCTGAATGGTATAAACCAATGCTCCTAGACTACAAAAATGGACACATTGTTGTATTATACACTGTAGGTGACCGCAACACACAATGGTAAGTATTTGTGTATCTAAACATATCTAAGCCTCAAAAAAAATAGAGTAAAAATACAGTATAAAAAAATAAAAACCAGACTATCTAGGGCACTTACCATGAATGAAGCTTGCAGGACTGGGAGCTGCTCTAGGTGAGTCAGTGGTTGAGTGCTAAGAAAATGTGACAGCACATAATAGTCCATACGGGGGACTTCATCAACATTGTACACTTAGGCAACACTACATTTATTAATTTTTTTCTTTAACAATAAATTAACTTTAGTTTATTATAACTCTTTCACCTCAAAAGCTTTTTGAAAAAAACTTTTTGACTCTTTTGTAGTAACAGCTTAAAATACAACAACATTTTACAGCTGTACAAAAATGTTGTGTTTATTTTTATGCATAGTCTATATGGTTTTTTTGTATCTTTAACTTTTTGTTTCCATTTTTTTAACCCTTTAAACTTTTTGTTGTTATTAAGAGCTAAGGCACAAACGCCTACATTAGCCTTGGACTATAGAGGGCAGGATCGTTAGTATCTCCACCTACCACATCTTATCTCTCTGGAAGGTCTTCACAGGCAAGAACAGGCATAGAGCTGTCATCTCCCATAATGACAGGGCCTTCTTCTATAATCCTCCTGAAGGACAGGTCTGAGTTTCTTTTTGAGGTAGTATCACTCTTCTTGAGAAATATGCCCATGGTGGCTTGCTGTTCGTTTTTTCATCATAGATTTGATTGCAGGCCATGTGTCATGAACATACCTGTCTACTTCAGACAATCTTTAAGTATTGGAGTCCGTTGTTTCAAAGCTTTAAAGAAGCTGATTGAGATCCACACAAGGTTCTGAGAAATGCCTCCTTGTGAATTTTCTTAGAGGCTTTTCTTTTTCTCTTGCAGTTTCCTTTACTCTTGTCTCTTTTTTAACTGTGGGTCCTATTCCAGTTCCAACACCTCCTCATTACTTAATTCCTCAGGAACCACATCTAGGTGCTCTTTAGTGTCATCCTCACCCACAGCCAGGTTTAAGTTGTTGCCATCTCAACCAGAGTCTTGCTGATCTTTGCATCTTCTTTATCCATGACCCTTTGAAGTCATGGACAAACTTCTTGAATGTCTTCTTCCAAACGTCATTCCATACACTCCTTGATGACATTGCTCCAAGCCAAGGAAGGTTTTCTGTGTATCATAGATGTTGTAACCCTTCCAGAATTGAATAATATTTTCTCAGCATCTTTCTCAGTGGTAGCAGTAGACTGGGCAAGTGTTCTCCTCAGGTATTAGGTGGTAAAAGATTCTGTATCTCCTGAATCCTTTGGTTGGGTCACAGGAATCATGTTCATAGGGAACATAGGAAGAGGACATTATGAGAGCATTATGAACAACAAGCAAAATCATGGGAGCTACTTCAAACAGTACTTCTCCATTTCTCTGACACAGCAGTTCAGGGGTCACCCTGGAAAAAGAAATGGATCGTTCGTGAATTTTTAATGCTCCTGTAGGTCACAGGCAGTGTGTGCTTATCGATATGCTTGGAGGCCCTAGGTTCTCACGGCCAGATCACAAATGATTTCAATCTGTAGCCTACCACACTGCTCCTAAGCAAGGCCATTGTCTTCTTAAAAGCCTTAAAACTTGGCATTCATTGACTTGGCTTCCTAATAGATGAAAGTTTCTTTCCAGGCATCTATTTTCAGAATACATAGGTTTCATTCATAGTGAAGATTCACCATGGTAAGTAAGTTTGCTCCATGATAGGTTATCTAGAGTTTCCAAAAATTCTTGGGCTGTTTCATCAGCTGTTACTTTCACATTACATAATGAATAATGATTCTGGAATCACTGAAGCCACCCATGGGTTGGTGTGGTAGTTCAAGGGGAGAGCGCTTGTCTAGCATGTACAAGACCCTGGATTTGATCCCCATCACTGCAAATTAAATAAATAAATATACACACCACCCACAGCTAGCCATAAATTCAATGTCATAAATGGGTCCAGATTTTCCTTTCAGCATCTTCTGTTTGGCTGTGATCATCATGGTGCTGAGAGGGACATGTTTCTGTGTCAGGTCTTTAACCCAGATCATTAGAAGTTTTTCCATATCTAACATAGACTCCTCTCAAATGTTCACTAGTCTTGTTGCCTTCAATGAAGCAGAGCCTTTAAGGCCTCCATCACTTTGTTCTTGGTCACCAAGATCATATCTTTTTTTTATTAAATTATTTATTTATTCTAATTTGTTATACACGATGGCAGAATGCAGTTCATTTCATATTACACATATGGAGCACAATTTCTCAAGTCACTGATTGTACACAAAGTATTTTCAAATTCGTGTCTTAAACATGTACTTAGGGTGATGATGTCAATCTCATTCCACCATCATTCCTACCCCTTTGCCTTCTCCCCTCCCCTCCCTACCCTTAGCCCTATCTAAAGTTCCTCCATTCCTCCCATGTTCCCCCTACCCCATCGCCATTATGAGTCAGCATCCTCATATCAAAGAAAACATTGGGCCTTTGGTTTTTTGGGATTGGCTTTCTTCACTTAGCATTATATTCTCCAGCTCCATCCATTTACCTGCAAATGCCATGATTTTATTCTCTTTTAATGCTGAGTAATGTTCCATTGTGTATATATACCAAAGTCTCCCTATCCATTCATCTACTGAAGGGCTTCTGGGTTGGTTCCACAATTTATCTATTGTGAATTGTGCTGCTATAAACATTGATGTGGCTGTGTCTCTGTAGTATGCTGTTTTTTAATCCTTTGGATATAAACTGAGGAGTGGGATAGCAGGGTCAAATGGTGGTTCCATTCCAAGTTTTCCAAGGATTCTCCATACTGCTTTCCATATTGGCTGCACCAATTTGCAGTCCCACCAGCAATGTATGAGTGTGCATTTTTCACCACATCCTCGCCAAACTTATTGTTATTTGTATTCTTAATAGCTGCCATTCTGACTGGATTGAGATGACATCTTAGAGTAGTTTTGATGTGCATTTCTCTAATTGCTAGAGATGCTGAACATTCTTTCATTTGTTTGTTCATTGATTGTATATCCTCTTCTGAGAAGTGTCTGTTCATTTCCTTGGCCCATTTATTGATTGGATTATTTGTTTTTTTGGTGTTAAGGTTTTTGAGTTCTTTGTATACCCTAGAGATTAGAGCATTATCTGATGTGCTTGTGTTAAAGATTTGCTCCCATTCTGTAGGCTCTTTATTCACCTCACTGATTGTTTCTTTTGCTGAGAAGAAGCTTTTTAGTTTGAATCCATCCCATTTATTGATTCCTGATTTTAATTCTTGCACTATTGGAGTCTTATTAAGGCAGTTGGGGTCTAATCCACAACATGATAGAGATTTTCACCAAGATCATATCTATAGTGGAACAGGACATGCCTGACTGACAGCAATAACCATTACTGATTTTCCACCTTCATAGTCCTTAATCACTTTTAACTTCATTTCTAGGTCAATTACTCAAGATGGCCTCTTACTGAAAGCATTAGCAATGGATTTTGTATGCTTATGGGCCATGATGAACAAAACAATATGAGATTAAATTAAGTACAAAAAATAATATGATCAAGAGACAATAAACATGATATGTCTGAGGTAATATGGCATATTGTTTTACAGTAAATCTTAGAAATAGCAGGAATGTGCTTTAAAATAATAATGAAAAGCATAGTAAATTCATGGACAGCAACATGGTCATTTAGTATCATTATCGAGTATTTTGTACCATACATAATTGTATGTGTTACACTGTCATATGACTGGCAGAGCAGTAGGTTTGTTTACACCAGCACCACCACAAACATGAGTGATGCCTCGAACTATGACTTTGGGACAGCCACGAATTCTGTCTGATGGAAATGTCATTATAGGGTGCATGACTGTATTTTTTTCTCACAATACCTTTATTCTATTTACTTATTTTTATGCAGTTCTGAGGTTCGAATCCAGGGCCTCACACATGCTGGGTAAGTGCTTTACCACTGAGCTATACAGCCCCCGTCCGGTGCAGGACTGTATTCTTAGTGAATCACGTGGTGATCTCTATTCATTGTTCTCAGAAAGAAATAAGAATCACAACACAGCAGCAAATGAAACACAAAGCTTACAAAGTTCTTTTGAGTGATCTTTGTTCAAAAACGTACCAGCTTGACCAGGCACCATGGCACACGCCTGTAATCCCAGCAGCTCAGGCGGCTGAGATAGGAGAATCTCCAGTTCAAAGACAGCCTCAGCAAAGCAACTCAGTGAGACCCTGTCTCTAAATAAAATACAAAATAAGACTGGAGATGTGGCTCAGTGGTCAAGTACCCCTGGATTCGATTTCTAGTACCAAAAAAAAAACAACAACTTATACCAGCTTATTGCTTATTCCACCAAAGAAGAGAGAGTTGTGGGCTGGTGATGTAGCTCAGTGGTAAAGCTATTACTAGCATGTGAGAGGCCCTGGGATCTGTCCCCAGCAGTGCATGCACACACACACACTTACCCTAATTCAAAAGAGGTAATGAAAGTGAAATTGAATGCTATCATTGCCCACCTATTTGCCCAAATGGAAGGGATGGGGTTGGCTATAGCTCAGTGGTAGAGTACTCACCTAATGTGTGCAAGGCCTGGGTTTGATCTCCAGCACCACAAAAATAAAACAGAATCTATTTCCCCAAGTGAGGACTTAAAGGTGATTTTGAAGCAGATGCCAGGTTGAGGCAAAATCCTACCGGGAAGTCTGGATTTGTTTAGATGAGTGGAAAGGGAGAAATCTCCCAAGCAGGGAATGAAACTGAAGCAAGCAGAAGGTTGAGAAGCAGGAAATATATGGGGTAAGCCAAAAAGCCCCTTCCTTGCCTGATCTCTACGTCTCATGATATCCTGAGATTTCTGCTTTTGTTTTTAAATATTTTTTTTAGTTGTCAATGGATCTTTATTTTACTTATTTTATGTGGTGCTAAGAATCAAACCCAGTGTCTCACCCATGCGAGGCAAGTGCTCTACTATGGAGCTACAACCCCAGTCCTCCGCTTCTTTTTTGTTAAAGAAAAACCAAGCCCAGTTTAGAGAAAGGAGTTATCCCTCAATCTGGCAAGTACCAAATACATACTTTGATAGAATCTTGAAAGGTTTGTAAATCATATAGTATTTAATGTTTTTATGGTTCTTTTAATTCCCTGGGTAATACATACTTCTAAAATTTTATACTCAATCTTATTGTAAACAATTCAAAAGAATCAGATCTCTTAAATCAATCTCATTTCCCAGTGACTACTGTTACCATCTATTATGTACCCTTTCTTAAGTTATTCTATATTTGTATGAACAGGTAGATATGTTTTATTGATAATATTTTTATTAAAATTGGATGGTGCATAATATAAAGTAGTCTATAAGTTGATATTTTCATTTATTAAAATATTGTGAACAATTTTTCTCTATCCAATTTTGCTCCAAACAGCAAAATTTTTTTCAGGACTCATAAAAATAAAAGCATGACCCCTACTAATACAGCCATCCTTTCAAAAAAAGAACAATTATATATACATGTATATATATATATATATATATATATATATATATATAAATGTTTATATATATAATGTTTATAAATATTTATATATGTATAGATATTTATATACATATATATTTATATATTATATAAAATATTTATAAATAATATAATATATTTTATATATTATATAAATAATATATAAAATATATTATATTTTGCATAATATATAATATAAACATATATATTATATACATATATACATATTATTATGTACTTCCAGATGGCCTTGCTTAAAAGAGCATAACTATATACATATACATATTATATATGTTATATAAATATATGTGTACATATTATATATGTATATAATTATACATTTTAATTAATAACTTTTTATTTTACAAGGTCATGTATGTGCACATGTCTGTGTAAGTGCATAAAAACAGAGAAAGAGGGCTGGGGTTGTAGCTCAGTGGTAGAGTGCTTGCCTAGCACATGTGAGGCACTGGGTTTGATCCTCAGCACCACATAAAAATGAATACATAAAATAAAAATATGTGTCCATATACAACTAAAAATTAAAAACAAACAAACAACAACAACAACAAAAAAAAACAAAGAAAGCCTTTCTGTAAGATAACTTTCTAAAAACCAATTACATGCTAGGCCCCAAGGTGCATGCTTGTCATTCCAGCTATTCCAGGCTGAGACAGAAGGATCCCAAGTTCAAAGCCAGCAACTTAGTAAGACCTATCTCAAAATTAAAAATGAAAAAGGGCTAAGGATGTAGCTCAATGGTAGAGTAAGTACCCCTAGGTTCAATACCTAGGACCAAAAAAAAAAGGAATATATTGTTTGAAGAATATATATTTTCTTAAATTTTTGAAACATGCCCTCTATAACCTCTCTCACACTGTAAAATATTATCAAAAAATGAAGCATTTTGGGCTGTGGTTGTGGCTTAGTGATAGCATACTTGCCTAGCATGTGTAAGGCACTAGGTTCAATCACAGCACCACATTGAATAAAATAAATAAACAAAAGAAAAAGATATTATGTCTATCTACAAGTAAAAAAAATGTAAGTAAAGTATTTTGTTTCACTTTTTCAAAGTATTATATTAATTAATTATATACTTTAAAGTGGATAGTACTGGCCACTGTGGGGACAGGCCATGCTGGCCACTGATGCCCTCCAGTCACCCCAAGTTCTGAGACTCAAGTTCAGCTGTGAGGCAGTCTACCATTAGCCGGTGATGTTGGTATTCTAACATGAATGTGAGTCTTCTACACCCCCTGTACCGCCGGGTGTAAATAGGAACCCACTTCTGTGCCCAGGTGCAGACGCCGCCCAGGGTGAGCGTCTGGTGGGCGAAGCTGCGGTCCTGAGCATCCTGATGTGCGTGTGATAGCTTCCTTTTGGCGTGTTCCTTCACTTAAGTGCTTATGAGAAAAACAACTCCATATAATCCGTGTCCTAACTTTTATTTAATTTTTTAAAGAGTGCTTTTAACTCCTGGAAACAAACATCAGCTCATTTTGTACATAAGAACTTTTTTAAAATCAAGCATCACCACCACCAACAACAAAAAGTCTATAGTACTAATGAATATTCTAGATTTCCTAACTAACCTAGATTTTTTTCTAGGTTACTTCAAGACAATTGACATTATTTTTAAAATAACTAAAAAAATATATAAATAAATTTATATATAATTTTAAATATATATAATATATAATAAAATATAAATATATATATATTTATATATTATTATATATCATATGTTATGTATATATAAATATATAATAACCAAAAATATATATAATATATATATTTTATATATATATAAAATAACTAAAAATATATGTAATAAAAATATATAAGGCTATATAATATTTATACTTAAAATTCTATGTAGATATGATACTCACCTATGTCATACAAATTATTACAAAAGCAACCTTTTATTAGGGTTTACTAGGTACCAAACACTTTACATGTTTTAGTTTATTTATCTCTATTTATAAATAAGGAACTAAGGTAAAAATTGAGGTGCTTCAGACCACAAAGCTTGTAAATATTAGAAGTGGGATTTGAATCCCAGACAATTAACTCACAAATTCAGGTATGTAATACTCAAAGTATCAAGTTTAACTTTTCTTTTCTATTATGATAGAGCAAAGTGAATGGAGACTCAAGTGTATTATAAATACAGAAAGATATGACTATTGCCTCTTACCCTGTCCAAGCAATTATGTTTATAGAATATATTCTGACCCTAACTCCTACCTCATCCACTCTTCTCAGTAAGATTGCAGGTGCACTTTGCTGAGCTTTAGAAGATTCTAGGTGCAGTTTGCAAAGACAAACTATCATATAAGGAAGAAAATTAATTGTTTGAACAAACTTCCCTCCCCACCCCTGGTACTGGGGATTGAAGCCAGTAGTGCTCTACCACTGAGCTACATTCTCAGCCCTTTTTATTTTTTCTTTTGATACAGGTGTCCCTCAATGGCTGAGGCTGGCCTTGAACTTACAATTCTCCTGCCTCAGCCTCTGGGATTACAGGTGTGTGCCATTGTGCCCAACTAAACAGACCCATTTAAGATGACATCCACTTATGATGGGATTTAGGGAAAGCTGAACACTTCACTCAGCTACTTCTTTCTTGTCAAAGTAAAAACAGGTCACTGAAAAGTGTCTTTTTAAAAAAAATATTTTTATTTGTAGATATATTTTATACATTTATATATTATATAAATAATATATAAATAAAATATACCCTTATTTTATTTATTTTAAGTTTACTTTTTCTTTTTTTTAATTTTTTTTAGTTGTAGGTGGACACAATACCTTTTTATTTTATTTATGTTGTGCTGAGGATTGAACCCAGGACCTCACACATGAGAGACGAGTACTCTACCGGTGAGCCACAACCCCAGCCCCTGTTTTATTTATTTTTATGTGGTGCTGAGGATCTAACCCAGTGCCTCATACAGGCTAGGCAAGCGTTCTACCATTGAACTGCAACTCCAGCCCTGAAAAGTGTCTTAGATGAGTATGCATGTAAGTAGGATTTTAAAACTGATTATTCTAAGTCTAAAAAGCATATTTTCATTATCTACATTTACTCAAACATTTCTTGAGCTCCTACCATGTGGGGGTATATTACAGATGCCTGAGTTAGCAGCATTTGACAAAGCGCAGGGACACACTTGTCCTCCTGGAGTTTACATTCTAATGCAGGGGAACAATAGAAACAGAATAAATTAATAACATGGTATGCTTCTTGGTGACATTTTGAGAAAAATAAAGATGACTGGGCATTTTCAAAATAATGCACATCATACCTGGAACAAGAATAAAAATTGTTTATACATTAAGTACAATGTCTCCTACCAAATTAATATCTTCTACAAGGGTATAAACTTAAAAAAGGAAAAAGAGATCATTTGTTGATTCAGATCTCTCAAAGTCTCTGTATCATGGAGAAAATCAAACTTCCTGAGAGATCCATGCTTCTACAACTTTTTGTGAAGCAAAATTCTAAGTTGGCACTAAGGAAACACTGGCATAGGAGTGAAGTAGAAATCCAAAGTGCCATGCTTGGTGTTGGTCCTTTCGGATTTTACTAGCTCTCTGCTCTACAACTCTGCTCTGAGGCCACCCTCTCCCCTCCTCAGCACACCAGACCATCATGTTAATAAGAGCTGATTTGTAAATAGCGTCTCTCTCAACCCATCTCCACCCCCCTTTGGCCAAGCTCCTACTTTTCTGCTCAATGGCACAGATGCGGCTTTGAGCTGACTGGAACCAGGCAGCTATTAGCAGCAAATCCAGTGAGGGAAATTAATGAAGGGGACAACTAATAAAAGACAGCTCAGGACAGCCAGACTAACTTGCTCCGAGCAGTAATTAACTTTTTTTTTTTTTTTTTTTGGTAGCTCATGAAGGTAAATATGCCATCGGCACTGGTCCAGTCTAACTCTTCTTTATTAAAAAAGAGCAGAGCTATTCATGGGGAGCTGAAACTTAATCTATTTTTACCCCAAGAAGAACAATTTTAAATTACTGTGTGATGTGCTTAGAGGTCCATGATGCCCAAATCAAGATACACCTTTAAAAATCAGAAAGAAAGGAGATAGATGAAGAAATATGAGTCTCTGAATAAAAGAAATCATCATCCCCTTCCTGGAAGCAGCATAAAGAAAAAAATTAATTTTAAAGATTTGCCTTTTCTCAGCACCTAAAATGATTGACCCCTGTGTAGTGTATGTGCTAAACAGAAAACAAGACTGAATTTAAAGCACATGGCAGTGTTAAATATTAGCCAAGTTTAAAGGACATTTCAGTTGCCTTCCTCAAGTTTCCAAGTTTCATTTTAAAAGACATAGTTGTAAAGGAAACTTAAAATTGTTTTCTCATGCTTTTGTTCTTGTTTTGTTTTTGTTTTTTGGTACTGGGAACTTGCATATGCTAGGTAAGTGCTCTACTACTGAGCTACATTCCAGATCTTTTTATTTCATTTTATTTTAACATAGGGTCTAGCTAACATTGCTCAGGCTGGCTTCAAACTTGCAATCTTCCTGCCTCAGCCCCCCAAGAAGTCAGAATTACAGGCATGAGCCACTATACCTGGTTTCTCCATGTATTTTTTAAAATCAATACAGATTCTTGGAAAATAAAATCTTTCTGAAAATAGGGTTGTGATATAGCTTAGTGATGCACCACATGCTTAACTCACAAAGGCCCTGGGTTCTATCCCTGATACCACCAGCACCACCAAAAACTTTTCTGAAAATAATATTAAAGTGAAACTGTTATGCTGTGTCCAAAAGTGTTGCTAGAAACAAAACTATTGTACTTTATAAAAACTTTGAAATTCAGAGAAGAAACTTTGGAAGTACCTGGTCTAAACATGAATATTTGGTCTAACCTTAGGCCTACCAGGCTGAGACTTACTGATGGCCATAAGGCCACTCAGAACAAGGAAGGATTCTAACAATGAATTTAACCTCTTGACTCAATCCAGTGGTCTGGTTTCCCCAGAAAGCAAAAATAAACAAAACAAACAAAACAAAACAAAAAAAAAAACCTCACACTCTAAGTTAATAAGCTAATTATAGAGTGCTTTGGTTTAATGTGAAGTTTATTCAGTGTCCCCTTGTGGGCTTGTGTACAACAAGATTAAGACATTATCACACTGAATTCTACCCAGGACATCCCAAAACTCCATTCACTCTTCAAATTGGCCTTCAGACCTATTGTACTACCTCAGGCCCATTCTTTTGGCCAAAAACATAACTACCTATAGGACTTTCTTGGAGGAAGTGGCTTCATTTAGGAGAGACAGGGACACAGATATTGAGTGACCTCTTGCAAAACTTTTCTCAATGAATCCATAACACTATGCAAGAGAACAGACTCCAATACTGTCAATTATTTCCCACAAGTAGCAGAAGAGCTAGGTGTAGGTAGAACTTTATACATGTTGATTTCTGTATCAGTAGTATGGAAAATTAAAGTTTATTAAAATGAAATGGGAGAAAAATGAAAACAGGAACCCTACCATAGTTTGAAAATAATAATGGCTTCTATTATATGAGATATCTGAAGTAATCAAAAAATTCACAGAAATCAAAGGCAAAATAGTCAGGGAGGGCAGAAAGTGAATAGAGGATCAATCAGAATTGTTGTTAAATAAGTATAGATTTCAGTTTTGCAAAATTAAAAAAAAAAGAGTTCTGGAAATCTATAGTATATGGTATATATGAACATTCTTTGCACTATTAAATTGCACTGTACCCTTAAAATAGTTAAGATGATTTTATAGTAAACAAGTTTTTTCTTAGTTTTAAATACAAAATAAAAGCAAAGAATACACATACTTTTTAAAAGGTTAAGAAAAAATTATGCCTACATGGTAAGATGGCTCTTAAAATCACTCTTAGGATAGCGATAGATTTCAAGGCATCAAAGGTTTCCTGCATGGTCCAAAATTAAAATAAAAATCTTCAGCCAGGCATGTTAGTGCACTCCTATAATACCAGCAGCTTGGGAGGCTAAGGCAGGAGGATTGCGAGTTCAAAGCCAGCCTCGGTAAAGTGAGGTGCTCAGCAACTCTGTGAGACCCTGTCTCTAAATAAAATACAAAATAGGGCTGGGGATGAGGCTCAGTGGTTGAGTGCCCCTGAGTTCAACCCCTGCTACTCTCATTGCAAAAAAATCATCAGAGGTAGGCCACCAGTTTGGGCCAATGTATAAGACTTTTTTCTTTCTTTCTTTCTTTTTTTTTTTTTTTGTTCTTCTCCTTTTTTCTTTTATTTTTTGCTACAAATAAGTTACACAATCCTGAAGTAACTATATATTGCATTAATCAAGACAGACTAAGTAATTATGCAATAACAAGTATCCCTGAATCCAATTTTTATTTCCCTCACATAACATCCACTCTAAGTATAGGCGACACATGCATCAAGATTGCTGCTCTTTATGTAGTCACTCAGTCCAACTGACTTTGACATTTTGACCTCATTCTCAAGACAAGAGGAAGACAGAAAAAAGAGATGGAGCCTCAGCAGTTGTAGGAGGTCTGAGCATGCCCAGAAAGATTAAAAATCAGGTATTGATAAAGACTATCAATATCCTCCACAATATTCAACAGTAGCGTTTTGTTAGAAGGAATGTAACTGAACATCATGGAATGAAGTAAAATGGCAAGCTTTAGAGTCAAAAGACACTGCCAAAAGAATTGTGTTTCCTAGAACATGTAAGGACATCACTTAGTGTGTTTGGGAGAACACTGTTAGGATATTGTTATGGTGCTGAAGGACAACTAAGTGAATGGTTCTGTGGCTGCAGATCCTGTAGACGCAGACACTCTATGCTGTGATCATTGCTACCTAGTTTAATGTTGGTATAAAACTACTAACCCCTCAAATTTGCTGAAAACTCTTCTGGAACTTGAAAGTGCATCATGAATACAAAAAGGGTGAGAAGCTCTTTATGAATGCTCTCCTCTAGTTCCTTACCAAAAAGATCTGGCAATATCAGGGTCAGAACAGCCCTGGGCAGGGTTTCACTCCTTTTACTGGGATAAGAACCTGGAAATCTGACCAGTAATTACCTCAGAAATTTGCTCCAACCTCCTTGGTAATGAATTATGGTCCTCATGCTCCCATACATTTTGTTTGGAAATGTCAGCAAGATTCAGAGCAATGTGAAAGACAGGAGGTACACTGGTTCAATTTTACCAGTTCACCTTCACTTCCTGTAGTGCGGAACTCTAGGACATCTGGAAAACTCTAGAGGTTGGAAAGCAGAAAAGTCTAACAGTTCCACTCCAGAAAATCTAAAACCTTTTTATATTATTTGCTCACAACTGATAAAACATATTTTTCACCATACACTTTCTGACACTTCCCAGACTGAAGATGTCAGATGGAGTCTCCTAGATATAAAAATGACAGCTGCTAATAAGAACCTCATTGGAAATGTTTGCCTGTACACATGTCCATTGTCATGCAGTTATGGTCCCATATCATCCCTTTGTAGTTCAAGGGATACTCTGGATTTAAACCCAGGACCTTCAAGCTGCTTTACTGCTGTATCAGCAATCATGTTTCTTTCCTATCTGCTTTCAAGCCATTGCCAGGATCATTTTGAGAGTTAAGAAAAATACTGATAATTTGGTGGGTTTGATTTAAATTTTTTTAATCCTCTTCATGTCCTAGGAAACACAGTTCTTTTGCCTCTTCTAGGCACTGTGACATGAAAGGAATATGAATGCATTCATATAATATTTATTTAAAGTTTACGGTTAGCTATTTTCCCAGGTGTGTTTGATGTTTCACCTCACTTATTTTCCAAAATTATCTAAAAAGTAAGGCAAGAAAATAAACACAGCCTCACATGGAATCAATCTTCTTGTATTTGCATGTGATTTCAGTAGATGTAAAAGGTAGAAAAAACACAAAATTGAAATTAAGTTATCCCAGAAATCTTCATTTTTAATTACTTAATGCATAGCAAGATTTATGTGTTGCAGGAAAAGGGAGGGGGGAAGCAGTGGCAAGCCTGTGGGGTTACTCTTTTGTCACACTGGCACTAGTTTGGCTTCTTTTGGTTATTCTTATGCCAAGGAGGCAATAAACCCCCTTGAGAGTCATAGAGCTGCACGTGGAGCCCTGACAGTGCAGAGAAGCTTTTATGCCAAAATACAATACACAAAGGGATCATAAACACGTTTGAAAAGGAAGATGACCTCTTTGTCACTTGGAATTAGACTTTATTGCAAGTTGCTGCCATGGAAACCAGCCCCCAGTTCTCTCTCCAGTTTTAAAGGTTCCTGTGTCCATTTTCCATGAACTTTAGCACTTTTATTTGTCTCTACACTAAATAAAACAAGTGAAAGGTTTGGTTCTTTACTCATTGTTTAACGTCCCCGGCTACAGAGCAAAAGGGAAAGAAAGGGTGCAAATTTGGGTGCAAATGGACAAAATGAAGAAAAACAAATAGAAGGAGATGATGGAGTCATTGGAAAAGGGGAAATTTGGGAAAACACTAATAATAACGTCTGCTATACAATCTGATACAAATCCATCAAGGACATACATACTACTTATTCCATCTTTTAAAGGCCAGCAAACAGCATTCTCTTGGAGATGTGTCCTGGGAAGTAACTAACTTTTGCCTCTTCATTTCTTACATCTTTGGAATTCAATGTGAATTGAGTGCCAAGTAAGTTGAGTCTTAAGAGTTGCTTCCAGAGCCAAACCCTCCAAGTGTGCCTACAGTGGGAAGAATTGTGAATCCAAGGTCCTTTTATTTCTTAAAACACCTGAAGAATCCTCCCCCATCCCCTGCCCCGCTGTCAAGTTGGAGAGTTGCTGGCTGCAGAGGGGAAGGAATGGTTACAGAAGTATTTTGAGGAACCTCCTCCTTTCCTGCTTCCACCTCCTATTCCCGAGAGGACAAGGGCCGCTCACGCAGGTGACAGCTATCCAGGGTGAAGCCTCTGTGCAGGTGCTCAGGATGGTCCAACCTTTTCACAGGGTGTCGCTAGTAAGTAATCCAAGCTGGCATCCCCCCTCCCCCGCTTTGCGCTCTGAGCAGCTGGGGAAGATGAGAATGCGTGCGAAAGCAGACAGAAACACCCCCATCTCCCCTCTCCCCTCTCCCGACCTTGGCACCGAGGGCGGGGGGAGGCGTTTGTTGTAGCGCATGCACCATCAGGATACTTTCCCACTCTGTCCTCGCGACTCACGCCACCTTGCAGGAAAATAATAGCTCCGGCCTCACTGGCTTTAGCGTTCTGCTTTCCGGATGACTGGATTTCTTTGCTCGCTTCTCCTGTCGGGGACCCTCTGAAACTGGCCCCAAGCTGCGTTCCCAGGGACCTCCCCCCCGACACACACCCACACACACAACCTCAGATTCCACTCGGGGACTAAAGAGCGACTCACTTCAGCGTTCGTTCTCCATAAGAGGAACTCCGTCCATCCTGGCTGTATAAACCAAACTGGGAAAAGAAAACTGGAAGAGGGGAGATGGGGGGCGAGAAGAATCGCTCCTGCAGACCTCGCCCCTCCTCGGCCTTGGGGTGGGGGGCCCTGCGGGTATCCACTCCGAGCCACGTGGGGCGGCCCCGAGGGAGACGCACCCCACCCCCACCTCAAACGCTTTGGAAAATAAACTGCAGAGAACAATAAACTCTGAAGGACAGGGAGAAGTGGAGGGGGAAGAGAACACTTGTCTTTCACCGCCACCCCCTTTTGGACATTCCTTAAGTTTAATCATTAAAGTGGATCCTTTATAAAGGAGGCAGCAGCTTAAGGCTGCCGTTTCTGACAATCTGCCCCACACACTGTCAGTGAAGTGAAAGACCTGGATCTAGCTTTGTTGCTTCGCTACCAATAGCAGACTTGGAGAGACCAAACCTCTGATTTCTGGCCACATCAAAGCACTGATTATGCAAATACCCATTTTTTTAAGAATAAAAGAAAATGGAGGGGGAATTATTTATCACACAATGAACCCCCTGCTGGGGCGGGAAACAATAGATCAGACCAGATAGCCCTTGTAGCCCCAGGCTTGGGGGTAGGCGGGAGGGACGGGTGATGGAGCCCTCACGTTTTATTGGTCTAACCTAATTTCACTAATTCTCTTTTCACACATTTCTTTTGCTGATTCCGAGGCCGGGACTTTCACGCTCCCAGGAGCGCCCTGCACTGGTGCGATTCAAGGGCTGCCCGCTTTATTTAATTAATACATTCAAAGCTCGTCTGGGAGCCCGAGGGGGTGGAGAGAGACCAAGGCCGAGGGCGAGGAGAAGGCGCTTTTAACTGGTTCCAGGTGTTGGTGCCCAGAAGTCACAACCTGCCCAAGGCTGTGCCTTGCAGGAGGGGTGTACCCGGGGGGTACAGTCGCCTCAGTTCCCCACCTTGCCTGCTGGCCGAGTCCTTTAGCAGCCCAGAGACCCTGCAAAGCCAACCGGCGAGTGAGCACCGCTGAAGCCGGCCTTGGGCCCAGAAGACTTTCCTAGGCCATGGGAGTAGACTTTGGGAAGGACTGACTGGGCCCTGGATACTTCGTGTCCAAGGCTGCCCGGGTTCTTCCGGTGACCTCTCCTCCGCCGGTGCACTAGGGACCGCGGAGGCCTCAGTCACGTCTTTCGCCTCCAGTGGGGTCTGGGCCCCGCTCCCAAGGCTGGCCTCACGGTTGGCAGCGGTCTTCTCTACTTTTCTCCCCACATCTTGGCCTGAACTGGCTGTATTTAAAATCTGATGAAGGAAAAACGAGCCATAACAAAGCCTGGGCACTTAGAACACATCAATATAACCAACGCCGGGTCCCTGGTGACGCTAAATCCACGCTCCAATGAGCACAGGACCAACCCTTGCGCCTCTAGGCGCTCAGCCAAATGCGCCTAGCCAAATGCGCCTAGCCAAAGGCGCCCTAGAGCACCCACTGGCGCTGGAAAGATCTATCAACTCTGGTAGTGTGAATTATCATCAGAAGAAAATCTCTCATCAAAGAGCCACCAGAGACAGAATGGTGTACTCAGAGGCCCAATGGTCAAAACGTGGGGAGGGAAATGTGTAAAATAGAAAAGCGAAATTGTTCCCTATTGCAGAAGACTTGGTTTCTACCCTGTAATTGTACTCATTCCTACGGAAAGGCTTAAAGGACCACTGGGCCTCAGTCCATTAGGCTGAGGAGGTTCTGGGGGGTTGGGGAGAACTCCCAGGGCTAAGTGAGCAGTCGGTTCATTCTTAACCGCTGAAGATGATTAGATACCATAAAAACAATTGCACTAATTTAGTGTAAAATGAAGTGCACTTAGATGGACAAGGGAAAACCTGTAGATTGATCTCCGATGTAGACAGAACCCCTGGCGTGTATGACATGCTTATGGTGTGTATGATGATCTGCAAGTTCTGGCTTTGAAAAGGTGGACAAGTCTCTGGTCTTGGAAAAACTGAGTAGAGATGGCTACCAGATGCTGCTAAACTGGGGGTTGAGTCATTAGCTGTATTACACTTAGTCAAGGCTAAGATTATTGGGTCATCTACCCATCCCTGCCTCTCCAACTAAGTCATTAAGATCACCTGTTTATAGGTTGACCTCACCAACTGGAGAATATTTCCATGGCTGGAAAACTAACTGCCCCCCAGGATCTGCCCCAACAGACTTGTGCCATGAATTGTTTCATGAGCAAGTTTCCAGAGGAAGCACAATATTTCATCATAAGTATATTAATAAAATAGGCGTTGCTTGGCATGGAAACTGATGTTTTCAAACTTTCTTAAGTCCTTTGCTTGCTTGACTTGAATTTTTAAACACTTAAAACATAAATGAACAGAAATATCACTTTCTCCCCATAACAGATGATTTACTGTTGGCTGAGAATAATTCTATCTTTAAATTAGAAGGTATTTTTCAACAGGTTCCTCTTATATTCAGTAAGAAAACTAAACAAAAACCTTGAGTTGGTTCTTCCTTTGATAAAAATGGAATCATTAAAATATGAAACATTGAATATTTTCCCTATGGATGGAAAGAAGGAGCCATCCCAGATATCTCAGGAAAAAAATATCATTGCTTTATGCAGAGGAGTGGAGGGTTTTGTTCAAAGCAGAAGTAGATCTTCGTGGGTAGTTGAGTACCTTGAGCTACCATCACTTTTTTTAATCATATGTTTTTGTTTTTTAAGCTGGCAGTTTCATAGACACCCTCCCCCAAGCAACCTAATCCTAGAATTGTACTCAATCCTAGAATGTGGTCCACTTTAACTTGGTCATTTTTAAACCAAGGTCAACCAAAGGTCATTCATTTCTGCATTGGAGATTAAGATGAAAGTTGCATCATTTTTGCTTCCTCCTTTAAGAAGTTTTGAATACGTAATTATTTGGACAAATATTAGGGAGCAGAGCTATTTCTTTCAGATGTATTCTTTTTATTCAAGCTCACTCTTTCCTTCACCCAGGTTTTTTTTTCACACCAACTAGCTTGTTAAAATAGCTAATGGAAAATCAACTTCCAATAATGAATTTATTTGTTCCATTGTGGATAATAGAGCTGGAAGTGGGATGCTTAAGCATCATTTTCCAATCAGTACAGTTTACAAATGAAAATTGAAGCCAAAAGAAGAGTAAGAGCCAAATTTCTACACTCTCCACCAAGAAATTTCAACTTCATTATTTTTTAAAGCCAAGATTCTGAACTGTGGGGTTTATTGTGACTTAATTATCATTCAAGTTCTTCTCTGCCCTTTTTTGCTTACTTTGTTCAGAAATCGATTTCTTATAAAGTTTGTGTTTGTATTGGGAGTAAGGAATAATTTTATTTCAGCTTCTCATAATTCCTTAGTGAAACACCACACCAAACATTGCCAACAAATACAAGTGCTATATTCAATTAACATGGGGAGAAATTCAGGGAAAAAAAAAACACACAACTTATTCTGTATCTAAAAGTCACATAAGCCAGAGAAAGTTAGAATATAATACACAAAACTTATGAAAATTAGATACTTTATTTATAGCTTAATCACAAGAACAATTTTCTTGTTCTTCAAGATGTAAATACATACTAGAATAAACTCTGTAGAATATACAAAAAAATACATACTTTTCCCATGAAATTTTTCTTTATAATAAATAGAAGAGAACACGTGTGTGGCTGATTCAGATAATGCTCCGTGTCTGCTTAGGTTTTCAGACTGTTGATTTATTTCTAATCTCTTGAAAGAATGGAGGAGTTCCTTCTCCCCTAAAAGGTCGAGATAAATAATGCATGAAGCAATCCTCCCTCCCGATTTTTCCCTTTTCCTCCACATTTTTGCTTTTGATAGAGAGTTCAGCCTAAATTTCCACGCTTGCATTCAATCATTACAAAGCCTACAAATTATACAATGACTTCTAACCTGGCCCTCTAACAAAACAAGTTTTTCCCCCCTTATAAATCATAAGAGACAGATGGCAAAATGGGGAAGAAAAAGGAAAGAGAAGAACGGAACAATAGGCATTGTGACGAATCTGGGAAAAAGAACAAAGTGCACATCAGAAAGGGAAAGTTTGGTTTGACAGGTGAAATTCCCACAGCCTGCAGACAGCAATGGGAATAAAGCAGATGCCAGCCATTGCAAATCTGTGGATAATATTATTACCGATAAAATCATTCAGATGCTAAGATCCATGTCTTTCTACTCGACATTAACATCTCTATGTGGAAGCAAAGGTGAAGAGATCACAGGAACCAGTTGCATTCCCCTTGGGAGATTCACACGAACTGCACCGAGTTGCCCCTCTGGCGTTTCCGAGAGAGGGGAGGAGCGTCATTCCGCCCTACAAATTCGTTAGATATGCCACCCTCATCTCTTCACAGCGTCCTTTCAGTCTCAGGAAGCGCCCCCAAACGCCACTGTCCTCTTTGACTCATCATACCTTCAATAAATCAGAACCCGACTGCACGAAGTTAACCCCAAAGCCTAGGAATGCAACAACCAACCGAGAAATCACAACGGCTACATCTGCTCTAAGTGAGGTGGTTTCCAGGGAGTGAAAAGTAGGGGCAAGGAAGAAATGGGAGGAGGGCTTGGTTGGAACCAGGAAAGAGAACCCACTATGGCCCTGGCGTGGGAAGCAGAGATGGCAGCTCTAGATACAATCCCTGGCTATGGGGAGGTGAGGTGCATAGCGGTGCTTGTCGGGAGGTGGGGGCTGCCAATAGTCCATGTCTGACCCTGTGGGGCTGGCGGGAGATAAAGTGCAGCTGTAAGGAGAGGTGGAATTGGAGGACGAAGAAGAGGACGGTGCGGGGCTGTTGGTGCAACTCCACGTTGAAGAGGGCGATGGGCTGTCTCCGCTGCTGCTCAGAGCGGCGCTAGCGCCTCCGGGACTCAGTAGCACCGCCTCGGAGAAGAGCGCCCCCGGCAGGCCCCCGCCCCCGCCCCCGCAGTGGTCTGCCAGGCGTAGGGTCTCGGTGAGCGCCCAGATATAGTTGTGAGCGAAGCGTAGCGTCTCGATCTTGGTGAGCTTGGCGTCCTCGGGGAACGTGGGGAGCACCTCGCGCAACGCATCCAACGCCGCGTTGAGATTGTGCATGCGGTTGCGCTCGCGGTTGTTGGCCTTCAGTCTGCGGGTCTTCTTGATTCGCTGCACAGTCTCGGCAGTTTTGGCGCCGCGGGTGACTGCCCGTGATCGGGAGGGGCGCCGCTTGCACTCATGTACCAAACCCAGCAGCCGTGCGGGCCTGCAGCCCTCGGCACCCGCCGCTGAGTTGCCCCGCGCCCCCTGCCCGGCCTCGGCCCCAAGCTGCAGACGCGCCCCTCCCGACGCGCCCAGCTCCTCCTCCTCCTCCTCGGCGCTGGACGACAACGGGGTCAGGGAGGCTGAGGCTGGGGAAGCCGAGCCGAGCAGCACCAGCACGTCCTCCTCCTCCTTCAACTCCAAGGTCTCGGATTTGACGAACATCCTAAGGAAGAGAGCAGGGAAGGAGGAAAAGGCAAATGAGATGTATATATACAAACGGACACGTTCTCCCTGTCACTGCTGCGTGCCGGGTAGGCGCACACGCAAGGACAGGCTCCGAAAGGCTCAAAGGAGGAACATAATTGGGGAAGGAAACCTAATCAGTGCTCTTCCCGACCGAAGTAGGAACTGCAGCCTTAGCAACAGAAATACTGCGGGGAGTAGAGGGCGTGCAGGCGTGGTTCGACTCAGTGGAGGAAACAGCCTGCAAAGTTGGAAGCTACGGCGTGGATACTTACCTAGTTGGTTCTAATGTGCCGCAGCGTAACTATTACTTTGGCGTGTGCCTGGAATCTCCCCGCACTCGGGAGCAACGCTGTGTCCTTTTCTACGCTGGAAAGAAGCGGGCCTGGCGCTACTGTGGCGCGGCTCTGCAGGGGACCTCTCTGACAGGCGAGTTTGCCAAGAGCCCCGGCGGCGGCGGCGGCAGCCCGCCCGGGTCTCGTGTGTTGTGGTGGTGGTGCGTGTCTGTCTGTCAGTCAGTCCCTGGCCGTGCGGCTCTTGGCACGCGACTTTCAGGCACTCCAGTTAAAGCGAAGCTGCTTGTGGTTCAGTGGCTGCGTGTCTGGCACACGACTCTCCTTAAAACCCCTTATATACCACCCAGAAAACAATCAGATCTGCCCCCGGGCCCCCACCTCACCGTACCCTCCCCCCCCTTCGCCGTCTCCTCCTCCCTCCTGTCCTGACCCCCCTTATCCCCCGCTTTTCCCTTCCCGGCTTATTCTTTTCATTGCATTATCATCATTCATTTCTTTCTCTTTCTTTAGCCCCTTCCCCTCCTCCCCCGGCCCTGCCATCCATCCTCCTCCTCCCACCACCCCCGCCTCTCCTTCCCCCCTTTATCTAATCAGCATAAAATGGTTCTAAAGCTCCTGTTGGAGCTCCAGGCTGCATCCCGAGCTGCCGAAGCCGCGGCGGCGGCAGCGGCTCAAGCTGCGGCTGTTGTCGCGGCCGCTGTCCATTGTGATTGGTGGCTCGCGCTCGGCTGGAGCGTGCCGCTAATTTATTAATGAATGGAGGTCGCGAGGCGCAGCTGGCCAATCAGGGCGCCCCGGACTCCGGGAGGCCTTGGAGCCACGCGCACCGGAGCCCGCTCCCTTTCAGCAGCTCATTAGGGGCCCGAGCTCTGGGGGCTGATGGGGGGACCCGGGGTACCACCCCCGCCCCTGTCTCGCGGCCGCCACAGCTACCCCCGCCCCAACGCGCGCGCACACGCATCCCACCCAGCACTGCTCGGCCTTCTAGCTCGCAGGCGATGGGAGCCGAGGAATTAGTTAATGGGGGTCAGAATCCCGGGGAAAGCAGTTAGCCTTGTGGTGCTGCCGGGAGTCTCTTGGCAAAGCCCCTGAGGGGCTGTATCAAATGGTCCACGATTTTTTAAACACATTCATTTTGCTAGGAAAGGAAAGGGATACGGATGACAAGCTGTGGGCACTTTGTGAGCAAGGAGTTTGGGGTCCAGATAAACTGGAGTGGGAGGGTGACGTGAGAGGACATTGGGAATTCACAGAGGCGTCTCCTAGAAGGGATGATGTAGTTGGAGCATTTGATCAGCATTTAGAGAAAGCAAGAATCAAGAGCACTCATGTTAGAACTGAAAGTGACTTCTTTTACCTGAGGCACACTGAGGCTCCTGTCATTAACATAGTTTTTTTTTTTTTTTTTTCTTTTCCTTGAGTGGGGAGAAGGTTAACCTCGGTTTAGAGAGAGGCGGGTAAGTAAAGGAGGCTTCCTGCGTGGGTGGCAGCCAGCATTACAGGAGGAGTGGCGGAGCTGTTGCTCCTGCGAGCGAATAGGCTGCGCTGACATTTCTGTGACCTCTGGTCCGCGCTGGGGGGCGTTGTAGGGACATGGGGCCCTTCCTCCCGATTCTCCCTCTTTTCAATGAGAAAAAAGAGCTGAAGGGCTACTGGACTTAGGAGGAAACTTGTTCTAAATTACACTTAGCCCTCCCCTATTCCCCCTAACTCAGGCCCACCCTCTTGTCACCGTGGCTGATTTTTCTTAGAGGCAGAACCAGAGACCCCTTAAATGTGCGTTGGAGCCAGTTTTACTTAGCAGTTACACGAGTGGCGGGATAGATCTGGACTCCAATAAACTATAGAGTCATCTCTTGAGATCCCTTTTGCAAATTAAGCTTTTAGGAGGGGAAGCTGGAGTGTTAGAAGTCCAAGAAAAGCAAAAGAATATTATTTTCTGGTATTTGTCTCCCTGGACTTGTAGAGCTTGAAAATAAGTTGTGTTTCAGTGGGTTTTTAGTGTTTTTGACGTGGTCTTCTCTTGTTTAATGTTTCTGCAGGGAAGTAATGAGCAAGATTGGAAGGCACAAAGTGCAGAACATGAAAATTAGAATCTTGTGAAAGAGACTTCTATCTTGAAATTGTTTGAAAACTATAATAATTTTCAATTTGCTCTTTCATATTGATGTTTTCAATTCCTCCTCTTTTAAAACAAATTGCCTAAATTTAAAAGCATTATTTTCTCAGTCCCTCCTTAAATCCTTTCTGAATAGCTTGATTTCATTTGTTATAAGTGCTCAAATGAAAAGGAAGACACATTTAGTCTCCGTGGCATACAACATCTGCCTCTCTCAGGTTTCGGGAACCTACAGAATCAGAACTTCATAAAGAAATTTGATCAAGCAAAAGATAGGTCAGTAGTGAAAGATGGCAGAATTGTTTTACTTAGTTGCATGTACACATGAGCATTATTTTATAGGCAATGATCACTGATCCCAAACAAATACTCTTCTCAAAGCCCTCCTAAAAGAAAATTGACCAAGGGTGTGGTCTTGTCTAGCCAAATAAGAATTGAAGGAACTTGTTGGAGTGAATGCAGGGTTTTTGTTTGTGAATTTGAATGAAATAAAGGATGAGAAAGCTAGTTTCTGAGGAAATGATCAAAGACTGCTAAAAATAAATACTGGGATAGTGGGAGGAACCATGGTGTGACAGTCTTTGGATATCTACATCTCTTCACAGGGGCTGCCTGCAAGGAGAGACAAGCCAATAGATTAATGCAATAGAAAACAAAGGAAGGTTTTCTTTGGTATCAGTAGAAACATATCTCTTTGGACAGGTTGCTTTCAAATTTTGATTTATCTAGGAAGTGATAGGTTGATTTAATGACAAAATATTAAAAACAGAAAGAGCAGAACTGGAATCCAGTTAAGTAGAGACTTTAAAGGGAAGCCTCAGGAGACTTACATAACCACAAATAACAATGAGCTCAAACTGGTTCTAATGCTTAGTGCTAGTGAAACATCCAGTGGGTTTCTTTAGTTGATTGTTAACTGTATTTGGGTGCCTGACTCCTCAGTTTATATATTCTCCTAGGATTTTATGTTTTCATGATTCACTAAAAGGGCACATGCTTTCCTTTGACAAAATTCACCTTCCCCACCATGTGTGAGAAGTTAATAAAGCATATATGAGGGGCTGGGGTTGTGGTTCAGTGGTAGAGCCCTCATCTGGCAGGTGTGAGGCACTGGGTTCAATTCTCAGCACTGCATATAAATTAATTAATTAATTAATTAATTAAAGGTCCATTGACAACTAAATATATATTTTTAAATAATGCATATATGAATGTATGCTGTGCAGATGTTTAGAAATAGGAAAATAGTATTAAGATAAACTGTACATTTCCTATTCTGGAAGTTTCCTTTAAAAGAAAACAGTATTCCAATACTGTAAATAACAAAAAAAAAAAAAAAAAAAAAAAAAACCTTAGGGCTTTGTATGTATTAAAATATTGGTATAAACCAATCTCTAAATCATTTAGATACAAAGATATTATGTTTCATAGAATTTTTTTAAAATAACGGCTTCTTTGGATATGTGCACTGGGGTACTTTAGATTACTGTGGAAAGTACAGATGTAAAAAAGTCACCTTCAATATCATCATGGAACTCTTCTGTGTTTATGCTGCAGCTTTCAAGAGAGCTGCCTCCCTCTTGATACTGGAACACTTCGGGAAATATGTACCACTATGCAAAATGCATAAGAAAAGAAAAGAAGCACAAGGACAAACTAATACCGTTCATGCAATCCAGAGACCAACCTTCCAGACTCAGTTGCCTAGCTAGCGGAATTCTATTTGTTCAGCATTTTGCTCAGTTTTACTTGCAGTGGTTGGGGGAAAGATTTCGATTTGTACTCAGCTTTGCGAAGACGTGACCAACACCAAATATCCTTAGCTGGGTCCTTCTAGCACTCTTTTAACTTAAATAAATTCAAGAGGCACTTGTGTGGTCTAAAAGATTGTCCAGATGAAACGAGGCTGAAATGTTATGTGAAGTGGGAGGGGAGAGCGTGAATAGCATCAGCGAGGATGGTGACCGAGGGCCGCTCCTGTCCATTGCGTGAACTGTCCTAAAGGGTCAAACTGTTCATCTTCAGCCCCTCTTTTCAGTATGCAATCCTACTTTAAGAGAACAAAAGCTCAAAGCAGGCGGTTATCAAGAAATGGGAGCACAATGATTTAAACTCATCCCCTAGCCTTAGAAAGAAAGGGGAGGCGAGTTCGTGTAGCAAGAGAAAAGTGAAGTAAGAGGAGGGGTGAGGGGGTGGAGATCTTTAGAAAGTCTTTGTTGTTTCTAAGAAGCTTGAACTTTAAGACGACCCAAAAGCCCTAAAGTTTAGGGTAGGTGTTACTGTGGGGCCATAGGCTACATCCCATCCACACTTCGACCTCACAAGTCGCAAAAGAGGCCAACTGGTCCCAGCCTTGCTGTTGCAGGTGAATATCTGGGGGCGTCCAAGAGGGCGCCCTTTCTCCGAAGGACAACAGCAAAGTTTTGGTTGTCTTTCCAGGATACAAGAAAAGAATATGTCTGTTTAAAAAAAGGGCTGACTGACGTTCCTGCACAGCTAGAGTTCATAACCTAAATCCTTATCCTCCGGATGATCTTTCAAAAAGGTGCAAATATGGCGAGAAAGTTCTCCCCTAGACACTAGAAACGCAGTTTCCAGAGCAGGGGTGGCTGGGGTGGGAACAGGCTCCCCTGTTTCTCCATAGAGATTTGCGATTTGGGGGTTCCTTGTTGGTGATGTTAGAACTGGAAGCGAACGTGATTTCGGATTTTGGGGAAGCTTCAAGGAGCCAAGGAAACTAATATAAACTAACGCCTTGCCTTGGTCTGGGTCCCCAGAGGCCGCTACTACTTGGAACTCTTGGTCTCACCCTCGCTTTTACGCATGGATCCTGTCCGGCGAGGATTCGGCGTGGACTGAATTCTGGAGAGATCCCGGGTAGATCCCTACGCTAGCCCTTCCGCTTGTTGATATTCCCAGCATGGGAGGAATCAGCTAGCGGGAATTGAGGGTAGGCAAGATCATCTCCCAGGCCAGAGCCCTATTCCGGAGACCACTGACTCAAACCGCACAACAGGTTCTGGTGTCCCAAGACAAACATGCAGGGACTCGGGCTTGACACCAAGATCGGCTTGATAGCAGGATCTGCCCCGCAGGTGCTGGGAGGCTCCCTGCTCTCTTCATTGACCTACTTTCTCCCTTGCCCCTACTGCGACCAGCTACCCCAAGCGCCCTTCTTTACCTCTAAGGAAAGAAATCACTGTCGATTATGCCAACCTGGACTAGCTTTCTCATTGTTCTCCTCAGGTGAGGTTTGGAAAAGAACAGCCGGTGCGTGAGTGGGAAGCTGGGGGCCCATTAAGGAGGGAACCTCCTCTCCAAGCCTCTGTGCCTGCAAAAAGGGACATTGGCTATCCAGGGGAAAGTGCAAGAAAGAGAGCACTAATCGCTGAACCAGGAGACAAACACGATTACCAGCTCCGAGCCTTGAGTCAGAAAGTCTCATAGACTTTAAGATGTTAATCCCCAGCATAATCCTTCCTTTGGCGTGTAGGAATAGTGCAACCACAAGAGTTGTTTTGTTATTTATATTGGCGTTTAATAAAACTCAGCCAGTGGTGAATGGGCTGCCCACTCTCCAATGGTAATTAATTCCCTATTTCAGTGACCCAATTGTCCTGGGACAGAGCGGTGGGCCCGTCCCGGTGCCCCGATCCCCCTTTGTGCGGATACACTGCCCTCGTGCTTCAACAGCTATGGAAACTCATTCTTTTGATGTCATTCAAGGAGTTTTCCTTGGGCATCTTCTAAACTTCAAGGACCCTTTTCTTTCTCCGTTTCATGAAAAGCAGTGCGGGCTTGACCACCTCTGTAGAATTTAATGATTTGGTGAAAGGGCCCTTTGGGGTTTGTGTAAGGAGTTAGACAGAGAGAAAGAAAATTTGGCAGCCTGCTCCCTCCCAGGGTCTGTCCCGAACCCGGAAAACACAAAACTTATTCAGAGAAATGGATAAAGATCTTGAAAGCTGATTTTCCCCTCTCCTCTCCCCACTAAAAACAAAAACAACAACAACAACAACAAAAAAAACTGAATTCTTTCCTGGAAATAAACGAATTGTTGTTTCTCACTGATATGTCAAAGGGCTGAGATTGAGGTAAATTCGGATCTTTAACAGAGAAACTTTCTTAGTCTATACCTTTAGGAAATGAAATATCAATTTATTACTTTAACTTATTCTTTGATTCATCCCTCCTTCCTGTCTTTAAAGGAGCACCCAGTGCGTGCCAAGTATTGTACCAACCCCGGAAACACTGCACACCACACAGACGCGATTACTACCCGCATACAGCTTACATTCAAATAAATCGACTGAAAGAAAAAAAAAAAAAAGTTATGTACGTCAGAAAACGAAGTATTATGTAGACAATAAAAGAATGTAATTCAATACAGTGAGACAGAAGAGGGCGAGAATGCAGTCCCCCCACCACCACCACCTGCCCCAAGGGATCCACAGGTCCTTGAGAATGCAAAGCGTTCAAGGTCAATCCTTGAAGCGGAGTTATTCTTTCTTGAATCCCCTTCCACCCCGCCCAGTATTTCTCAAGCACCTACTAGGTGCGAGGGGCCCTGCCAGGCTCACAGTACTCGCTTCCTGCAAACCACACCGCTGTGCCCTTCTCGGTTGTCAGTCATAACCTTGTGATAATGCGATTGCTGATATTACCCTGGGCGGAGGAGCTAGGGCTGGGTCTCCCGGCCGGGAGGGGGCGGCCGCGGCGCGTCGGGCAGCGCTCCTTGCACAAGTAGCTCTTCTATGTCTTTATACGCACTTCCAAAAAAACTTCGCAAGTCACAGAAACAATTCAGAATTCAACTAAGAAAATACAGAGTGAACCATATGGCCTGGGTGGCTCGAGTCGGCTGCATTTTCCTCCAGACAAAGAAGGGATTGAGAGTTGAAGGAAAGGAGAAAAAAAAACCAACTTTCCGGCTGATGAAGCTGTTGTCTGGAGGCAATGATCCCAAATCTGAAGGCTTTATTCCGGCTCCGACGGAGACGTGATATGTCATATGATTAGCATCTTTCATATTTACAAGAGTGGTATGGGCTGCCAGTCTTGAGAGAAAGGCGAGAGAAAGAAGGGGGCATATGCTGAAATGGATTTAGCATTTGAAAGAGAGAAAGGAGATCGGATAAATACACTTAAACGAGGATTTAGTTTTACTCCTGTTGAGTTCTAATGGATTGTTGATTGAGATTTTAGGGGCCTGGAACCGAGGTGTCAGCAGTAATTTAAAGAAGGTATTCAGTCCCGGGCGCCTCTTTTCTGCATTGCCCCCGCCGCCCCTCCCGCCCCTCACTCATTTACGCCTTCTAGCAGTACCAGGGCGGAGACAGCTTTTAACACAAAACACAAAACACGGTCTTACACTAGGGCGGTGACCAGGGGAGCCCGAGCGCGCGGGGTTTGGAAGAGACACCCCTTGCAGCCGGGTGCGCTTCTAGGGTCGCTCTCCCTTCCTGACATACCTGAGTGTTTTGTGGACGTGCGGCGGGTCCAGGACTGGGAGCGCCACAGGGTACGAGCCTTCTAAGGGAGTGAAGTGAGGTCCTGGCGCCCCCTGGCGGGGTGCGGCGAGGCCAGGGATCCACCAGGAAACTCCTTGGCCCGCAGTCAGCGAACACCACGGTGGGCTTGGCAGCGCTTCGCAGACCCTCCCTCCCGCAGCCTTCACCTGCGGCTCCAGTTACAATCTCGCAGTGCCCAGCTGCTCCCTGACTTAGGGATTCAAAAGCGTCGATTGTGAGCGCCTTAGAGCCGAAGTGAACACACAAAACATCTCTAGTGGTTCTGATTGCAGCCAAGTTTGAGAACAACTGGATTTAGTCCTCAAGACTTCTGAGAATTTCCCAGTTCTGCTAGAAGTGACGCCAGGAACCAATAGGCTGGGGAAAAGACGGGCTCCAGGCCGTGAACAGGGGCTATATAACTTATCTGAGTAGTCTGTGTTGTATGTATGCACCCTGAGCCTCGTTCCAGATTCATCTTCGAATGTTTGTTCCTCCCCTGGTTCATTTTTATTCTCTTCCAGATTGTATTTTATGTTTATTCCCAGCTAGGTGCCATGTGTATAAAATGTGGGGGTCGGTGAGGAACACAACTCACTTGCCTTAGGCCTCACCCCGTATCGAGGCACCCAAATTCCTATCTGCCCCCCATTGTCATCTCCTTTCCAAATGTACTTGTCCTTAACTTTGTCAGAGAAATTATTGTGCTTTCCCAAGGGTCAAAGATAGTACGTACAAGGACGTAATTTAGCGTTTTACCTGTGAGTCAGAACGAATTCAAGTTGTCCACTTTTATTAACAGTAGAGACAAACGAATAATAAATATTTTAGTAAATATTGTAGTCAGTATACCTTAGTGCCATTGACCATAACATAAATGTCATGATGACTTCAAAATCACATTTGACAGACGTTTATTTTTTTGCATTTCGTAATGCTTAGTATGAGCCCAATTTGTTAGATAATATTAATATCTGAATGATTACACAGAGATATAAGCACCCACATCCTGGAGACAAAATTATTTATGACCATTTTGGCATTGGGTAGTGGTAATTTAAATTTTTAATCAGACATTGTGTTTAAAATGCTGACCTGGGGTGTTTTGGTTTTTTTTTTTTGGGGGGGGGGAGATATTTCTCAAAGATTGGAAGGAAATTACAGATCAGGGATGTCTGAATTGGGTGAATTATTCCCTACAACTCATCCCCAGTTAAAATTAAGGCCCCAGGATTTGGATCATTTATTGTCACAGAGGATACTGGAATCTTAAAACAACCATTTAAAACTTGGTCTTGAAAGATCTATGTCAACATTGTTTACAGAAACAATAAAGAGGGTAGAAACATACAGTGCTGATTTCAGTATTTTATTAAATGAAAATTCCTAGGGCTGAAAAGAGAAAGGAAAGTTCCTTTATGCTATTATTTTCTGTCTTCTGGATAGATCACATCTGTTTACAAAGTTGAGCCCAAATGGCAGGGTTTGGGTGGATTTCTAAAGAAAAGATTTTTACCAATGTGTCAGAGTAGTACACTTGCTAACAGGAAATCCTTTGGCTCTGATCTTTCTTCCTGGCCTGACCTAGCAATGATAAAAAAAAAATTTTTTTAAGTAAAAAATAAATAAAACTATGCTCCTCTTTCTTTCTGTGCTTGAAAAGGTAGCACTTATAGCTACTATTTTAAAATAATCAGGATCTAGAGAATAAATAATTCTGAGTTTGGTTTTCTTGTGTTTTCAGGTTTTGGGCTTTCTCTGCAATAGGAGCCATCTTTACCCTAGAGGAGGCCACTGTGGGTTTCTTAGATGCATTTTTATAACACTAATCACCACACTGAAAGTTTGTTGTGTTATTGTCCATGCATGAGACAGAAGGACTGAGAATCAGAGAAAGGAAAGGATTTGCAAGAGGATAATGGCATTCTTTTCAGCAAATTACCTTTTTCTCTGGGGTTTTTTATTTTTATTTTTTGAGGATTCAAGAGTTCATTTTCTCTTGAAGGAAGGAAAACACTAACCTCATAATGCAAGATCTTACTGGAAAATCAAGAGATTTTTTTAAAGTTTTTCATGGTAAAAGTCCACTATACGTTTTTTGAAAAAAATAATAGGCAAGGAATAAAAATAAATAAATAAAACTCGATGTCAATATTATCCCACCCCCAAACTCCTATTAATGTCCTAATTAGAACACAGCTCTTCCCCACCCCTCACTGGGAAAAATATAACGTGCCACTAAAAATTAGAGAAAAATGGAGTTTTGTTATTTGCATGAATCTGGGACTTCCAGCCTTGTCCTAATGATTCCTCAAGTCCTTCAAATTATTTGAGTTATGCTGTATTTAAGACCAATGAGATTTCTCAGGAAATGAGTGATACAAGGTGTAAGGCAGTTGCTTTAGGACTAAGGACAAGTTTCTCAAAATAAATTGCTATCTATTCCCAAAGAATCACATGGTATTTTGGTTTTTCCTCTGTATCTTCCTTTGTGTCTCAATGTATCATAAAGCTGGGGCATCAATAATGCATATTTTTTCCATATTAATTCTTGGAAGAAATTCATTTGTTCAAAATATGCTAATTTAAAAACAGTGTCTCATTGACACTTCTCCTTCCCTCCCATCCCAAAAGCTCAAAGTGCTTTTTTTCTCCCTCACAAAACAGAAATGAAATAAGTCACATGAAATTTTGAAATAATAAAACTAAAAACATATGGATGCAGTCTCATTTAAGTCAGTAGTGTATTTCTTGGCTTCTTGCATTTGGCCAAGAAAGAATATTTAGATAGTAATTTCAATCACAATTTGCTGGCAATTGAGGTTTCTCTCTAATTTGATATGGAAGAAGAAATACATCTGTAACTACAGAACATAGTGACTTTTCTTTAATCATCACAGTAATTTGTTAAGTGGTGAAAACTCAACCAAAATTTAGGACAGAGTTGTATTTATGGAGATGAGGATGGTAACTTTTTTCTCTTCCTCCTCTTCATCAATTAATATTGATAGGACAGTGCTTCGTTTATGGCTGTGTCATGCTTGTGTCATATCAACATCATTGTCCTCTAAAGGGATGGTTTCTTTTGAAAATTTCCTCCACTTAGTCTTTCCCTATATTTGAGGTTATATACAGTAGCTTATTTCATTTGCTCTTCACATAAATCTCAGGGGCAACATTTTTGTCATTACCATTTTCACAAATAAAGAAATTTTTGCCCAAGAGCATCCCAAGGGGCCAAGACAGAAATTGCAGTCTGGACTAGTCATGCTGTGTACCTAGGCTTAACACTTCCAACCTTGTACCTTCCTGGAGTAATGTGTTTACCCATCTGAAAAGTGAGACCCTTTTGTGGCCCCATCAGTATAGACTGTGGCTATTGTTATTATGCTGTTATATAAAGATATATAAACAGATCTTGCTATATGTTCCTTATGTTTTTATTTCTTATACAACCTCAACAACAAAATCTACAAACTAAGCATAAAGGCAATTCCATCCAAATTAGTATCAACTTGATGTGATGGATAATATTATTTTCTAATGACCTAAAGACAGTATATAAATTTCATATAACTTGCTGCTGTGAAGTTCAATTTTAGGTAACTTTAGTATGACACCAAGGATTGTGTGATATGCCCACCAATTTTCTCTTTTGAATATATCAAGAATCTTTGTATAGTATTGGTTGGCTGTCATTAAGTGTTGACAAATAATGTATGTATTGGGTGATTAAAGTACTCCTTGAAGCCAACATGATCAGAAACATAAATCTAAGCAGGGTGCTAAAATTCCATGTTTCCAGTGACTACAGAGAACAGCTCCCATTAATGACTGTCCTTAGATCCATAAGCTCCACAGCAGAGCTGGGGCCCACCTTATGAACTGGTGGTTATTCAACTCCTTGAGTCCTTCAAGACATTCAAGGATATATATATATTTCCATGCATAATGAATGCAGATGAATACAGATACCTGTAAAATGAACTAGAATGGAAGAGATTGCTAATGGCCCTGTACTAGGCATTTTCTCCTTCTTCTACAGTAACAGGATCCCCCCACTTTTAGCTGGGCACATACAAGGCTGACCAGAATAAAGACTGCATTTCTCACTTTCTTTGAAGGTAGGGGCAGTCAGTGCAACCCAGTAAGATGCAAATAGAAGTGGCATAAGCAACTTCTGTCCTTCAGTGAAGGGCTATGCCTGCCATATTCCCTTTCCCTCCACCCTACTGCTTGGAATATGGATATGAACTCTGCATCCCCAGATGGTGTCAGTTCTCCATCGCTTACTTTCAAATAAGTATGCCTAAAAGAAAGAGATTTTACTTGTTTAAGTCACCTCACAATGGAATCAAACACCCACACTCATGAAATGTAACAAAGACAAGGAGATCTCTTTGCTTCTATCCCAATCTCATTTTGATTCCTAGATAATCACAAGTGGCAATTGTGGTAACAGAAGGTAAAGTAAGGAACATCTTAACTACTCCCTCATAATTCTAGATTAGACATCCAGTATACCTAGCAGATTGTATAACCAGAAAGGAGATAAATCACTTTAATGACCACTAATAACAATCTTTCTATCTTTTCATCATGTGAGATAAAATTTAAATGGTTAGTTGATTGAATATGGAATCAAAAGGAGGCAAAGATAACATTTCCCCATTAGAGGCACAATGTTGGAAATGAGTATAGTTGAATCTTAGAAGAATAATGGCTATAGTGACATTGTGTTTTGACTTTTTAGTTGAGTCATAATTTATGTAAAATAATTCAATTTTTATGCTCCAGTTTTTATGTAAAGTTCTGTGAGTTTGGGCAATTGTCTGCAGAATTACAACCACTACCACAATCAAGATATAAAACAGTTTTATCACCTCAAAATATTCCCCCATGCTCCTTTGTCAACAGTCCCCCTAATCCCTGGCAACCACTGATCTGCTTTCTATACTTATAATTTTGCTTTATCCATACTTTCATGCAAATAGAATCATACAGTATATAACCCTTAGTTTACTGATATTATTTTCATGAATGAACTTTGATAGTTGCAGTTTCCAGAGAATTTTCCCGTTCAACTAAATGGCTGGATTTAGGCATAATGTTTTGTGTATTAAAAAAAAAAAAAAAAAAAAAAAAAAAAAAAAACTTTTGTTAGTATTGTTATTGTTTTCTCAATCTATCCCCATTCTCCCTGACAACTACAATTGTCCAGACTCCTTGCTTTGACCAGTTGGAAACAATGAAGGGTTACTGAAAGGCAAGAGGTTGGTAGATGCCAACTTTGAGCTTCAGAGCAGTGTTTCTGGTAATAGCTGAATCTTCTTCATGTTCCAGCTCCAGCTGTACAACTAATCCATGCTACCTTCCTGCCAGATTGCTTCCAGCGGCTCCCACTGAACAAGCCCAACACTGGAACTCTAGGTCCTTTTTTTGCTTTGCTTTGATTAATCTCTGTGTTGCTTCATTGTTCTGCTTGGCTTTTTCAGTTCTCACAATATCTTTGTAATTAGTTCTCCCTTAAATTCTTCTATTGAATTTCCGGGCTTGGACTGTATGTTCCCCCGTGACTGATGGATTTGATTTTTATTAAACTTAAAAATTAGAATTTTGCCTGATTCTTATTTAAATTGTTCATTAAGTTCAACCTTAATAGTACTTACTACTTGGGCTGGGGATGTGGCTCAAGCGGTAGCGTGCTTGCCTGGCATGCGTGCCGCCCGGGTTCCATCCTCAACACCACATACAAACAAAGATGTTGTGTCCACCGAGAACTAAAAAATAAATATTAAAAAAAATAAAAAGGTATCTAAAAAAAATAGTACTTACTACTTAATAAATTAGAAGGGCCCTCTAATTGTACAAATGAATATAATAATATGGTATTTCTCGTTCACACTTGTACTTACAAAATAAAGGCAATTTGCAATTTCCAAAATATGCATTCATTCAAGCCATTATGTACAAGAGTGAGACTTTTAGCCCCACCCTGAAAGTCTCCCCACATATATATACCTAGATAGCAATAGAACAACTAAATGGTCCCAGAGAAAGCACCTCCTGATATAGACCTACAAGAGTTCCCAGTGAGCATCTCGCTTTTGACCTGATGACCTGAAAGTGAAGCCTGGTGGTTGACCAGTTCTCCCCACAAACACTCCCACTCCCATACAAGAGTTTCAATCAATATTTCAGTATTTTTTTCCTCTTGAATATGATTGTAAGGTTGAGAATCATTATATAGCTAGTCATGATGGTGCATACCTGTAATCTCAGAGACTCAGCAGGATGAGGAAGGAGGATCATAAGTTAGAAGCCATCCTCAGCAACTTAGCAAGATCCTATCTCAAAATTTTTTAAAAAAGGCTGCCGGGAGGGGGGTGAAGGAATGTAGCTCATTGGTAAAATACCTTTGGGTTCAATCCCCAATATAAAAACAACAACAAAACTAATCCACAATTGTGAGAGTGAATTAGTGACTACCTTAGGTAGAGGAGGGGTTGGTTCTATATCTTTATTGGAGTGGTGGCTATAGAGATGTACACACAATATACAAAATATACATTTGGCATATTTACTCTTGATACCTCAATAAAAATAATTTTTAAAAACAAAAATAAATTTCTTAGGATAAGTGACTTTGAACTTAGTGGTTCTGTTACAGGTGGACAAATGGTCACATGTTGAGAAACAAATTATAGATGATAAGGTGCCATTAAAAATTCTAGCGTGATCTCATTTGCATGTTAGAAAAATCATTCTGGTGGGAAGAATGACTGGAAACAATGAGTGGAAGAGCTTATTAGAAACATGTAACTTCTGGGCATATGGGACATGTGAGATCAGTTATTGTAAATGTGTTGTGGCACCCATCTGCACATTAGTATAATTTTCTCTAGAGCACCCAGCATCCCAGGTGGATGAAAATGGAAAAAGATGTTTGGCCTAATCCATGGTTAGCTTTATCAGCTAGAAAAAAAATTCAGCAAAGCAGCAATATGCCAATGTAGTTGAAAATGGTTAAACAGGATGATGTTCAGGCAGATAGGAAAACTTAATCAAGCAGATAAACTGGCAGAATAGTAAGGAGTTGGAGGATGAAAGATCAGGATGAAGCCAGAAAGCACATGTAGGAAAAATGAAGGAGAGGCTGTGGTTAGTGGCATGTTGAGATATTAATGATGATAACAAATCTTAGATATATCTATTTTTAAAAACTGTAGACAATATGACTGGCACAGTGACACACATCTCGTATCTCAGCAACTCGGAAGGCTGAGGCAGGAGGATTGCAAGTCTGAAGCCAGCCTCAGCAACTTAGCAAGACCCTGTCTCAAAATAAAAAACAAAAAGGGTTGGGGACGTTCCTCAGTGGTAAAGTGGTCCTGGGTTCTATCCCCAGTACCCCTCCAAAAAATGTAGACAACATTCAATAGTGCTCTAGAATATAAGGTACAAAAATAATGCAAGTAGGTTACCTTGTTGAAGGCATTTATATCCATTTACCTGTGTGTTAGTAAAATATTTCTGAAAAAAAATTTAAGAACTTTATTACAAAAAAAAAAAAAAAAAAAGAACTTTATTACACTGGTTGTGTCTGAAAGAAGAAAACTAGGAGATGGAGTATACAGGAGGGAGGGAGGGAGTTTTCACTGTATTCCTTTTTGTTACTTGTGATTATTGGATCATGTGAAAGTTATTATTTATTCAAAAATATATAGATAATATTAAATAAAAATAAGGAAAAAGAAATACATGTGATATAATAAACAAGAACAGAATATAGAATGAGGCATCTATGCTTCACGTTATAAATTAGGCACATATGTATGAACAAATATTAGGAGGTAAGAAAAATAAGCCCAATATGACTTGCTTAAAAATGTCTAAAAGAAAATACACAATGATTAAAAAAAAAGAAAAGAAAAGAAAATAGAGCATCTGGACTTTCCAAATTTTTATATCAATGGACAAACACTGGGCACCTCTGGTGCTGGTGCCAATCCCAAAATATAAATGCAAAATATAGGGCTGGGGATGTGGCTCAAGCAGTAGCGCGATCACCTGGCATGCGTGTGGCCCGGGTTCAATCCTCAGCACCACATACAAACAAAGACGTTGTATCTGCTGAAAACTAAAAAATAAATATTAAAATTCCCTCTCTCTCTCTTAAAAATAAATAAATAAATGCAAAATATGATTCTGAAGAGCCATTGGCACTGAAGAAATAAATGTAGTTCCTTTTCCAATATTTTGTCTGTCTGTGCTTGGTCCCTAATATTTAGTTAGCTTGCCTAAGCAGCATGCATGGCACATAAAAGCAAGTCTCATATGACAATGGCTAGGCTTAGCAAATCTCCCTGGACTGCTTGCTGTTCATTAGACTTTGCTAGATGCCCTGATCCTGTATGCATGTAATGTTGCTCAGGGAGATCATCATCATCCATTCCAAATAATGGATGAGCCTATAATACCTAAAAAGAGTCACAGACCAGTGGGAGATGTCATCTGTATTTGGTTACACAGACACACAAACACACAGACACAAACATGGTGCTGAGAGACCTGGTACCTTTTCACACCTCAGAATTTGCCACTCAAATGGTTTCACTGCCAGTCACTCCCCTCTGTACACATCCACCCTTCTACCTCTCACACCCTTAACTGGTCTTCAAAAATCTAGCCTTTACTTCATACCTCATAGCTTGACATTGATTCTAGAGTTAAGGAACCTGAGGCTGTATAGGCAAAATTATCTAAGTCCCTGAGGACATCATGGTATGTTAGTTCCTGATTTATTAGAATTGCACATTTTTAAAAGAGCAGGCAAGGCAAAGGAGCCCAGTTTTCTTACTTCAAGCATGTCCCCAAGTTTCTTCATCAGGGAGTGCTCTACCTTCTCCCATGGCAGGATAGGGTAGTACATAACTAGCCCTGCACTCCATACCTGAGCAGACACATAAACCAACCTGCATTTGTTATAGAAGACTGAATCAGCCTGCTCTCTAGTTAACAAAGGACTAGCTAGAGAATAAATGCTCAATGAATGCACCGACTTTAATTGCACCAAAGAAAGAAATAGTTCTATTCCAAGTCAAAAATTATCATAATTCAGCCAATAAAATGTACTTGTTATGTCTTAAGAAAGGCTGGGTACTGAACTTTCACTTAGGAGGTCTTCTCTATTTGTTCTTTAGCCTGCAAGTTGACTACTTCCTGCTTTCTTTCTCTCCCCCTGCCCGGCGTGCGCTCTCTCTCTCTCTCTCTCTCTCTCTCTCTCTCTCACACACACACACACACACACACACACTTGTTCAGATTTACCTAATTAGAAAGTAAAATAGAAAAAGCAATAACTTAACGACTAACAGAAAAGTTTTTTAAAATATTAACTAGTGTTTCAGGACAAAAGGAGGTCAGGTTTGCAGAAGTATTTGGTCTATGTTTTTCTTCTACTTTATAATCAACTCATACTAATGTAAACCAAAAGCACAACTCAAACTAAATATAGATTTCACTCACAAGTAATTACAAAACAGGCATTTCAAATCAGTGTTGATCTAATGTTTTTAGAACAATTATTTCATTTTCAAGGTCCAATATCTGCCAAGTAAATCACCAATTTCCAGTTCATTCTTATTTAATATAAAAAATCTTATTAGTATAAAGCTATTTCACAGCTGTCTTTAAACTACAGTCAAGAACATGAAGTATTTGGGGTTTGCACTGGTAACTCCAAATTAAATATTCTTTTTTGTCCAAATATAAAAAAGCAATAATTATGTTTTATTTTGAAGTTTTAAGCTGAGCTAATCTCAGATTTTATTATTTTTCAAAGGCAACTCCAATTTTGAAATAGATGTCCCTAGCACTGTAAAATAAAAAATTAAAATTAATAATATAAGTAAAAATAAAATTTTTTAAAATAACTTTTTCTTGCATTAAGTAGCATACCAGATCCAGTAGCAAATGTAGATGTTCAAAGAGCTTATTCTTTAATAAAAATATTTGTCATATGGATTGTTCAAACAAATTGTTACTCAACCATTAAATCTTAAATTAACCAAGGTAAATTATCAGAACATGAGTCTGATTGGGTCAAAGAGGATTGTCAGATTTTTGGTGCCATGTTTATTACCCTTTGATAAATGTAGGTGGTGAGTTGTAGCTTCACCTCCAAGTTGGATTAGCCTGGGTTCCAGCCTTGCTTCATACTAGTTGTGGAAGATCAAGTGGATCACTTCAATTTCTCTGAATTTTTTTTAATCATTATGAATTGCAGGAAATACTTGTTGGTTTTGGAAAAAAACAAACTGCTGCAGACTGGCTGGGCACAAAATCACAAGCCACTTAAGCAGGAACAAACTTTATTTTTGAAACTGCCGCCAATGCCCCGTATGCTTCCGGGAAGATTGCCAACCGATGCACGCAGCATTCTCCCAGATCCCCAGAGGAAGTTCCTCCTCCGGAATTCCCTCCTACCACACTTCCCCAACCAATGGGAACTCTCCAGGAGTCGTAGCAGGCTGAGGTGAACAGCAGGAGTCCAATATCCATATGAATGCAAATCTTAACATAATCATATCATCTCAATGGCTTGCTGGCATCATCTTTCAACCAAAAATGCCATGCATCATATTACTTGGCTGTGGCTCTTAGCAACAAACCCAAAATATATCCCATATAAAGGCAATTGAAGATGAATAGATTAAAACAAAGCCTAGAAATTTCAGTTTTGATGTGATACATAAGCTAATAATTTTTCTATAAATAACAGCTTCAGAACATTCTTATATAATCCTATTGTTTATTGAACACAAGATGGTAGGGTTTCAAGATTTTATTTATAGCTATTTAATGGCTATCATTGTAAAACTGACTTATTATTTCAATATATTGTAAATCATTAAAAACTTTAATGTTTTGATTGTTCATTGAATGGGATACTCCTTAAAGTTCAAATTATGTACATCCAACTTTGGAATTTGGGGCAAAAGACATAAGGAATGTGTTAGCCTGGTTTGGGGGGAGGGATTTTTCTATGCCAAATACTAAGGTCTTTTTCTTCTTGAAAAATATAAATAATAATATTCAGGGCTCAGATAAGTACATTTTCACTCAAAATACATGATAAACCAAAGACAACTCAGGAATAGTCAACACTACCCAGTCAGAAGATTGTTTTGATTTATTAATCTCTAACAATAATAAAGTAGATGAGCCAATAGATCCTCTGCTTCTTACTGGGTGTTTGAAGAAATGAGCACCTTTTTCCCTTACCTCATTTCTATTGTAATAGTCCTGGGGAAAAGGAATGAGTGAAAGCTTAGGTTCTGATGGACAGGGATTGAGACAACATCCCATTGCATGATTTGATCACTAGGTATAAAGCAAGGCCTGCTGCAGTAGACATTACACCTTGGGGTAACATTCTGTAACCGAATTCTACTAGTCTCTCTGCAGGATGGAAGAGAGGAAAACTGAAACCACCATTACCATATCCAGTATAAGACAGGTCCACCCAGAGTAAGGAAACCTGAAGAGCAAATCTCTGCCATGAGGTAAGGGAATGGGGGAGACAAAGGAACAGGAACTAAGCCATTTTCATCTTTTCCCTCACTCCCGCCCCCATATCACTATTACTTCTTTTTTTTTTTCTTCTAAAGTGCCTAGTCCAAAAGAGGGCTTATTATAGTGACTATGTAAGTGAACTAGAAAGAATGAAAAGGTTTAGGCCAGAAGCAATTCTGAAACACTTGTTGTAATGATACTACAAATTAGAAAAAGGGAAAAAACAGATATGTAGTCAAAAGATAAAACCCATTAGCACAAATTACAGTATATTATCAATTTCTTGGCCATCTACTACAACATATTTGTATTAACTTCTTATGTTATAAACAAGAATATTGTTAAGTGGGATATTCTTTTAAAGATTTCAATGTGTTCCCATTTTAAAAGGTTTCAGAAAGCTAGGCATGATGGTGAACATCTGTGATCCCAGCTACTTGGGAGGCTGAGTCAGGAGGATCATGAGTTCAAGACCAACTTGGGCCAACTTAGTGAGACCAGACTCAAAATAAATTTTTTAAAACAGGATTGAGAATGTAATTCAGTGGTAGATCACTTGCCTACCATGTGTAAGACCATAGGTTCAATACCCAATATTGAAGAAAAAAAAAAAGATTTCATATTAAAAAAAAATGAAGACACATAGGATAAACATATTTGACCTTTATAGCTGATCTATTGTTACAAGTTGAGAGAAATAATCATGTGCTGGGAGCCATCAGCCAAGTAGGTATGACAAATTCCTTGCCAGCTTACTCCCATGCTGTCTAGTGGAAGAACTTCTGAAAGGTGACCTTGCTCAAGGACCAGGGCAGGATCCGTGTTTAGGGTGTTCCCCCTTTAGAATAGGGCGGTTTAGCATAATAGGAGATTAGGGTGTTCCCCCTTTAGAATAGGGCAGTTTAGCATAATAGGAGATTAGGGTGTTCCCCCTTTAGAATAGGGCGTATCCTGCTGCTGAGTTCCTCTTGAGTTCTTAGGGTCAGACAGAATATTTTGGGAGACAGAAGCCCTGGAGTAGTGGATTTTGGCAGAGTAGTGGATTTGGGAGAAGTGGATTTGGGCAGAGAACGTGGATTTCCCCAGAACGTGTTTGTAGACGGCCGGTGTGAGTTCGGGAATAAAGAATTGCTGTTTGAATCTACAAGCTGTGTGGAGACTCGTGATTTGTGCCCAGCCAGAGACTGTGGCAATCATGAACTGCCTGGAGGATGAATTGAAAACAATTGGTGAACTACTTGTACAATGCCATCAGAAACAAAGCAGGTACATGCTTATCTAAAAATTTAAAAAATGAAACAAATCAAAATATCCCTTGTTCTTCTTTTTTAATTGTTGTGTGGATTAAAAAAAAAAAAAGTTTATACCAACCAAAACATGGAGGCAGCCATACTTTTAAGTGCAGTTGCTTTTGCCTCCCTCCATTCCAGTACTGGGGCTTGAAGTGAGGTGCTTTACTCCTAAGCTACAACCCCCACTCCCACAAACTTTTTATTTTGAGGTAGGGTCTTGCTAAGTTGCCCAGGCTGGCCTCAAACTTGTGATCTTCCTGCTTTCACTTCCAGAGTGGATAGACTTGCAGTCATGCACTGCTGTGCCTGCCCAGTTGCTGCTTCTTGAGACAGCTGGAATGCTGGGCTCATCGGCTCTACACCAGGATATTTGGCAATGTCTGAAGACATTTTTTTCATTGTCACAACTTGGGTGTAAGGAGCTACTGGCAGCTTGAGGGCAGAAGCTAGGGATGCTGCTAAACAACTTGTGAGGCACAGGACAGTCGTCTATAAGAATCATCTGGCCCAAAATGTCAAAAATGCCAAAGTTGAGAAATCCAGCTCTATACCATCAAGACCTAAATTGTTCCTAAAATGTTGTACAAACTGCAATTTCTGGAAAATTGACAAAACAAGAGGCAGAGGAGAAGGAGGAACAGCACAAGGGTGAAAAATCTTATTGGTCTTTGAGCAATTCTAGATAAGCAGTGCAAACAGTTGTACAGCTACAGATGCAAATTCAACTCTCCTCCAAATGAACAGAAAATGAGGCCAAAGGTATTCTCAGTGTTAAAGACAGTTCCCTTAAGTATATGTAACAGAAATTCATCCTCAGATGTACAAAGGCTCAAAACAATATATCACCTACACAATCTTGTTGGGAAAACAATACCTTGATACCTCACTCGAGCTGGCCAAGAAGAGACTCAAAATTAAGAAATAAAGAACAGGAGAAGTTTGGGCAGCAAAGCTTGGGAATCCAGTTTCAATATCCATTGATTATACAGCTCAAAAGGAAACCATGGCTCTGATACTTCTTTTACCTATTCCTTACCCACTGGAAGAACTTGCTGAGAATTACATCTTTGACTTCACTGTGCTCAGCAACACATTTGACACAAGGTTTAGAGAATTACCAAACCACAAGTTTTGTTTGTTGAATTAATTTTTCTCCCTACCATAAGAGTTCCCTGGAAATAAACAGGTAATTTTTTATTGTAAAGTAACTCAAGGAAGCAATTTTCTGCATCTTTAAAATTAATACTGAATGGCTTAGGTCACTGAGTTTTTTGTTTTTTGTTTTTTTTTAATTGGTAAAGACAAATACTTGATTTTAACTATAATCAAGAACTTTCCTTTTTTTTTTCAACCTAGGGTATATAAATGTTCCTTTGTTAATGTAGTCTAAAAATCAGTATGAAACCAGGCACAGTTGGCGTATGCCTATAATTCAAGCAGCTCAGGAGGCTGAGGTAGGAGGATCAGGAGTTCAAAGCCAACCTCAGCAACGGTGAGGCACTGAGCAACTCAGTGAGAACCTGTCTCTAAATAAAAATACAAAATAGGGCTGGGGTTGTGGCTCAGTGATCGAGTGCCCCAGAGTTCAATCCCCAGTACCAAAAAAATAAAAATAAACAGTATGAACTTAAGGGGCTTAAAACTACATATATGTATATACATGTATATATACAGATATATGAAGAGAATATAAATATAAAGACTGAAGCATTATGTTAATCATTATCTCTGAATAGTGGATTAGTGAAATTCTAAGTAATTTTGTTTCCCCTTGAATACTCTTCTGTATTTTGTGAATTTTCTATAAGGAGAATGTTATTTTTATAATAAAAAATTTTAACCCATATATATTATATACACCAATAACTACTATGCAAGTAAATGTAGAGGGGAAAGACCAGAAGGAAGTGAGTCAAAGGTAGTCTTTCATCATTCATTCATTCATCTAATGGATACCTATAAGCAGCTACTCAACCAGGTATGGTGCTGGGCACTGGCTAGCTGGTTCACATCTCCAACTGTGAACTTTTGGTGTTTTTCTTTCTTCTCTTTTGTACTTATTAAAAGTGTAATTGTGAATGTCTTTGCTTTTAAAATGATGGATGGTGTATTTCTAAAAGATGAGGATACAATAATAGTTCAGAAAAGGGTGTGTTGGTGTATTTGTACAGATGCGTTCAACAGATGAACTTCTGAAATATTCATGTATTTCTGAAGTGTGCTAGTACTCCCCAGGAAGGCTTCTACTACCCCTTGCAAAATTCCTTTTTTTGTTTGTTTTTAGTACCAGGGATTGAAGCCAGGGGTGCTTAACTATTGAGCTACAGTCTTAGTTCTTTTTATATTTTATTTTTAAGACAGGGTCTTGCTAAGTTGCTTGGGGCATCGATAAATTGCTGAGGCTGGCTTTGAACTTGTGATCCTCCTGCCTCAACCTCCCAAGACCCTGGAATTAAAGGCATGTAACACTATGCCCTGTCAAAATTTATTTCTTTTGCAAACAAAACATTTATTTGAGTATAAGTAATGTATGTTTTTTTTGCAGAGTAAATTTTTACATGTATTTACTTAGCATGTTTTTAAGATATTATAGAGATTTTTTTCCTACAAGAGTTTTGAAAATGAATTAATTTACATAAATACAAAATTCCTAAATTATGTCTTTTTGTGAATGAGATTTATCTTTAGATTTTTCTTTTTCAGTCTTTTTCCTCCGTTTTTCTTCTGCTTGTTTTTCAAAATAATCTTTAAGGAGCTGGTTCAGGTGAGGTTCATACTGGCTTGCATGTTGCAATCCATTTTCACTTCCTTAAAAAGATACAAAACAGGAGACAATTATTCTTTATTTTATAGTGGTCTCCATATTATCATACCAGTTCTCTCCCACAATGACAAATCTAGAGCTATTCCTGCCCAAACCATCCCACACATTAACCCACAAGAGTTTTAATTCAAAAATGCTTGAAAGAAATACATTTCTATTTTACCTTCACAATGTTGGATCACACGCCCCCATAGTCGGTTTTTTCTCAAACAGGCTAAATTTCCCACAATCAACAAATGCCTCTTTCCTCTGGTCAATGCAACATTCATTCGTTTTTCTGAATCAATGAATCCTACTTGTCTTGTCCTTACACATGAAAGAATAATGATCTCCTTTTCAGCGCCCTGAAAAGCATCTACTGTGGACACCTGCACACTTTTAATATTAGGATGGTCAAAGTCCACAGCACTGAGTAAATGACAGAGCTGTGGAGGAAAGAAGGCAGGAATCATGCAGTGCAGAGACAGTGCAAAAGGTAAATCTCCAGACCTACTCATAGCCACCATCTTAATTAAACTAACATTTCTCTTTCATGATTTACATAGACTTGGCTAGATATTTTCTAAAATGATACATAAATGACAATGTTAATTATGAAACAAAACAAAATGACTTATCTATTGCTAGGAAACTCATTTGGATATTCTAATTTAGAGCTCATAAATAAGCAAACAATGAAAAAGAAAAAAATACTAAAAGAAAAATCTACTTAGAAGTAATTGGCTCAGGTGTACATTAATATCTAGTATCTACCTTTGACTTACTGGTAAATGTAGTAATAATGAGAGAACATTTTAGAAAACAGATTCAATCCCATCTGTCTCAAAACACAAAGCATACACCATATTTTCTTCCCTCTAATTTGTTTATTTGCATTTTGCCCCAACAGCTGTAAACTGAATTTAATTAAACCTTGTTAGGTTTACATTTAATTATGCACAAAAAAAGCCAGGCTAGAAAAAAAAAATCAGAATGTTTCTTTTTTTACTATATAAATTACCGTCACAAAAGTTTTTTAAGCAAACCAAACTACTACAAATGTAATATTAAATATTGTCACATATAAATATAATGCTTAATATGTGACAAATATAATATGTAACACAAACCTTATACCTCTGGGATTTATATAATGTTATCACTCCAATCATAGGGCTGGCGATTCCACTTGCTATCAATGATTGAATCAACTTGAGAGTAAAAGCAGCTTCTGCCACATTATGAAAGCTGTTATCTCTTTCAATCTGGAATAAGAAACAGAACCAAAATTATATTTCCCAGAAAGGCTACGGAAAGACCAAGTAAACCTACAAACAACAATAAAATTAAACGGAGAGACTAAATCGTGTTGACTTCCCTCAACACTAATGTCATTTACCTGTTCCAGTCCTTTAACATTATAGAAACACAGGGTGGGTAGCCACTCTAATAAAGGGCTCCTCTCTGTCTCTGAAATGCCATTCAAGAGGTTTCCTTCATAAAATAGATCATTGGCAATAGCACTGATTGCAGGATGACAACGATACTGGGTTCTCAACAGAATTGGCTTGTGACCCTGAAAAATTTAAATGTAGAAAAACAAATTAAAACAGCATTTTTTCTCTTAAAAATGATAATATTTAAACATTTTAAAATATCACTATATTATATTCTTAGAGGATGAATTACAATCATGATACAATAAACCACAGATAAAAATATAAAAGAAGTTACTAGGAGATCTATTTTCCTGGTAGAGGGCTTGTTTAGAAATGTGTGAGACTCAAGTTTGATCCCTTATAATGAAGAAAAATAAAAAATAAATTCATGGTAAACTATTACACTATAAAATTATAAAACATCAAACACATCAAATCTTCAATTTATGATTATCTAATAAGTTTAACACCTAACATGCTGGAATAAACCTAATAGTACAATTTTAAAAGATCTTTTTAAAAATTAGAAAATGCTATTGGTAATTTTTTTATTTATTAACTTTCCTCTGTGGGTAGAGCCATTTTTTCAATCTGAATCTTCAAAAATGTTTCAAATTTTATTAATGCATCATAATATCCAAGTCTCTTCCAATCTTCCAGATCATGTCCTTTATTTGCAAAAAGTTCTGCAGTATTGCTAGGACATACCAAACACCTACAAGGAACTCTAATAATAATACTTGTATAATTAAAACAATATTGATGAATACATGGACAAAATATCTTCCATGGGGGAAAAACACATAAGAAATCAATCCTAACTACTCTATGGGGCACAGATCTGTCTACATTGATAAGTCCACATCAGTAGGCATGTGAAACTCTTGGCAAAAATCATTACGTTAAAAAAATGCTCAAAGGATCATTATTTGTAATAGAAGCAACCAAATGTTCAATGTTAGAGAAGTGACTGAATAACATCCACACAATTTAATATTTAATGATTCTATATATTTATGACAAGAGATGGTTATAAAACTAATAATAATAAGGAGAAATGATTTAGTATAGTAGAAAATTTTAAAAGGCAGAATAGAAATTATGTTTAATTTGTATGGTTTCAACTGTGTAAAAATACATACATCTGATATTTGCATATAGCCCTAGCATAAAAGATAGAAGAGAAAAATACTAAAATATTACAAAGGGTTTTGTCTTGGAGTGGTGAGGTTATAGATGCATTATTTTTACCTTTACTGTTTTGCAATTTAACACTTCCTATAATGAATACTAGATATTACCTATTTCTTTTACTTTAATTATGAACTAGCTTACATATACAGAAAAGTAAATAAAATAATATGACATCCATGTGCCAAGCAACCAGATTTGTTATTAGCTTTGGTCATGTTTGCTTCACAACTCTCTTTGGTTAAAAATAAAGTATGACATATACAGCAAAATTCCTCCCACATTATTTTGCTCTACCACTTTCCCCAGAAATGATCCCAATCCTGAATTTGTTTTGTAGCATTCCCATGCACTTTTATATGTTGTGTATTACACTGGTATATGTCTATAAATAATATGTGTCATCTGACATGTTTTTGAAATTCACATAAATGGCATTTTCAATAAGTATCCCTTTGCACCTTGCTTCTTTCAACATCCATTATATTTTTGAGAATTATCTGTATGGATCTAGTTCATTCATCTTAAAATTTCTATATTATTCTACTTGATGACTAAATCATTTTTCAGTCTATTTTTATTTGCCTTTTTAAAATTTCCCCAAATAAAAATATATTTCACATTTTAAAAGGCATTAACAACAGATAAGTGGGAAAACAAAAAGCAGAAGAACATATATGTTACCATTTTTTTAAAACAAATGGGAAATAATTTACGTATTTGCTTCTACTGGAAATATCACTGGAAAGACATAAAAAAGGGATGACTATTGCTGTGGGGAAGAGAAATAGTGATTGAGGGACCAAAGTAGAAGCTTTCACAGCCTCCATACTTGTGGTTCTTATTGAATACTGAACTAAGTAACTAGTGCCTACCCTAAAAATGCTTTTAGAATTTGAAAATTATTTTTAAATTAAGATTTTTTTAAAAAAAGTTTTAAAAAGTTTGGTTCAAAAGAAGCCATACACTTATAGGAGGGATAGAAATTTTGAATCTTATAATTAAAAGCTCAAGACAACTGAAAGCTTGGTTCTTTACAAAACTGACTACAACTCAACTAAAAATTCAATGCAGTCAAATGTGGCGGCATACACCTGTAATACCAATGGCTCAAGAGGCTAAGGCAGAAAGGACAGCAAGTTCAAGGCCAGCCTGGGCAATTTAGCAAGATCTTGTCTCAAAATAAAAAATAAAAAGGGGTGGGGATATAGTTCAGTGGTAAAGTCTTCCTTGAGTTCAATTCCCAGTATGGGGGGGAGGGAGACTCAATGCAACCTAAAACACAAAAGTAAAGGGGAATTATGAATTAAGAAAGAAGAAAAAAACTGCCTTGCAGAATCCATTCCCTAATATCTAAAGGAAGAATAATAGAAAAATAAATAAAAATAAAAATAATAACAGTAATAAAGAACCAAATTTAGCAGTTATGCAACACAAAAAAGTATGTGGCTAATCTAATGCCATAAACTTTAAAAAAAAAAAAAAGTGCTCATCATCAGGAGTTAAATAAGATTCAGGGGTAAAGGGGAGAACTCAGCACCATGAGATTCCTAACCTCAGCTGAAGTGATATAATGGAAATGGCTCCTAAGTATAATAATGAAATAATAAATAAAATAAGAGATCCCAAAATCCAACCACTTGGAGTGAATTCTAGTACAGTGTATTTAATGAAACCAACCTTAGATACGAGAGTGCACACATAAACTAATAAAGACAGCTGGGTGCAGTGGTGCACACCTGTAATCCCAGTGGCTCAAAAGGATGAGGCAGGAGGATCTTGAATTCAAAGCCAGCCTTAGCAACTTAATGAGATCCTAAGAAATTCAGCAAGACCCAGTCTCTAAATAAAATATTAAAAAGGGCTCAGGATGTGGATTAGTGATTAAGTACCCCTAGGTTGGTTCAATCCCTAGTACCAAAAAACAAAAACAAAAAACAAAAAAACAAAACTAATAAAGACATCACATATGGCTAGCTGTGGTGACGCATGCCTATAATCCCAGTGACTAAGGAGGTAAGATGGAGGATCATAAATTCAATGTTAACCTCAGAAATTTAGCAAGAGATTCAGAAACATAGTGAGACCATGTCTCAAAATAAAATATATTGGCCGGGCATGGTGGTGCACACCTATATTCCCAGCAACTCGGGAGACTGAGGGATTATAGCCTCCATACAAAGTTCTGGAGTTCAAAGTCAGCCTCAGCATTGACAAGGCACTAAACAATGAGATCCTGTCTCTATATAAAATATGGCTGAGCATGTGGCTCAGTGATTGAGTGCCCCTGAGTTCAATCCCCGATACTAAAAAAAAATTTTTTATTAAATAAGATACATTGCTGCTGGGACTGCAAATTGGTGCAACCACTCTGGAAAGCAGTATGGAGATTCCTCAGAAAACTTGGAATGGAACCACCATTTAACCCAGTTATCCCACTCCTTGGTATAAAACCAAAGAACTTAAAATCAGCATATTACATTAATGCAGTTAATTGATGTGGATATATTACATTGACACATTGATATGTAAATGTTTAGTAGAAGCTCAGTCCACAATAGCTAAGCTATGGAACCAACCTAGATGCCCTTCAACAGATGAATAGATAAAGAAAATGTGGTATATATACACAATGGAATATTACTCAGCCATAAAAAAGAATGATTTTACAATTTTGCCAGTAAATGGATGGATCTGGAGATTATCACGCTAAGTGAAAAAAAGCCAATCCCAAACACCAAAGTCAAATGTTCTCTCTGATATTTAGATGCTAACACACATTAAGGGCAGGAGGAGAATAGGAATAAAGGAAAGGGAGGGTGGATAGGAATAGAAAAGATGGTAAAATGAATCAGATATAACTTTCCTATGTTTGTATATGAATACACCACTAGTAAAACTCCATATCACATACAACCACAAGAATGGGATCCTAATTAGAATGTTATACTCCATGTATATATAATATGTCCAAATACACTCTACTGTCATGTATATCTAAAAATAATTAAAAATAAAAATTAAAAATAAAGAGGACTCAGGATGTAGCTAGTTGTAAGGGCCCTTGGGTAAAGTGCACCTGGATTAAATCCCTAGTACCCCCAAAAAGAAAAAAAAAAGATAGTAGACATTCTTAACCTAGTTCTCTTTCAATCCAACTTCAAACCCTTCTGCCACCAGGGTATCAGAGAAATACAGAGAATATAGAATATAAATCAGAAAAAGCTTCCCTCCCCTGCCAAAATACTGTCTTTGTTGGCTTGATGCTATTATAACAGACTATCCAAGACTTGGTAATTTATAATAAATGGAAATTTACTTCTCATAGTTCTGGAGGCCGGAAAATACAAATTTAAGTTACAGCATCCAGTGAGCAACCAGTTTTTGGGGTGTCAGGGGGTTACCAGGGATTGAACCCAGGGGTACTCAACTACTGAGTCACATCCCCAGTCCTTTTATTTATTTTGAGACAAAGTCTTGCTAAGTTACCTAAGGCCTCGCTAATTTGCTGAGGATGGTTTTGAACTTCGATTCTCCAGCTTAGCCTCCTGATTCACTGGGATTCCAGTGAGCAATTTCTTGATGCATTTTCCCATGACAGAAAGCAAGAGGGTGAAGGGTTCAGGGTGCCAAAGGGGGCCATTCTCCTTATATTAGTAATCCAATCCTATGATAATAGCATTAATCCATTTATTCAGATACAGCCCTCATGACCTAAACAGCTCTAAAAGGTCCTACCTCCCAACACCTCCACATTGCAAATCAAATGTCCAGCAAATGAACTTTGGGGTACACATTCAAATCATAGCTGATACATTCGGAATTCATCTTAGACAAAAGCATAACCAAGGAACAGAAGAAAAATGTCCATAAGTGTTTAAACATTATTATCAAATCCAAATATAATCCAGTAATACAATCTCAGAAGTAAGATAATAAAAGTGAAATTTCAACACTAAAGAAATAGATTGGTTTTCAAGACTAATTTAATTTAATTTAATTAGTTAAAGAACTAATTAACTGGGGCTGGGGTTGTGGCTCAGAGGTAGAGTGCTCACCTAGCATGCCCAAGGCACTGGGTTCAATCCTTAGCACCACATAAAAATAAAGATATTTTGTCCATCTATAACTACAAAACAAATATTTAAAAAAGAACTAATTAACTAAAGGAAGCCAAGAACAAATAGAATT